>NC_056748.1:729805570-729938070 GCF_019279795.1 Protopterus annectens
TCTTTGATTAATGAACTCAAAGAACATTTTGTGCCAAAAAGTAAAGATGTGTGCAAATGGTGAGGGAATGTGTTTAAGCTTGTGCAAACAGTATTATTTTGGGGTTCATTCACTACTGTGTCTGTAGGGGGGAGGGGTTGAGGGACAAAATACATTAGAGTTGAGGAAAGCCTTGGGTATGATTAATTACTTGGGGGGAGTTTATACAGGATTTTAACGGTGCTTTTTCCTCAAACAGCCCTGCTAAAAAAAAAAAAAGTGTAGCATGGTAATGGGGATCAAGCATTGAGCAAAGTAAATGCCAAGTACAAATCCAGTACTGGCACACCATGATGTCACTCAACAGCAATAGTTATGGCAGATGCTAACAGCTATGGCAGTATTACTCTAATGAGCAAGTGTTGCATCTTGTTTCCTATTGTACCAGAGTGCTAACAAACACTGAATGGAAGAGTCTCATAGTGAAACACCTTGCAAGTGATTGGGCCTGTGAAAGATTCTCCAAATATCTATGGAGGCTTGACAAGTTTCCAGCTGTAGACTGTCTACAAACCATTAGTTCTACTAATCAATTCATATGAACAAAACAAAAACATACTGAGGTGCCAAAGATGGTCACCACTTGACATTCTGAGACTTGTCAGTGAGAGTCATAGAACAGTAAGATTCAATGTGTGAAAAAGCAAACAATGCCATTTCTCCAAGTATTCCCTTTTCTATAAGGGCATTGTGTGGTGCATACACTACAGGGGTTGTGGGGGACTTGCTCCCCATGCAAAAAAATGTTTAAAAGGAGAACTGTAATGTTCAATGTTCTCCTGTATTTTTTTGCAATTCCAAGGCTGATATTTATGAATCAGTATTAAAGGAGGGAGCCACCAAATAGCCCATTGCCAAATCAACACATGCCTAAAACAACAACTAGTTGTTGCAGATGTTACAAACATCTTGTACATGATCAACCATTATTTGGTCAGGAAAGGTGTTGCCACTAATGTGGAGCATACTGAATTAAAGCCAGTAACTACCAAGAAATTAGATTAGCTTAAATCAAGCTTCTCAAACCGGCAAAAGGAATGAAAAATGTTTCAAACCAGCAACCACCCAGAGTAGATCTTAACAAATGTTTATTCAGTGAACAGAGTACTTTCATCTTTCCTTATCATGGATTTTATCAGAATCTTAAAATGTTGGAAAATGCTAAATAAAATGTTCATTGGTTGGTTCTTGGCTTACTTTCACATTTATTTAAAGCCAGTCACTGAACAGACTCAAAACACCTTATTTCTGAAATGGAATCTCAAAGATGGGACATTGTGCCATGAATTATATTAAGATCTATTCCAAGTCATTGAAGACTTCCAACATTTTTCATTTATTTTGATTTATCCTATGATGACTATTCCATTTTGGTGTATGAAGCTACTCAACTGACCAAGAATTGCAAACCATTATTCATCACATAAGTGGATATACAAATTGTTGGCCTCAAACAAAACATATCATGCACAAGTACTGTTCGGTCAGAGCACAATTAACAGAAAGCTATGGTTTGCTGTTACATCAAGACAAAAATCACAGTATCCTCATCTCAGGTAATAAGAAGTGCTGCACCAAATACATAAATATCATCGAGGTCTTGCCAAATGTTGTGAAAGTGCCAAAATGTCAGTGTAGTGGTCAAATATCCAAGTATATAGTAAACAGTGTAATTTCTGCATTTTATATAAATCAGACAGGAGAGACACTTGGGCCAAAACCCCTTACTTGATGGCTCAAGATAGCTGCTGACATGCAAATATAAAAGGTATAAACAACATCCTTGTTATGGATAATTAATCATTTTAATGCCACGAGTAATAATCATTATAGGAGGAGACAGAGGCATAGGTAATCCTAAGTGAAAGGCATGCGTTGACAGCATTTTTAGTTGAATCTAGAACAATAATTACTGTTAAAAAAGGGATAATTAGTAGGGTATACAAAACATTGCACTATAACTACAGGAATCAAGAGGAGGTTAGAAAAGATTTGGAAGAGAGCTTTGAAAAGCAATTCACAAGGAAACAAATGGGGGGGACAGATGTATGGCTCCCATATATGCAACATCTAGAATTCAGGATTTTTGCTTGGAAGTGTTTGCATAGGTATTTTTATACCAGCAAGCATAATCCAAAGATTTTTTCCACAGGTAGATGGCAAGTGCAGGTGGTGTGATTGGGAAGAAAGAGCCAACTAAAAACAATGTTTTGGGAGTGTAATGAGTTGTCAGAATTTAAAACTTCATTACAGAGTACTCTGGAAGGAATACTGGGTGAACAAATGGGTGTAACTAAGGAAATGATATTTTGAGCTGAGATACAGAATCGGACTTGTCTAGACGTAGTAAAGCCTGGTTAATTTTAATTCTGGTGGCTGCCAAAAAAGCAATAATTAGAAAATTAGAAATCATAGTCTAAGCCAGCTGTATTTGAAGTAGTTAATACTGTAAGAGACACAAAAGAAATGTAAGTGGAATCTTAAGTGAAATTGCAAGAACAATACATGCAGAATAATATTTTGTAGGTGGGGGTGGTTTAATGAAAGGCAAGAAGTCCTTAATTTATCTAATGTTGGATTGATGATAATTGTATAAAAGGTTAACATGTTAACTTTTTTTTTATAAATGCATGTTTGCCTATGTCAAGTGATAATTCAATAATAGTGCAAAAAATAAATAAATCTAGCACTTGGGACTAGCCAATAAATAAGCAGATTCAAGACAATCCATGTGATTCAATAAACTCCATGTAGGCTGTGTGCAAAGCTTACATGGAGTTTACATGTGCATGCAGTGACACGTGGCTAGTAGCAGCATGCACCTCTGCTTAATACATATTCATGCTGTGCTCCACATCTAAGTGAGGTTGTGTGTCTGTCAATAATGTTGCTGGCCAGGACACCATGTAAGTGAACAACTGATAGCAATCCTGTTTAAAACAGAGCACTTGTGGTCCACGGTTTTGTGTGGAATGCCACAATGATCACCAGGGCTTCATGGATAGCTTCCGATCTTAGTTCAACACATCTGCATAAAAGGCAAAAATAATGCAGGGACAGTGACCCAGAAATAGGGACATATTTGACATAGATACCTTGTAGAAATGTAATAGAAGTGCATGTTCTAAAGGATTTGAAGTATAAAACTCAAACATACCTTTTAACCTCAGAGCAAGAAATCTACACAAAGGCATAAATAATGGGGGACAAAGGACCAAATATAGGGACAGATTTTTAATGTTGCTCTTAAAAACTGAGAAAGTTGATAGAATAAACAGGTTTTATATTAGCATGAATTTTCTGAAGAGCATGAAGTTTGAAACTCAAATGTCTTATCTCCCAACTTAAATCCACAATGACATGCCAGAAAACCAAAATTTTGAGGAAAAGATCATAAATATGAGACAAAAATCTGGACAGTTTGAGAGGTATGCACTCAAATGTAATATTGAGTCACATCAGTCCCGAGATTATCCCAGTAATATGGCAGAAAGCCACAAATTTTATAAGGAACACATTTGGACATCCTGTGAATATCTGTACAGTTGAGAGGTATAAATATTAAATATATGATCCAGACAGTACATGGCAGTGTACCTACAGTGCAGAGTATTGTAATATCTCATTCCTAGCATGCTATGCTGAAGCTGTGTAAATGATCTGTAACTGTACATGGACAGCCATCTATAATAAAACACTCAGAGGAAATGTGTGTATTAAATAGGGACACAGATGAACTGTAGGAATGAACAGTGGGAAAGAGGACAGGTGAAACAACCTAATGTACAGCAAATGAGGGCATGTCAATGGCAGATGTTTACAGCAGCAACACTAATCTCTTATCTATATGGTACAGTAGGGACTGCACAGTGAAAAGGTGTTTTATGTGACAGTCACACAAGTTGACATAACATTGGGGAGGCTGTCAGTGTGAGATAAGCATCCTCACATGAATAATGCAGGCATCTGTTAGGGATCTGACATACAATTGGGGTAAGGTGCAGGCTATGTGGGAGAGCAGATGTCGGGAGGCCTGCATGAAATAGCTGTGTAGGCATGTACAAATTATCAAAATACTGTTAATCCATGGCATTGGAGCAATAACCGTTGGATACACAAGTCTGCTTTTCTGTCTAGATACACAAAAACACCCAAGTTGATTGCAGTGAGAACAGAACCCCTACCCAAGTACAAAAACAACTCAGTATTTATGAAAACACCACAACACAAGTGTGACTTTTACGAGTGTGCAAATCAATGTATAGTGGATGAGATCAGCAGGCCATGTTGGAGAGCAGATATGGGAGGCCTGCATGGGTTCATATCTTCATAAGAGGTTACTAACCTAATCACCCCAGGGTGTTTACAAGCCTAGCTGTGTGAAAACACAAGTACCCTTACTGAGCACAGTTAGATGGTCATTGTTAGTAGAGCGATTTTGTAAGTAACACCAACTGGCCCTGTCCATGGGAGACATAGTAAAGTCACCCCTGGGGTGGCACCCGTCACCAATCCAGTTGTCAATGTTGTGCTTGATTAGGGTCACTGAGAAGCACTGCTCCACATGCAGTGAGAGCCTATTACAGAGTAGTGTCAATCACAGGAGGATACATCTATCTCCCCGGCATGTTCTGTTTATGTCACAGGCTAGGTTGAGAACCCTAGAGCAAGTTACTCTGTTCCCATTTGATTTGAAGATGTCCAGCATTTCCAGTAGAGCAGGGTCTAAGAGTGCTCTGTAGGCCAGGCATAGTTAACCTGTCAGCAACCTGCATAATACCAACTACAGTGACATGTCTATCAGTCTTTCCATGTACGTCATGTTTTGGTGGCCCTGGATTCTCCCAGTCACAAACCTCTGTGTTTTCTCCAATTGCTGCAGGTGTCTGGTGATGTATAGATAGAAGGGACCATTGTACTCAATTAGTGGTCTGATAAGGGTAGAGTACAGCAGAGCTACAACCTGTCTGATCCCGGATGTGATGTTCATATATAGTGCGCAATACAGAACATGTCTCACTGCTATGGGCAAAAAGTGATTAAAGTGTAGATTGCTATCAACATGTGTTCCCAAGTCTCACAATACTATTTGAGCTTAAACAGGTGCTGTGTATATCATAACTAGCAAGGGTACTTCAATGCAAAGGGGGACAGAGAGGCATTGTTTGCTTTAAGGTTCAGTCTGAGTTTGGAACCAATCATTTGTCTGCGTCAGCCCCTTCTCTAATATGTTACTATCATTGGGGGACTCTATAAATGAGTCCATTTAACAGTCATCTGCAAACTTGGTAAAGCACAGGCCATCTACCATTGCCTGGTCTTCAGAGAAATAGTTCCCTAATCGTTGAGGGCTGAGAACAGATCATTGTTGTATTCCACCTGTAAGTGGGCTAGTGGTGGAGGTGAAGTCCCCAGTTTTGGCAGTGTTATTTGTGCTGATGCGCCAGTTGGCTATCCATCTAGCAATGGATGGTGCATATCTCCAGATGGGAAGATTTTCACTATAAAACACGAATGCGGGATAGTGTCAAATGCCTTGGATAACTCAACATATGTAGTATATCATGTTATCCCCTCATCCAGATCTTTGGGGTCAGTATCAAAGACGTCCACTAGGTTTTATAAGCAAAAACAAAATAGATCGGGTCACCTATATCCCTGTGATTAAGGTCCATGCAGATTCCTTCCCTAGCCTTGTAGACAAGGCTTTTTAGGCTTACATGTCAATTGTTATAGTTCTAAATGTTACCTGATTGATGTGCATTGAACATCCCACAACACTGGATATTACTTTCTGTACTGTAGGAGATAAACACCAAGGTTGCAGTGTGTGTGTGTGTGTGTGTGGGGGGGGGGGGGGGGCACACGGCTGTATTTGAAATGTGTGACATTTTATTTTATTTAACATTTGTTGACAGTGAAAGTCCGCTGAAAATAGGCTCTGTCCTAGTTGGAGGCCTGGGGAGAAATGCTCCAGATGCATGCCTTAGAATGTGGGAGGAAACCAGAGCACCCACATAAAACTAATGTGAACACAGAGAGGACATGCAGACTCTGCACAGAAGGCACCCTAGCTGAGAATCGAACCAGAGAACCTCTTGCTGTGAGGTGACAATGTAAACCCTTCACTGCCCAACATACATATTGTTAGATAGGCCCTTCAGTTTATGTTTCCACATGTAATTTCATATTATAGACAGAAATGGACAGTAAACAGCACTAAAACATATTTACTTTTCCATAGTGTGGTGAGAAGCAGGTTTGTGCAATTGTTGGCAAAGTGTTCGTGCTTACAAGATGCGCATTTCCAACACTATTAATGTTTGCTCATAGCCAAGCAGTAGACAAACACAAGCTGCATTACTGAAGTCTGAGAAAGCCCAGATGATACTGGTTTTGAATCCAGGTGTATCCAATACTTTTACATACTTTTCAATAAACACTGATAATGCAACGACACAAATTATTTATAGTATCTGTGTAGGTGTATGTGTTGGCATAGCACAGCGGGGTTAAGTGGCAATGCAAGGAGCTAAACACAGCAACTGACCACTGCTCACCATCGCTGCATGATGTGCATCTCTGGGCAAACATGGAGCCCAAAAATTGAAGGGATCCACTGCTTTTTCTGCTGCTTGGGAGTGTTGGGTGTGATTCTATTTTTTGACTGGATTAAGTAGTGAAAAGGGATAGGTAGGAATGTGATGAAATGGTGAGCAAGCAGGGGGAATAACAAAGGGAAAGCATTGCATGAATGTGCAGGAGGGAGGTAGGAAAGAACCATAGCTATCCATTTCTTTAACAGTGTAAACTGAAAATGAGTGCAGAATATTAATGGAATTTGGACTGTTGCTTCCACAAAGAGGGATGACCACAACACAATCATGTTGTATAACCAACTGGACCAAATCAAGTGTGTCAAGATGACATGTGAAATGGAGTGCTATGTAGGGGGACCATGTTTTTTGTTGTGGGACAGGTGTCCTTTTATTTGAGAAAGAGAGGAAAGTTGGGGAAGGGACGCAGGCATGTCTGGTCAGTTAAGTTGGGTAGGTGAGGAAGCAATTGCAAACAAGACAAAAAGACAGGGATGGTGATAGGCACAAAAGTTTGGGGGACACCATAATTGGGGTGTGGGTGGGAACAATCCAGGCCCATGGCAGTCAAGCTTGGAGACAGTCAGAATAGAGTCCTTAACCACTGGACTGTCATCTTACTTTGCTGAGAGCTGGAATACTGTTCTCCTCCTCTGGAACATGAGGAAGAGCAACCTGTCCATATGGCATAGGGATGCACCAGTGGTGCACAGCACTACCCTATGCACCATTCCTGGTAACTCACTGCAGGTGATGAAATCACCACCTTCGTCACTGCTCCCAGAGAGTACCACTGGACCAGCCTCTGGGGCAGGACTACCTGAGGGCACAGGTACTGCAGGGGCAGCAGTTGCCTCCCAGACATGCTGGGCATCACTGGTGGAGTGGGGTCAGGCTGATCCAATGGGGCTGGCCTACCTCGCTGTGCTGTGGAGCATTTAGTGATATAGTACACACGGATGACATGGACATATATTGACAACACAATAATAAATATATATATTTTTAAAAATAAAGAGAGAGAAATAAGGGTTGGGGTGACAAAAGTTAGTACCATCATATGTGACATATACAATTATATAACTTTTACATTTAAAATAAACCTCCTACAATATGCACACTATACTACAGATTGATGCAAGTAATCCTCAAAGTGTGCATATATTGCACATATGTTGTTCTAGTTATACAGATTAGTTTACAGCAGGGCACTTGTGTCAACTGGTATATATATTTTAATTTAGTGAAAAGATACCAGTGTTGTATAGTTGTGAATTGTGGTATTTGAACCCACAACCTCTGACTAAAACCTAATACTGGACTCTTACAACTGGTTTGTGCTACAGACTAATGCATGCATACTTGCTTTTACAGCTGGGACATGCATGCTCAATTTAATACAACTCTGTAAAATACCAAAAGTGATAACTTTTAATGTTACAATAACACTTCTACTGCTGCATACATACCACGTGCTACCCTCAGTATCTCCAATCTAGCCTCATGTGCTTGGACAATGAACTCCTGATCTGTGGCAGGTGGGAAAAGAACAGAAAAGCATTACGCATACCAGTCTTGCCTATATTAAGCTTTCTTGGTCTAACAAGTGCTGTCTTTAGTTGACACTTGCACAGTTGTGCGGTGTCTATAGTCCTAACTTCCTTCAAGCAACAGTTGAGTATCCCTCTCTCTTGTTTTGGTCAACAAAATGATGCCTGCATTGCTCCTTTGTGTGCAAGATACCAGTGTTACTGGATACAGCCTGTGCTAAACTATTCCACACCTCGGTCTTGTACTGGCAGTGAGAATAGTCCCCCTGCAGAAGCTTTTGGCTGTGGTGCTTCACCAGGAATCCAATAAATATCCTGGACACCCCACCTCTGTGCCTTAAATCTGGCACCTTTCCCACTAATGCCAGCCATGTCTACCAAAAGACCTAGACCAATGGAGACTGATGCTTTCCCGCCAATTCCAGTTATCACATTTAATGGGAAAGTGCACACCCAAGCAACACATTTGCATGATTGGTAAGGGCAGAGCAGCAGTGCCAAGCAGTAATTAAATAACTGCAATTGGAAGTGTAATCTGACACTTGGCCTTAGTATGAAGGTGTTTACTGATGTAGTCTGGAAATATATAGATTGGAAACTGGAAAGTTAACTGTTGGGGGAGTTAGGTTTGTAGACATCCACTGGGGGCATACATATAATACCCTGACATTTGTTTTTACCTTTATATGCTGAAAAAAATGGATTTTTACATTGTGGGATTCAAACCTAGGCATAAGGGACAAAACATTTTCTTCTACAGCATTGATTTTCCATCTTTGCCAAAGTCGTCCTGCCCAGACATAACCAGGAATCATAAATAAACACAGGTGACAGTTTGAGCTCTGTGTGTGTGTGTGTGTGTGTGTGTGTGTCCTGACAAAGTTATTGGATATAGATCCAGTTGTGTGTCTTAGGCAAATGTGAATGCCATGCAAGTCCAGAAAGCAGAAATATAGCACAAAGTATACCTCAAGTCATACATCTGCCAACAATAATGCTGTGTCATCCTGTAGACATACAGTTCATATCAGCTCTCCTATCTAAAGTGATATAAGTGAGAGTGAATATAATGGGAAGTGGAACAGCAGGAAAAGTTTATGGAATATCCTGTATTACAACACAGGACCATCTGTACCCCAGCCCTACACCTGCTGCCACAAGACTAATTACATGACATTCCCTAAATTACTCATCATTCTTAAGGTCTCTGTGTTAACTGCTATACAACACCACTTAGCGAGTTTGCACAGTGCCCGGTAGAATTAACTGAATGCATCTGGTTTCTTTTTGGCTGTCTGGGTCCTGTCTGCTTCCTGGGTGGTCAGCTTGTCCAGTTTACACACTGCTGTGCTTCACATGAGATATTCACAACCAAACCCACCATTCATTTTCTCCATTCCTGTGATTGCATTAAGCACTGCATTGCACAAACATTGCCCCCCCCAAAAAAAAAATTGAAAAAAAAACAAAGACAGAAAAGTAAAAAAGGACAAGCAGCTGTAATGAGAAAAATCAATCTATGACATACACACTAGAAAATGTTGGTTCACATGAGATATGTCTACATAGATCTGGATTTGAACACTCACTCCAATGAATGTTCAGAACACAGGATGGAAGCCTTACCCAGTTTGTTATACTAACAACTTAAATAATTTCATGCAGAACCAACTGCATCATAGTCTACAATAATATGAAACCATACAACTATCTGTACATTTATTTTTTTTGGATGTAGTCCAAGTGATCACACAACCAGTTGTGATTATTGCTTGAAATATCAGTTTTATCTGTCCGTCTTTGTCAGTCATTCTTCACTTATCTGTCCAGTAATCTGAGACATGCAGTCTATAAGCCATTCTATATCCTTGGCCTTAAAATGTGAGGATATTAACTGGAAATATGTGCAGTTGCCAATAAATGAATTGGAGGTTGGATGTTAATGAACATAACCTATTAATTGTGTGCTGCTTCCTTACATTTCCAACTTTACATCCAACAAAGTCTAACCTGACATGCCCATTGGATGCAAGGCAGCCTGTAGCATTGTTGTGTTTTCCTTCTCCCAACCAGTAAAAATTCACAGTTAGAATCCATTAAAAAGAAACACTGTGGGTGTGCCTGCACTGTGTTTACATCTCCTACACGGATCCAAGTATTTGGGATTCAGCACTTCTAACCAGTTCATAGGTAGGTACTGGGCTATCTGCCCAAAGGCATATATTAGCCCAGTCACACTGTGCGGTATTCACTGCCCCTTTGGTTAGTTCCATAGGCCCTTGATCTAGCAGCTAGTACCCTTGGCCGCCATCTAGTAGAGCTGTTGGTATGATACCTGGTGTGAACTTTGTTACCCATCCACTCGTCAAGGTTCCTCTTGAAGAGTGATAGTGAGGGGCTTTGTCTTATGTAGATCGGGACCTTGTTCCATAGCAAGGAAAGTCTTTGAGAAGGGAATCTAGCCCTCCAGCATGTTCTATTCATTGTTGTGCTGAGGTTTATATCCGTAGAGCGTGTAGCTCGAATAGATTTGGTTTTGCTAAGATGGAGCATGTTCAACAGTTCTGGGTTGGACATGGCTCTGTATGTTAGACAAAGGTAGTCTCCGAGAAGGCAGTAAAGCCTTAGTTTTTTCAATCGTGCTGCATAGGGCAACTGTTTGAGGTCAGTAATCCTTTTAGTGAGGTACCTCTGTGGTCTCTCCAGATGCTGGAGATGCCTGGCCAGGTACATTCCAATTGGTGCATAGTACTCAATAATGGGTTTGATGAGAGAAGCGTAGAGGGTCACCACTACATCCTTAGATCTTGATGCAAACCCTGTCGTGATCAGATGGGTCACATAGGATTTTCTAACCACCTTGGCAACATAGTTATCAAAGGAAAGCTGACTATCTACTTGGGTCCCTAGATCCCTTATTACTTCTTCAGATTTCAGGGGGTTACCTCCTATGTGGCAGTTCACGGGTAATCTGTTTTTTCCAAAGGGAATTGCTACGCATTTTTTAGCATTTAGCTTGAGACCATGGCTTTGACACCATGCATCAGTCTCATTAAGGCCCTTCTGGAGGATATAAATGTTGACCGGAGACTCTATTATAGCACCCAGTTTGCAGTAGTCCACAAACTTGGTCAGCCACAGCCCTTCAGTGCTTGCCTGTACTTCTGAGAAGTATATGCCAAACAGGATGGGCCCCAGGACAGATCCCTGAGCCACACCGCTAGTTACTGGTCTGGATTCGGACATAGATCCCGCTACTCTTACTTTGTGGGATCTGTCTGAGAGCCAGTTTATGATCCATCTTGTGATGTAAGGGTTTATGCTCAGGTTGGTGAATTTATCAATAATACCCAAATGGGGAATGGTGTCAAATGCTTTAGCAAGGTCAAGGTAAGCAGTGTGTACCTCCTTTCCCTTATCTATAGCCGGAGTAACTGTCTCAAAGAAGAAGTCCACCAGGTTCAGGAGGCATGATCTGCCCTTGACGAAGCCGAACTGTGTGGGGTCAAGTGTTTGGAGGTTCCCAATCTCTCCATTTAGGAGTTCCATAATGATTTGCTCCATTGCCTTACAGATCAGACTGGTTAGGCTTATTGGTCGGTAGTTCCCAGGGTCGGTTGTGGGTCCACCCTTATGCAGTGGAACCATACAATGACAGCGTCCTACTTGTACTTGTTCTGGAGTGACCTAAGTGCCTGTTTTACGTGGCGGATCCTAGCACCCAACAGGCAGCTGAAAGTAACCTTCTCCTTGTTCAGCCTGGTGAGTGGAACATCTTTGTGCCTTACTATAGAGTCCCCTATTACTAGCATGTTGGGTATGGTGTTTTGCCTTAGGGGCTGTCATGAGGCACACTGCTGAGGTGAATTATGTGTTTTCTGGCTTGTGTTTGGAGGTGCAAGTTGCTTGCTTGTCTGCTTCTGGAGGGCCCTGTTTCTTTTTCAGATTGATACCTAGTGGCTCCGAATATGTTTGTGTATGTTTTGGTACTTGTTTTGTAGATCCATGTGTGACTGGTGGTGTGATGCTAGTGTGTCTCTTCTCCTCTTGACTGTCTGTTACAGTCATGGGTTGAGAGTGCTTAGCCTCCAGTCTGGCTGTGTATTTGCATCTCTCACAAGTGTTTGTGTCTAGAGGTAAGAGGAGAGGGTTGTCTGTATACATGAGGCAGTTGTGACATTGCCTCAGGATGCCCAATTCCACCAGATGAACTGGAGAGTACACCTGAAGCTGACCTCTGGACATGCTTGGAAAAGTAAATTTCACTTGTCTTGCGGACAATCGAGGGTCTTATGCTGTATTATAATAGTGCTGTCTAGGAGATTTGGACAAGTGCTGATTTGGGTTATGCAAGTGCTGCAATAAGAGCAGTAGATCTGAAGCACTTCAGTTGAGACTTGCCTAGTTCTAAGGAAAATTTGCAGTGCAGACTTTGTGGAGCTAGGAATAGTATACCCCAGCTAACTGGCGCTGCCCGACAATGCTCTGTGCGCAAGACCGTGCAAAAAGAGAGTTGCAGGGTTTTAAGAGAGAGAGATCAAGGAGTTTGGAATTGACCCAAAATGGCCAATAAAACTACAGTTTCTAGGCAGTAACCACTTCTACAGGGACAGGCAGGCTGCTCAGTGTTAAACACTGCCACTGGTGAACATAGAGACTTCCCTTTAGCCCAAGTAAGCACTGGCCTCCAAGAAACTTACAAACAGCTCAGAACAGCAACTCTAACTGAACTTTTTTTTTAAATTATAGAAAGTGGGAAAATAGCAAGATTTTTTTTTTGTTTAAGGATAGCAGAGACACACAAGTAGCAAACTAGTCAGAACAGTGCAATAAATGACCCCAACACGTGTGTGCTAGGTCAGAGGCAGGTAAAATGCAATTTTAAGAAAAAAATATTTTAAATTAAGTGCAACACAAAAAATGCAACAAACAGGCTCTAGGTATGTTCTAAATACTGTTTCTAACACATATATCAACTTTTGCAAGCAAGAAAATGCCGAAAAGTAGGCAGCAATGCAGTTTTTCTAAGAAATAAATCAGAAGAAAATACTTAAAATCTCAAAAGTGGCTCCTTTCTTCTCTCAGTGTTTTTTCCTCTTGGTAGATGCTTCAGCAACAGCTATCAAGCCTGTTGCATCTTCACCATGCTAATGGCTCCAAATGTACAACTTATAAAAAGGCAGCCATGTAGAGCTAGGCAGACTGAAGGGGAGATTTGTTTATGTGGAGAAAACTAAACATACGTTATTACTTTGGGATATATCCGCATAAAGGAGTTACTGAACATCAGAAGGTATGCTTGCATTTTGTCAGCTACATACTGCATATGCTGGAATGTAAATTAAGAAAAATCTGAGGCAAAGACTTTTACACTTATCTGTATGCATTACTTAGAAGTGTACTGATGTCAGGGCATGTTTGTTAAGGCATTTCACAGATATTCAGGATTACCAATTCCCTAAAATGGAACATTCTGTGATAAATATTTACAAATGTTTCAGGAACAGTTCATTTCATAGCACTTTAACATTTCAAAGATGGTTTTTCAGCAAAATGTGCCATGTTCCTGTTCTTTTTGGGGTGGAAAGCAAAGCTTTGTTTCTGTTATGGCACAAACAAGGATATGTTGCTATTGTTACTCTTTTTGCATCCAGCCATTTGTTCATATTTCACATCTCTAGAGAGTGTTTTATGTTTCCCCAGTGGGCAATACTGAGATGCTACTTTTTTTCTCTTATCTGGGAACAGTTCTTTTGTAGCTACATGATACGTGTGTATTACCCTTCTGTTGTCTTTTAGGACACCTAGGAATACATCACCCAGGTGTGTCAATCCTCGAAGACCATCCTTCACTGATGCTGAAAAATCAAGTGATTGTGGATGATTTTAGGCAACATGGTGCCTTCCTGCTTGAAAGGGTACAGAGAGATATGGCACACAAAATGGAAATTTGGTTACAGATTGTTGATGTGAATGCAGTGGGTGGCCATGGGAGGACATATGAGCAGATGCTCCATAGGGCCACTGGCATGATCTCATCTGCACAGAGAGCAGCTGCAGTAGGCCATGATCAGATGGGTACCAGGAGGGCCTGCTATGGAGCCATCACTAACGCTAAATGAAGGATTTTCTGTCCACTGTCAGGGATTCAGACAGCTCCCAAGAAGTGCAGTGCAACAGTTTCGGGGACAGCAAGCATGTCCCAGGACCGGCTTCCAGGAAGGCCTTCATATCTGAACTGCTGAATAATGTTGTATAGTAAAACAAACAACTGAAATCAAACACGTTACTTCTGTTACACAAGTCTTTTTTTTTTTTTGGGGGGGGGCTAATTGAAGATTGCTACAGTTAACAGCGCACTCTGATTGATAAGCTTAGGTTGCAGTTGTCGGGCAAGTTCTTGTTGAAAGTATAGTTAGTTAATGGACAATATAGTTAATGGGGTAAAGCATTACCCCTTGTGTTATTGTTAATTGTGATAATGTTGCCATTTTCTTTTACTTAACTTCTTCCAGGACCATCTGGCTAGCAGAGGAGAATCTCATCTGCAGATACTAAAACAAAGATTTTTTTATATCAGTACTGCTGAGCAATTTAAATTTTAGTGTGTGATGTTGATGTCAAGACTGTTGTGTGTATTGCTGTACTATCTGCAATAGTGGCACCACTCTTAGTTTGTTAGCATATTTTGGACTATAGTAGTTTAGGTATTCATTTTTTCCCCTGTGTTTGTTGCTTTTTATCAAAGGTGATCCTGACAGTGGAAGTGTGGGACCCCTACCACCTGATGGCAGTGTATCAGCAGACACGGATGAGGACAGCAGACAAACGGAGGCACAGTCAGAGGGTTCAGAGGTTGAATCCGACACAGAGGTTGACATACCAGCCATCCCCAGCAATTCCATCGTACACAGCCAGTGGGCCTAGCCATTCCAGTGAGCCATCACATATAGGACAGGTGTAGAGCAAGACCACTGATCAGGGAAGTGTGGTTGCTGTGACTTCAGTGTCTGTTCCCTCTGGCCATAGCCAAAGTATGGGTAAGGCGCCACACAGAAGAGTTGTTAGAGGTGCTCAGAGGCAGCCTGCTGTCCCTCATCCACCTCATCCAGGTGACTCTTCCCATGCCCCTCAACGTATGTTTAGGGCATGTTCCCATAGGTGCTCCAGATGAATGCTCAGGGTTATAGATGTAGCACATGCTGACTTTATGTGACTGCCTCCACCATGTTGCTGATTCAATGTATTGGATGAATGACACATGGAATGAGGGGTGCCTGTGATGGAACATCTGTTGGGAGGGGAACGGCATCCTCATGGGGATAGGTCAACCACATCATCTGCTGTTAGCCAATGTGGCCATGCCTAATCACACTTCCATAGGGGCAGTACTTCCACTGCTCCATCAGTGGGTGAGTTGTTCACATACAAACATAGCAGGCCATGAGGTTGTGGTCCTGGGCATCCCTGTGAAGAGAGCTCATCCAGCAGACCTCAGTCATGCTCAGGTAGCAGCAGTGCATCTGACTGTGTACGTGGACATGGCAGTGCAAATCCTGGCAGAGCCAATTCTCATTGTCGGAGACAACAACAATGAACTGCCACCTCTTCCATGCATGGCTCCACACCTGTCCAACATATCAAGATGTAGAGCTAGCACAGAGCTTGGCTGTGTTCATGCAGATACTCACCAATTTCACCTGGAGGACCCCCTACAGACACAACAGTTACATGGTTCAGCCGTGAAGCCTAAAGCTCATTTTGTCTCACTGACCATTTGTTGGTTGATCCAACTGTCTGCCTGCTTCTCTTTCTTAATTACACACACTCAGCAACCTGTTGTGTTGGTCTAGACCCCCCTACCTCCACAAAACACCCTGTGCAAATGATAACAGTGCCATATCCCTGTTTTCTATCTTCTAGACTGAGGGATATATATGTTTCCTCTCTGATACTCAGGGTGCATTACCTGACTAGTGCTTAGCATATCTGCATTTGTGGTGTTGAACTGGTAATTGTTCCTTTGACTTAGATTAGCCTTAAAGTTAGACAGTTGATAGCATCAAAATTTGCCAACTCAATTGTGAATGATCTTGTGAAGTGGAAAACTACAATGTGTATCGTTACCTTCTAACTTCTATCTCTTATGATTTTCCAGTACAAACATATGATGCTAAACTGAGGGCATGCAGTGATCATCAGTACTTTGAGGTATGACTGTGGCCTACTGCTTAATAATGGACACATATAAAAGAACTAAGATTAGCACCAAGACGATGTAACAAGAATCCATGGGAAAAATACTATCACTTATTGAGACACAAAACTTGAATTCAAACTCTTAATGAGAGTAAAAGAAAAAAGAACAAATGATCTCTCATTAATATGATGTTACTCTGACTAGACTGATTAATATAATAATTTAATTTCAGGCCAACTGTAAATATTGTATATAGTTAATCATACTGTTTTAACTTATCAGAAAATGTATTCAGATTATTATACAATGGAATTATTTGAAAGATTAATAAAAAACACGGAGTAATAATGGACACATGTCAAATAAGTCCCTGCTGTCACATGTTAAGGTCATTTCTGTAAAAATCTCCCACCTTTTACTGTCTTACAGTACCAAAGTAATGAAATACAAGGATATGCTACTCACTCATATTATTACACAATACACTCCAGGTTCAGGACTTACCTTGTAAATGCAGTAGTTGCCACAGTTTTAGTTCAGGGCTGACTGACTAATGCAAGCAGTACACAGCCAATACACAGGGAGGTCAAGGTTGTTAAGAGTTGCCTGGCATCAATGTTCATGTATGTGTGCAGGAGGAAGGTTTTAGGCCCTTAGGTGGTGAGTGTGCTATGCGTTGCCTCAGCCAATGCAAGAGCATATTGGGCACACCAACGTCTGCCTACACCCACAGCAGCTAGAGGTTTCCCCTTTGACTCTTCATCTGCGTGTGCCTCTGGTGACCTTGGCATTGGTTGTAGAATGTGTGCCATTTCCCTTTGCTGATCCTGCTGAAGCAGTTTTCTCATGAGTTGTGTAGTATGGCAAATACTATGAGTATTTCAGTATATGTCCATGGATTGCACTGCAGGGCTCCCCAGATTATCTAGGCACCAGAACTGTGACTTAAGCACCCCAAATACATGTTCTATGACATTTCTGGTTTGAGTGTGTGCCTCATTATGGCATTTGAGTGTGTGTTATGTGCATTTCTGATGGGCGTCATCAGCCACAGTTCCAGTGCATAACCTGCATCCCCCCCAAGTAAAAGATCCTGTGGAATATCCCCCCTAGCAAACATTTGACACATTTGGGAGGTATGCCAGATATGCGAGTCATGAAACTGCCAGGGTTGCCAGCACACATGCTCAAGGTGATTACTTTGGCATTACACACAACTTGGCAGAGTGGAAGCCCTTTCTGTTTATGCAGAGCCTAGCCTGTTCCCTGGGTGGTGCCTTAATTTCTATATTTGTGCAATCTATGGTACCCAGTACTTCAAGGAAGAAGTCCTGCATATTTCTGGCCCTCTCTTTATGAGTACAGGGAAAATATACATGGTCTCTGGCATGTCAGAGAATAGCATTCAGGAAATGACAGAGAATCCCGGATGCTGATGCATGTGACACCTCTAGCATGGCCCCTGTTGGCCTCTGAAAGGTACCTGTAGCCAAGATTCTAAGTGCTGCACATAGCTTTGTCTCCACTGGGGAGGATTCCCTCAGTTATCCCTAGCCCTGATTTGAGGATGACAGAGGTTGCAGAGTTCCTGTAATGTGTGTCTAGTCACCCTGTAGTGCTCTACAATTTCCACATCATGTCGGTTGTGATATGTTAGTTAAACAGGGCTTAAAAACTCTTCCTCATGGCCCAAGTTTATTGGCATCAGTAGCAGCATGGACTTCAATCTTTGCACATACAAATAATAAATTAAAGCAGCAGCCCCCAACATTCTTTCCATATCAACGGTGGCTGTATTCCAATAAGTTTTAGAATTCTGATGGAAAACCAGCACAGAGTCTACACAATTATCTTATAGATTGTTGAGCAGCATACAATTCAGCCACTTCTGCTGTAATAGCATAACATGGTGTTCACCTTGTTTGTGCTGTGATACACACCACTAAATGGCACTTATTGAATCTAAAACACTGTGCTGCCATGACATACACACAGTAGAAAGACCATGTCGGTTTTATTGAATTTGGCAGAATGTTTAAGATACGGTCTCCTTTTGACCTGGTTAGGCAAATAATAGGACAGGATTTTTATATCAAGGGAGTTTCGGTTTGCTTTTGACTGTGGTTTTAACCAAATTATGTCAAGTCCTCACTGTCTGCAGTCAAATGGTGAAACTGAGACAGTAGTATAAACGGAACAGAGAGATCATCATGGAGCTCTTGGGGCATAATAGAGCTATTCTTCATAGTGTCACTGAGGTATACCCTTCAGAGCTTACCTTTTAAGACAAATATGAACAGACATGCCAAACAAAATGACCATAAGGTGAAATATTGTTTTTGCAAGAGACAGACTACTCATCTTTCAACCAAGTCAAGTTGTCAGCTTTAAAATTAGACGTGAAAACTGGGAGACAACTGGTGTTGCACTGCAGAGAACTACTGAACCATATGATTCCATGTGGTGCCAACAGATGGCTAGATTTTCTTTTTCATCTAGCAATTGTATCGGCTAGTTCCACAAGTGTCAATCCGCATGCAGTGCTCCAAACAACAAATACCTGTCCAAGCTGAGAATAGCTGGATCTACACCCAATGAAAGCTGTATCAATAACTGATCTACCTCAGACATTCTAGGCAAAGGTAGTAATTTGAGTTCATCTATTCATATTTACAACCAATGCTCATGCGCCTATTCATTTTGACTCAGTTTTGTTTAGTGAAGTTCTTATACTTGCTATAATAGTCCGTCTCAAAGTTTAGTTTCTACAGGTTTACATCCTGTTTTCAGTTCAAGCAGTATTCATGTGACCATGTTCATCTGCCTATTCACTTGGAGAGTTAAGAGATGGTTAACTGATTAGGTAAGTCTTGAATTTTTCTAATGTTTAGTGAATACTTGCATTGCTCTATCTTTGCTTTTGAAAGCTCAATTCAGAGTTTTGAATGCATAATGCATCAGTTGAGAACCGCTATACTTCGCAAATGTAAAAAGGAGTTCTCTTAAGGGAGAGGTGTAATGGGTAAAAAAGCTAACAACATTTGTATTCATCAGTATAACCTTTGTCATTCTTAAAATGACAAAGGTTATTCATCAGTATAACCTTTGTCATTTTAAGAATGTGGCTATACCATAATTCACTGCCTTACCAAGTTGGGTGTGAGATGTTGAAGTGTTTAAGCAAATGGGCTATCCTGACCTTTTATGACTGCCAGTGGTGAAAAATAATGAGCGACCATAAGTACAGATTCTGAATTGGTTGAAGGCAGCTTCTGATAGTTTGTTGGCTCTTTTATGACTTGCACTGAACAAGAGGGTAAAATACTTTGTCTCTGGAAAAGGATGATCTCTATTAAAAAATAAATAACTAAATGGTGAATTAAACACAAAAGCCTCTCTCCAATCTAAATTTTATCCTAGGATATGAAAATGTTGCCAGAGAAGTTGTCTTGTAAACTACTCTCACTGTTGTATCATAAACTATCCAAAAACTGACAGCAGGCTCCTCAAACAACTTGTACTCTCACAGCTAGTTAAAATGTAATGTCTTGAAACACCTACAAGACTTGGACTTGAAGTAAAAGTAATCAGACCTATCCTGGTCTATAAAGTGGCATGTTTAATAACATTTGGAATAACTTCATATACATGTTTAAGGGAAGGATTCAATCTCTGTATTGGATAGTAAATTGCTGGAAAGTTGCAGCTTTCCAGACCATATGACTCCAGGAATAATTGTTTCAAAATATCCCTAGTATTCTGGTCATATCCTCAATATCCTGTAAGATTTCTTGAAAACAAGAGATTGCCTACTACAGGCAGGTTTGAGAAGTGGAATACACCCCAGGAATTCTACCCACGGACAGGAAGGGGAACAGTAATCAATTTAATTCTTCTTCTTTCGGCTGCTCCCGTTAAGGGTCACCAGAGCGGATCATCTGTTTCTAATTCTTCCTGTCCTCTGCATCTTGCTCTGTCACACCAACCACCTGCATGTCCTCTCTCACCACATCCATAAACCTTATCTTAGGTCTTCCTCTTTCCCTGTTACCTGGCAACTTTATCCTTAGCATCTGTTTCCCAATATAATCTGCATCCCTCCTCAGCACCTGTTTCCCCAATATATTCTGCATCCCTCCTCAGCACATGTCCAAACCAATGTAATCTTGCCTCTCTGGCTTTTTCTTCAGACCTTCCAACCTGGGCTGACCCTCTAATATACTTATTCCTAATCCTGTCCACCCAGTGCAAATCTTTAACTCTGCCACGTCCAGCTCTGACTCCTGCCTTTTTGTCAATGCCACCGTCTCCAACCCATACAACATAGCTGGTCTCACTACCCTCTTGTAGACCTTCTCCTTCACTCTTACTGGTACCAGTCTGTCACAAATCAGTCCTGACACTCCTCCACCCACTCCATCCTACCTGTACTGTCTTCTTCACCTCTCTTCCATACTCACCATTACTCTGAACTGTTGATCTCAAGTATTTAAACTCATCCACCTTCGCCACCTCTACTCCCTGCATCCTCACCATTCCTCTAGCCTCCCCTCTCATTCACACACATATATTCTTAATCCTGCTGACCTTCATTCCTCTTCTCTCTAGAGCATATCTCCACCTCTCCAGGATCTCCTCCACCTAACAGTAATTAATTTAATTAATAAATAATTTAATTAATTAATGGAACTACAGACCTATTAGACTAAAAGCAGTGATAATGAATGTCATTAAGAGAATCCTAAGGGAAATTTGCACACATTCTCAGAGAGAAAAATATTTCTAGTAAAATAGCCAACAGGAATGTACATTGTGACTGAACTGAAGACAAGGGTACAGCAGATGATCTGGTCTGTGTGAGTGTTATGAAGGCATTATACTCTACTGCAGAGGTAGCTGGCAGGAAGACTGCAAGAGATGGGAGAGGAGCAATAATAAGCGGACTGCTGCATGGTTGAATAATATGGAGAGAGGAACCATATCAAAGACTGACGTGTCCAGTGGAGCACAACACAAATATTGCAATTTCAGAGAAACACCTGGGGAATACAGAATCATATTAGCCTATCCCTAATGAAAACCATAAGTACACTATTTGGAGGACATAAACGTGGTATTTAGAGATTCATTGCAATAAAATGCAAAGTACTGCACATGGAGCCAGAAGCTGCAGTGATATTTATTTTTAGGACTACTTTACTGACATAAGTCACAAAGTATTGCTGTTTTTCTCTGTTGTCAGTTCTTCTCCAAGTACTTTTGCTGTCCAAATGAACATTAAAAATTCACATGCTGTTCTTGTCTCAATATGTGCATCAGAAAAACAGCAGCTGTGATTGCTACAAGTTCTGTCAATGCAGTGATGCTCATTTGGGACTACTACTGAATTTGTTTACATGAATAATGGAGCATTTACAACAGGCATGTTGATTGGTCTTCCCAAATAGTGTATACATTTTGCAATAATTAGTAATTTTTATACCAGAAAATACCTTAATTAAATGGTAAAATTCTACTTACTACAAAATGCCATCTAATCTGCTTTATCAGTACCGTGCTGTTGTATTGCTTGCCTGTGCCTTTGGTCAATGTTGTGGCTGAGGAGGATTCTTCGACCAGTGCACTAATCCAGGTAACAAAGGTGAAATTAAGTCTCTGAAACCAAGCACAAGCTCTATCAAATAAAGCAATGTATTTTTGAGAGGATATTTGCAGAATATAAGCAACAAGCCATTTGGGACATCAACCTGAGTAGGACAGAAACGCATAAGATAATGAAGACCTGGCAACTCCTAGCAGAGCATTAAAAACACGTGTCTTTAGCAGCGTGCGACTAATGAAACTAAACACAGCTATTGATATGCAACTTTAGAAGCTTGCAACTGCTACTCATGAAATTAAAAAGGAACTCTTGCCATAGATCAATGTTATCAGCCACTCAAAAAGAGTAGTGACAATGTCAGCAAAGAAGAGAGACATGTCATGTCACACAGTAGAGATGCAGAGTGCAAAATGGGAAAAAGGCAGTCTGAATGATGAAACAAAAATCACACAAGTGTGGCAGGCCTTATCTGGCTATTTTAGGGTACAAGAACCAAAGTATTAAAAACTTAAAGTGAAACCGGCACTTTCATTTTGCACAGACTATCAAGATATGAACAGTTTTAGGATTTTTTAATTTTCCATTAACAAATCGGGCATAGATTTAACAATCCTCCTAAGCTGTCTAAACCATAGCTGCTGGTAAGAATTGAAGTTGACTAATGAAGGCTTAATGTTGAGAATGTGTGGATTAATATGCAAAAGTAGATAGCTGTGGCTATATGTGTGACTCAGTATGGGTGCCATTCTGTTGAAGTAACAACTTTTAAACATTAAGCTTATACAAAGATAATCACAATGCCCATTAAACAGTATTCATGGCCACTGTAGCAATCAACTTTATTAGCCATTAAGCAGACTGCATGACCAAAGAACATGCTCTACCATCCTTTTAGACACAAATTTACACAAGAAAAAAAAAAGTTATACAGCAGACAGCCTCCAACAGTGGACACTTTTCACCAAGTACATGTCTAATGCTTTGAAAAGCACTTGTGAGTAAGACTCCACATAGCTGATAAAACAGCTTAACTTAGGGGTTTAATCACTGACTATACTGCACTTAAATTTATTTGCTGGTCTGCTATCCTGAAAGGATGACTACTTCTTGTTTTGTAATGAGAAAAACTTGGATTAAGCACAACCAAAACCATCATAATAGTTTATACTCTAGACTGCTAGAAAGCTGCAGGGCAAAGAGACAAGCAGAGGCTAATATTAAACGTTGGCTGCCTTCCTGCGGTTTGCTCCTTCCTGCATGGATTAATAAAACTCAAAACAAATGAAATGCTCTGCTGCTGAGACACACGTCTCAAAGCTTTAAATTTACAACTGCTTTATATTAAATTTTGCGAGGACTTTTGTCCCCAGATAAAGCACTGCACTTCCTGTTCCTGCTTCCTCTTTATTTACTTAAGAGTTTCAGAAATAAATAATAATTGGCCTTAAAAAATCTTACCATGGCTGAAAACGATGTTTCTTCTAATTAAAGCACATATCAGCACAGAGATCCCAGTGGCTGAAACAAATCCGATTTCAATCAATGGAATGGGTTTATGGTTTCAAAAAACTTATGTATACAAATCTGCACACAAACTTTTCATGATACAACCTCATTACAGTTCTTCTAATGCATATTCATGTAGATCACACACACACACACACAGACCAGAGTAAGCAGACATCATAAGGAGTGAATATCTGAAGAAATACAAATTGTAGTGAATGAGTACTCTAACTTAAAATGTCAAATTCTGTGTGAACATTCTGTGTTCCTTCCCAAGAATCAGACTAAGCTTGAATATTTAACACAAAAATAAAAATATCATGGTGTCTGATGAATGGACTTTACTTACATTAAAGGACAGCATCCACAGTTCTGCTTAAAACAGCAAACCACTCTCTTTCTAGTTTACTATTACCAAGACCATGTGTTGCATTAGCAAGGAACTTTTAAAATATTAGTATAAAATTACTTAACTGTTTATTAAAAACAGAGTATGATTATGTGCAGTATAAATGCATACTAACCCTGCTGGACTTCTGCTATTATAAATTAATGTGGTTTGTCTGAACAGTGAGTGTGTGAGAGAACCTACTGATTTTGAGAAGTGATTGAATGCTTAGTAATAGCTGCTTATATGCTCATGCTTTTATGATGCTGGTTAAAAAACAGCTTTCTTTCTTTCAAATACCTTTTATATTAATAATTTTGTATATAACTTGGTACATTAATTCAGATGTATATATACTTATTAGAATGTTTACAGTTTTCCTTGCATAACACTGTTCATTCCTTCTCTCAACTTAATATTCAACTTGCCTGTATTGCTGTATCTACTGTAAAGACTGTATCATTCTGTACCAGGGTCATAACTGAAAATGGGTCAAATACCCAGCTCCCCTTCCTGGTCAACAAACAAGTAAATAAGCAGCTTGAGAGAAAGGATACGGACAAAGGAAGAAAAAGAATACAAAAACATGGATCATAGGAGGTGAATAGGCTATGGCCCCAGGGCCTTTACAAGTCCAGCCAAGTTCAACCCATGTTGCCAAGGGTGTCTGGTTCAAGCAGATACTAAAATCAGCACCTATTACCCCTTTCCAAGAGGGACATAGGTGGAAGCCCCAGGGTGAATTGCCAGTTACCCATCCAATCATCCAAATTATGCTTAAATAGGGCCAATGACAGGCTTTAACATGAATGGGAAGCTTGTTCCAAAGGTGGGACAATCTCAGAGAGACAAATCAGCCTCTCCAGCAAGTTATGTTGATGTCACATACCAGGTTAAGGTCCTTTCTGTGAGTGACCAGTGTGCATTTTGACTTGCGGATGTGTGGCATTTCCATTAAAGTTGGGTCAGAGGTTGCACTATATGTAAGGCGCAGGTCACCTCTGAGCAGTCTGTACGACAGACTGAAGTGACAATGATTTAAGTCTATTCACACAAGACAGATCTTGAAGACCCTGAACTTTGTAAAGAACCTTTGTGGTCTCTCCAATTGCTGCAGGTGTTTGTAAAGGAACATGCCAAAGGGAGTATCATGCTCTATTATTGGCCTGATGAGGGTACTAACCTATTTTTTGGGGAGGCAATGCCCTTACTTATGAGAAGAGCAATATAAAATGCCCTTCTTACCACTGTAGAGACATGGTGATACAAGTTATGGTTGCTGTCAATCTGTGTGCCCAGATCTCTCACCACTGACTGTGTGCTTAGAGTATTGCTATTGATGTGGCAATTTGCAGGAACATCACCATTGCCAAAGCAGATGATCATGCATTTTTTTGCATCAAGTTTAAGACCATGACTTCAGCACCAGTCAGTCTGCGTAAGACCTTCTTGCAGGATGTTGACATCACTAGGGGTTTCAATGATCACTCCCAGTTTGCAGTCATCAGCAAACTTTGTCAGCCACAGTGCTTTAGTTTTAGTCTGTACTTCAGAGAAGTATATTCCAAACAATAGGGGTCCTAGAACCAATCCCTATAGAACAGCACTGGTTACAGGTCTGCTGGAAGAGATGGACTCCCCTATCTTGACTGTACGAGTTCTAATTAGTGAGGCAGTTTGCAACCCACCTGATAATATATGAGTCGATACCCAGCTGGGTAAGTTAATCAATGATGCCAGAGTGGGGATTGTATTAAAGGCCTTAGCCAAGTCTAGGTAGGCCATATGCACAGATTTGCCCTTGTCTACAGCTTTGGTGACTGTCTCGAAGTCCACAAGTTTTAACAAGCATGATCTCACCTTGACCAAGCAAAACTGGATGGGGTCAAACATTTGAATATTTCCCATATCTTTGTTATAAGGTCTACAGTGATACATTTCATGGCCTTGCAGAAAAGGCTGGTCAGGCTAATGGGTCTATGGTTCCTTTCTTCCATCGATGCACCCCCTTTGCTCAAAGGGATGACTGTAGCATTCTTCCATTCCACTGGGTCAAAGCCAGTGCTTAGGCTATCACAAACGAAAAACAAGAAACCAAACTACTGAAAAGTAGGCGAGGATGAACGCAATGAGAGCCAGCAAACTGACAATAAAATAAAAGAAATTTGCATTTATTAGTAAGCGCTTTCGGTGTGGATCAGTGCCTCACCTTCATCAGACTGAAACAAAATGAAAATCAATTAACATTCTTTATATAGAAAAAATCTAACAATCAATTAATTAAAACCTAAATTAGTGAACCCAGTTAATTCTTAAAAGGGAAAGCCTTCGTGCACATTCTTCAAGTAATATACTGGCAAGTTACACTGTTTTTAATTTGAAGTCATGTGCAAACATGAACACATTTCCTTTATCTTATTGAATTAATTAAAAATAAAAAGCAGCAATACATATTAATTCAAAAATCCATAATAGTTGCCATAAATAAAAACAACATCAAGCCTTATAGCTAGTTGACATCAAAGACCTCTACGCAGTTATCCCCCAGGAAACTGGACTTAAATGGATCAGGGACTTTTGGTCCTAAAAAAAGTAGAGGAGAACACCATATATGTAATTGAAACCTTATTGGAAATTGTTTTGACAAACAATTTCATGGTTTTTGAGGGAAAACTGTATTTTCAGAAGTCGGGTGTAGCAATGGGGTCACCATGTGGGGGTAGTTTTGCCAATGCCATCATGGCATATTGGGAAAATGAGTTACTATTTCAGAACAGTCTTTACCAACAGCATGTCTCCTGGTATACAAGATACCAGGATGACATGTTCTGCATTTGGAGAGGAGATAAAACCCTTATTCCAACCTTTATCCGTAACATTTCAACCATGACAATTTCCTTGAGTTTACATACAACATTGATGATACTTCGATTAACTATTTAGACATTCTTTTAGTGAATGACAGATGTAAACGTAGGTACATCAGTAGGATTTATAGGAAACCTACACATTCAAATACCTTTTTGCATTTTTCAAGTAATCACCCCTACCACCAAAAGAAGGCCATTATAAAAGGTCAGATGGTTAGGGCAGCCCGAATGGTGTCCGATGATGATGAGTTTGAGACTGAATGTGAAAACCTGCAAGGCATGTTTATGCATAGAGGCTACCCTGCTTCCTTGATTGTTAATATACAGCAAGATGTTTGTCATAAAAGAAAAAATGGGTACTTTCAGCCTTTACTTAGTGGGTTACAGCAACAGCCCATGCCAATGGAATCTTTATTGGATAACAAGAATAATAGGGTTTACATGAGCAGTTTCTTATCGACGTTTTCCCTAGATTATGTATTTATCAGGGTTATTATAAATAAAAATTGGAACGTCATTAGAGAAGAATTAACATTGATTAAAACATTAGGTGAGAAACTACATATTACGTACAGGAGAGGGCTTAACTTGAAAGCATTACTTGAGAAAAAGACAAGAGTCCCAAATAGTAGGGTTAAAGGTATGTTCAAATGTGGTACTTGCCCTCAGTGCAAACACATATTTGAAGGGACTAGATGTATAATTAACAACAAAATATACATGATTGGTTCGAGATTCAATTGTGATAGCAAAAGTGTGGTTTATGCAGTTTATGTTGCCAATGTAATGCATATTACATTGGCAAAACTGAAAGGAAACTCAAACAGAGCATGTACGAACATTTTTATGCCATTAACAACGGGGACATTAAAAACGCTTTGGCTAAACACATTTTAGAATACCCTGGACATATTTTTAAATTTTTAGTGTTACAACATCGAGATAATGACATTAGAGGCGGCCCTTGGCAGATTTTACTAGAAATTGATGAGCTTATTTGGCAAATAAAAACAGGGGCGTCCATTCCACCATGGCTGAATGAAAATCTATCTATTAAATGTGTTTTGAAATTGTATGCCCTTAAGAGATGATTATTTGACAGGTACTGCTTTTTGTAGTATTTATACATAATGGCATACACAATGATGTATTCGTATTTATCCATTATTAATTATTATTACTTATTTATATCTAATTAGATTATTAGGTTTGTATATTTATATATATATATATATATATATATATTTGTAGTATTTATACATAATGGCATACACAATGATGTATTCGTATTTATCCATTATTAATTATTATTACTTATTTATATCTAATTAGATTATTAGGTTTGTATATTTATATATATATATATATATATATATATATATATATATATATATATATATATATATATATATATATATATATTCATTTATTAGTAACTACATCGGTGATAGATATTTATACATAATAATTAACAAATTGATTTTTACTATATATTGTTTATTTTAATGTACTAACTAATTTATAGTTAGTTTCATTATTAATTTTGCTATTGCTAACTTAGTCAACTAGCTATAAGGCTTGATGTTATTTTTATTTATGGCAGCTATTATGGATTTTTGAATTAATATGTATTGCTGCTTTTTATTTTTAATTAATTCAATAAGATAAAGGAAATGTGTTCATGTTTGCACATGACTTCAAGTTAAAAACAGTGTAACTTACCAGTATATTACTTGAAGAATGTGCATGAAGGTTTTCCCTTTTATGAATTAACTGGGTTCACTAATTTAGGTTTTAATTCATTGATAAGAATGTTAATTGATTTTCATTTTGTTTCAGTCTGATGAAGGTGAGGCACTGATCCACACCGAAAGTGCTTACTAATAAATGCAAGTTTCTTTTATTTTATTGTCAGTTTGCTGGCTCTCATTGCGTTCATCCTCGCCTATTTTTCAGTGCTTAGGCTTTAATTGAAAAGCATGCTCATTGGTGATGCCAGTTCCTTTTTAACCCGTGTAGAATACAGCCCGGGATGTTATCTATTCCCACAAGGCTGTGTTTTGGCCTTAGAGAGAGCATTTAAGATTTGCTCCTTGGAGATTCTAGGTGGGGGAATAGGCATTAGCGATGCTTTGGGGTATATGTGACAGGGACAGGGGAGTGAAGTTTTCACTGAACCTGTCAGCCAGCAGGTTTGCTATATCCACAGGTTTTGCATATGTAGTAACATTAACTACGAGTTCAGACCAGATCTGGGCCTTGCCTTTAAAGCTACTGATGTAACTAAAGAATGCCTTGTGATTATCCTTAGTTAGGGAAGCTAAGTTAGGTTTAGAGTTAGCTTTGGAGGACTTCAATAGGAGTCTTATTTGTTTGTTTAAGTTAAGGAAAGAGTGCTTCCAATTTTGAGACCATTCTTTACTATTCTAAAAACAGCAATTTCCCTCTCCTATTGTATAACCTATTAATGGCAATTGCCCACCAGGCAGGTTTGTTTTACATTGAAGATGTTACTTTGGTTCTATCAGGTACAGCAGAGTCAATACAATTGCATAGGTGCTTGTATAAAGCATTGGTGTAGAACTCAGCATAGGTGTCTGTTTCATCAGTGGGGGCTGGGGCTATGAAGCTATTTATGCTATCATGTAAGAGGTTGTAATTGGCCTTGGAGATGTTAAGTTGTTGCCGGGGGTGGGGGTCTTGTGTTATAGTTACTTTTAGTGAGACTGATTTGTGGTCAGATCTCACCAGGGATGGCCACACACTGGGGGTAGATCAGTGGTCCCCCATGTTGGAGAGCATCAGGTTCAGTATGTTTGAGCCCCATATAGGTATCAAGCAGCTGGTCCAGAGAATTGAGTTAACGAAATCCAGGAAGCTTTGGGCAAGCGAGTTAGAACATGTATAATTTACCCAGTCTAGCAATGCATTGTCTTTTGGCTTTTCCCAGTTAGGGGTCACCACAGTGGAGCACCAGTCCACAAATTGATTGGCAGTGGTGTTTTTACAGTGTTGAGTTGCCAGCCCAGTACCCAACCTTTGGAGAAGGCACATGCACGCACCTAACTGCGTGCCTTTTAAAACTCCTTCGACTGCAGGGAGGAAATGCAGACTCCACACAGAAGGTGCTCCAGCTGAGAATCAAACAGGAGAGTATCTTGCTGTGAGGAGAAAACACTAACTGCTGCACCACTGCAGTAATTAAAGTCACTCAAAACCAGGGTGTTTGGTTGTATCTTGATCCACTCAGCCTACTTGATCTACTTGAGTCAATGTCCTGATTCATGGAGGGGGGGTCCTATAACAGAGACAACCTGAGGAGGGGTCTCTTATGTGCAGTTAATTGCACATGAAGTAATTCCAGGGAACCATTATTTTTAACAAATCTAGAGGTGTATTTATCTTTAAATGAATATTGGTACACCACCTCCTTTAGTTCTCATGCCTTCAGTTTCTGGTCTGAATGTACTAAAAGGAAATGTAACCTGGTATAGCTGGGTTGCTGTCCACAGCCTTAAACTAGGTCTCGGTGACTGTACAAATGTCAGCATCTTCCAGGATGAGGACTGCTTCCAGTGAGTGTAGGTTCTGGTTTAGACACCTAGCATTTAGCAACATAATCTTGAGGTTGTTTTAAGAGGCTATTTTTACATCGAGAATTTTGTTCTTGTGACACTGCCTAAAAAAGAGACACTATGGGGATGGCAAGAGCCTTAGCCACTAACCAAAATCCCAGGGGTGACAGATGAAGACCTTCTCTGGCAAAGCACCAGGGTCTGACAACCATGTCATCCTAGGCTGAGAGATACTGGATCCCCTTTGAATGACACCAAAAGCTAAGCCAATCCTTGAGGTTATTTAACAGCAGGAAAAATAGTATGGGAAGCCACTAGCAGGCACTCGATACACCAGAGGGCACTGTGCTAGGAAGATAGGTTATCAGTTGAAATTCTGATGACTGTAATAAGGGTCCTTGCTATAGTGACATTAAATAGAAAAACAAGAATGTATACAAAGTCCAAGGCTGATCTACACTGGATTGCTCTCAGCTCTGTGCTACAGTGATGATGTAAGGAGTATATACAAAAGCAGAGATAAGGAGTATATACAAAAGCAGAGATTGGGAGGTACAGAATCTCCCCATTATAGAGTGGAGTATGTAAAGCACACCTCTCAAAATGCCTTGATGGCATTACAGTAAGTTTCAACAGTCACTCCGTTTACAATCGTTATTTTCCAGCGTTGTAGGCCCCCAGTTATGATCTCATGCTGCTTACACAGACGAGTACTTCAGAAAGTAACCATATGTGAAAGATCTTAAGACTTGCAAGAAGCTAAAGCCTAGGAATTTTAACAAGACAACTGCCTCCTCCCGGAGGAGGATTAGTAGAAGTGTTTGATCAACTTCTAATCAAGTTGTGCAGGCCATTTTTAGATGATGCAGTTGCGAAAAAGAACTGAAGGTTCATGCTTGTCGATTAATGATTCAAGAGAGGATCAATGAGTCTAACAGACAGACATGAAGTTGCAGGCAACTGAATGTTACATCCATTCTGGGGCACTTACAGCTTTTGAAATTCTACTTCTTCAGGTGAGCAACGGAGTTTTATGTAACGAATGTCTTACCGATCATTCTGATACAGATAAATGTATGGATTACTACATATATGGCTTGCTGCTCAATAATGTAGTGCAAGCCAAAAATTAATCTTAGAATCCAGTCCTAGTGCATTATTACAAGCAAATGGCCTAAAATGGGCCTAGATCATGTTGCAAACCATTTAACCCTAAAATGCTAACTTATCTTTTGGACAGTGGGATGTAGAAAGGATTTTCTTATTGGGAGGATGTGGAAGATGCCACACTTATGGTTTCATTATGCAGAGTAGATCTAAAGTTGCATCCCTCTCTGCTGCTTAAACAGTGTAGACAGAGAGAGAGAGAGATTGGGAGATTATGGTAAACTGTACAAAGAAGATTCTTCAAAAGTAAAAATTAGTATGCTTTATGAAAGTGGTTCCATTTAAATGTAAAAAGAAACAAAAAATGTTAAGCTTTAAAATAAGCTATCATCTATTGTTTCTACCAGATCTTGTTGATGAGTAAAATAGCAATAATTTCTGATGCTCTGAAATCAGAACAGTTAAAATATTGCCTCCTTGCATCTCTCATGCTTGAAGTTGTTTAAAAATCACATGAAATGTAAATTTCTGTTTCACCCTGTTTAAACAGGTTTGTTTCTGTAAAGAGATGTGAAGGTGAGAAACTTCCTTCAAAATGGTCTTTCTTATATTAATATGTTTGTATTCACATTCACTAAATTATACATTTAATACCACCTCGTTCAGTCACCAGATCATACACGCTCTTCAGATAAGATAAATAATGCACACTGTCAGTATGCATCAGAAACACAGCCCCACTACATGTCGACCTTCCACTCGTTCAAATAATCAGAACATGAGGAAATATGTTGAGAAATGTTAAGTTTGTCTATGCTATGCTGTGTTATACAACCTAAGCGAACCTAGAAATGTGCTAGATGTGATATCAGTTTTAAGAGTTTTCTGTCTTGTATTTTTGGTCTGTTACTCATTTGTGGTTTTCTAGCAAATCACTGAGGATTGAAGTTGCTAAATTATGACAGACATTTGAATTTTAAACTTCATATCCTCCAGAAAAAGGCATGCTAACACAAAACCAATAATTCCATCAACTTTATAAATAGCCAAGAACAATATTTAAAATCTGTCCCTATTTGGGGCTTTTGTTCCCCCGTTATTTTAGGCTTTGTCCAGATTTATTGCTTTAAGAGATTGAGTGGTATTAAAATCATCTCAGAGCATTGTTCTTACTCTGAGGTACATCTGTGCCAGAATTACTGTATGTAAATAGTAGGGGTGTTGGGATGCAGCCCTTGCAAAAACACTTAGTGACATCAGATGTTCACAGTTTATGCCAATCACGCAACTGTTTGCACTTTTGAATGCAAAGCAGTTGTTGGTATCCTTAAAAAAAAAACTGGGCCTAGCTGTGCATTGCAGTATTGAACCTGCAGTTACAAATGTTTCCTTTCTGTATAGTCCTCCAAAAATACAAAGCAAGCTACAATATAAAGCCGACATCTTTAGCTTGAAACTTACTTCACCAAAAAAAAAATAAAAATAATATTCGCCCCCCACAATAATACCTTATGTGTGTGCTAACCATAACCCCAACTGTACACAATACTTTACAAAACCTCTTCCTCTAATAGAGCCAATCCACAAGGGATAGAAACACCTAATCACCAAGCACATGTATAACACTAAAACCATCCCCTTACCTGGTCTTATTTCTAATCTTAAACTGCACATGCATGCATGCACACACCCTCAAATGCTACAACTGTCTCTTAATGTCTTACTTATGGATATACCAGATCTCCACATCACATGCACAACAGTAATAGTTCAACATTAATGAACTTAATAAACCCTTCAGTCAACCACATGGATGTTTGACATAAAAATATGATAGTTTAGTCTATTAAAAATCAGCATTCAACAGACTTGCAGTTAAATATCACAATTGTGTATCGGTTTGCTGGAATGGAAATAAGATTTATAAACAGAGAATACTACGCACTATGGACTACTGTAATTTGAAATGATGCCTATTAAAAATAAATAACTAAATCACCGCTTGTCTTTCATACAGTGCACCAGAAGAGTGGTACTCCTCAGAAGGGAAATACAGCCTGTCACAAAGTTCACCTGGTAATATTCCTATGACCACTTGTAGCTCTGCTTAGTAGTGATGTCAGATGTAGTAGAACCGAAAAACACCTCCCCATAAAAAGCAGTATGCCTAAGTTCTATGCCACAGAATGGTAGCAGACAAGCATGAAAGTTCCAGGGAATAGTAGTACCAGTAGGACACACCAGTCTTAAAAAGACAGGACTGAGCAGGGCATAGACACCAAAATTGTAGTATGACCTGTCATGCAATTCAACCATGAATCATTCCCTGGGACCAAACAATATCTGAAGAGATCTTTAGGATACATTGCCTAAGATGGGCATAGCTCATGTGAAGGGTAGTATAACATACCTCTCAACCTCTTAGAGCAAGAAATTTGGACAAGCCCATATATAATGGGGGGACAAAGAACCAAATATAGGGACACTTTTTAAATATTTTTCTTACAAACTTAGAAAGTTGATAGAGTAACAGGTTTTGCATTAGCATGAATTTTCTGAAGGGTATGAAGTCTGAAACTCAAATGTCAGTCATTTTCTAACTTCATCCCTCAATAATTTACCAATGATATGCCAGAAAACCAAAGAGAAGCAGGCTAAAAATATAAGGAAAAAATCTGGACATTGAGTTCTAGGTCAGGCCAACATTCTTCAGTCTGTTTCAACTCCACACATGTACTCCATCTGGCTTACTGTAAACCCTGGGCCCCTCAAGGTAATGTAACACCACTGCTAGTTTGTGCCCTCCCTTTGCAAACCACATTCTGTCCAGGAAGTACCACTAGTCAGTTCAATGGACCCCTAGTTCAGACATAAAATATTTTGGCGGGTGGGGGGGGGGCATTCCTATCATGGACTGAAAGCAAGAGAAGCTTCATATTATAATACTAGATGGACCATATTTTTTGAGAGTTTCTCTCCCCTGCTGCATACCAACTAATCATTCCTCTCTTAACTGTCCTATTTGTTTGCCCTTCACCAGGATTGAGAGAATGGGGGGCAATCCTTTAGATCACTATTATGTTTTTTTGTATTTTTAGCTCCATCACCATAGCACCTGTCAAATACAATGCACCAGGGTTTTATGTGCAATGGACTATAGCAAGGACATATTAATCAGTAATACAAGTGACATAACCCCTCAAAACTTCCCTGCCTCTAGGATTAAGTGCCTTGTGTCCCCCTCCAGTTCTAATGGCACAGTCTGCCAGAGTAGCGCAAGATGTGGACATGTACACCACACCCCAACCCCCTAAACTTAGGTGAGCTATGAATGCATCATTTATCTTCCCTTCCCCCTTCAAGCTTCAGCAGGTACTAGTAATCAAACTCTAGTCTCCTGGACATAGAGTTATCTCTCTATGCCAGTGGAGATGGCTGCACACCATAGTTTACTGGAACTACAGACCCCCCCACCCCCTTGCTGAGTACAGACAAATACAAGTAATTTCAGCCAAATCATCAAGGTGTCAAGATTGTTTACAGAGTACAAGGGTGAGGTGGCATAAATAGTTTAGGAAATATATGTAGTCTATGTAAAATTTGGGCAAAGTTGAAAAAGTCTGTGATAAAGGAGTATGGGCTTGATATTTTGATAGATACAGGAGCTGATAATATTATTTTGGACATTTGCAATGTAGACCTTTGATTTAAAAAAAGTCAGTTATTAGTCACATTACTACATGTGTAACATAGCAAAATGATCAATATGTTCATTCACAAAGCAAGTAATCGCCTATTCTAGCCCTAAAAACTAAAGTTATATGCAGGGGTCTAAAATCTAGCTAGACATAGAGCATTACCATAAACAGGTTTTCTTGTAGAAAAATCTACATCTACAATGTTGCATAGCAAAATACTAAGACTGCCATATGCAGTTTATTCACAGAGCAGAGACTCCATTTTGAGAAACCTGTAACAATTTAGTGCAGTTACACACAAATTTCAATAATCTCTCGAATGGGTCTAGTTCATCTTGCAAACAGTTAACTTCCATCTTTAACATAGTACCATAACATTTATTCTCTCTATGTTAAGATTATTGTTCAAGCAAAATTAATTCTGATATGTGTAAAGTCCATGCCAAAAGGTGATTATATGCATCCCTAATGAACCATAGAATGTAGGCTTAAACATAATATCCCCACTAGAGACAGTGCCCCCCCACTATTCAAACAAGTGTTTGGTGGAGATAATCTGTCCTCCATTGGGTTATGCAACCTGCTGTGCTTACTACATTGTGTTACTGTCCAGCCTTTATTTTGCTTATTACACTGTGTTAGTGTCCAATAGTTATTCATTATAAATACATTTAGGATAGTCTTAAAGTCTTTATGAAGTAGGCTTTATCAGTGAAACGTGTCCCGTATAAACATGTTTTTGTACTGTCATGATGCCTTTGCCATATGTCCAGAACAACAATTAGCAGACAATATCTTAATTAATGAAAGGAATAAGTTCATGAACAGTAGGGAATTACTGAATAAACCATGGTGGTATATTGTGCCCTAGATTACCATATTCACAGCAAGAACTGTACCACAGATACAATGAGCATCTCCTAATATCACATAGCTAGAGACAGAAGTAGTAACAATTATAGCAAGTTTATGCTTCAAATGCATTTATGCCATTCCTAGTTACATTACACTACAGCACAGAAAACAAGCTGATATTCATGAATCTGAGCTTATAAATAGTAGTAAAAAAAAAATACTTCCTAAAACTGAGACACCTATAACAAAATCCAATGCAGTCAAATCTCACTAACCCTCTGGCTGTATGAGCAAACTACTCATAGGATTTATAAACTGCATAGGATTAAGTTTATACATACAAATTCAATTTTTATTTTTTTGTAATATTACTTTCATCCACTGCCTCAACAAAACAGAATTGTATATAAATCCTAATTTAGTAAAGGTGTAAACTTACATTTAGCATGAAACAACATGGGGGGGAATGTTGTAGATTTCTGACATGAAAAAAACCCAAGCACTCTTTAATATGGCTTATCTAGAATAAAAGCTTTCACAAATTCCAAATGTAGAAATTGGCTTTACATTTGTTTAATCAAATCCATCAGTAAGCTTGTTCACCAGTTCTAGCTACAGATATTCTGAAGCATGTATTCCCTTTGATGAGAAGGCAACTGATCTAGTCCCACCCCTTGTTTAGCAGCAAGTGTTTGCAATTTAGCACTGCTCTGTGTTCCTTTCACTTGGTATCAGTCTTAAGTAGAATAACTTCAGACTAGTTATCTGCTAATTTCACCTTCTGTTTTTAGTGCAGGAAATGAAAGGAAAGCAAAGTACAGGTTTTACAAATCGTACCACTTTATCCTGTCTTCATTGTTGCTAGAAGAGTGCACGGAAAAGAAACAGCATTGAAAAGTGTAGAAAACTGCATTGCATGACATGCAATTATAGCCTTAGAACAAAGAGATTCTCTACTATTAATTAACATTACTAATCCATTAGTTTAGCATCAATTCATTCGGATGCATTTAGTTCATGTGACAGCTGTTGTCAAACATTTTTAAACATACAGAATAGATATGTCTGCCTGCCCAAATTCATAGCATTAAGCTAGCAACTTGCTGATAAAATTTTAAGCAATTGCATTGTTTATCCAATAGCCTTACACTCTGATTAATGTCTGAAGTAATGCAAGTGATTCTCCAGTTTTGAACCAATTAAGTAATATATTGCGTTGATGTTGTGATTTTATTTTTCAACTATAGTTTTGCAGATCGTTTACACTAACTGTAGTCACTGTAGTTGCAATGAAAGGCATGCAATGAATGCGGGTTCAGGCTCCTAGGCAGCAATACATTTCCCTGTGGTATATTTGGTTGGGAACACATGGCTGAAGTGACATTTAGCTGCAGAGAAATATAGCTGTTGCAAATTCCCTGTGGGCAAACAGAAGAATGTGATGCCATGCCCACAACTTCAATAACCAAATGCACAAGGGGAAAATAATGTCCATGGTCCCCATGGCAACATGAGACAGCAGGCAGTATTACAGGCATCAGCAGCAGGTCGGCCAGTGGGCATGTCAATGGCAGTAAAAATGCAGTGCACAACAGGCAGTGCCTTTATCATTGGTGTGTGAGAAACACTACCCCCTTCACAGTGTCTAGGGAACATTACTTGAAATACATACTGGAGCATAAATGTGACTACAGTAGCATGCAAGATTTCCTGCATGCTGTAGCACACTTCTACATGTTGTAGTTACTTAAGCATGTACTGTACACTGAGCCAAACATTCACTAGTTCTTCTTCCCCACATACTTGGTTACTAAAGCTGTGGGCATAGCAGTGTGTGCTTCTCTTTGCCCACAGGGAATTCACAACAGGCATATTTCTCTGCAGCCGAATGTCACTTTGTCCTCAACCAAATATACCACAGGGAAATGTCTTGCTGCCTAGGAGCCTGAACTCAATGAATGCACTTTTAAGTTTCTGTCATTCATCGTAATATGTCATGTACATTATACATTGCCCGAATTTTTGTTGAGTGTGTGCTTTCTTTCAAGAGACTAGATCTAGGATAAATTTATAAGCATGGCACAGCTCAAGATTAACGGAGTTCAGCCTGCCATACTAAAAGCCGCGGTGGTGCAGTGGTAGCGTTGTTGCCTCACAGCAAGAGGTTCTCCTATTTGATTCTCGGCTGGAGTGCCTTCTGTGTGGAGTCTGTATGTCCTCCTCGCTGTCGAGTGGCATTCAAAAGACATGCATGAATGGGCATGCCTTTGTTGAAGGTTGGGCATCGGGCTGGCAACTCGCACCATAAAAAAATCTACTGTCAATCATTAGCAGACTGGAGTTCTGCTGTGGCGAACCTAAAAGCCGAAAAGACAAACAACAACAAGTTCTTAGGAGACATTAATGTAACCCTACTAAATTTGCACAAATCCTTCTGTTTCCCCCTCCTCACATGTATTCCAGTTGGATTCTTATAATCTTTTCAGTCTCTGTAGCTAACAGGACACCTCCATTTCTATGTGCATTTTTCTTCCACTGCAAGCTGCATGCATTACAATGAAAACCACTAGCCAGATCTCTTGATACTGTAAACACTCTCTGGCTTCTACTGGAAATTTAGAAAATGTTTGGGACATTTGGGTTGAGGCCTACAGTCAAGACAAATGACAGAGTCTGTTATTTGAAAGAGGGTATAATTCACTGGTACTGTAAATGCCCCTCCCTCAAACATCTGAGCTCAAGACAATATATAAACAGTATCGGTTTTGCCCAATTCATCAAGGAGTCATAATTAATTTGAGGTCTCCATGGTGTGCAAAAAACCAGTGAAGAAAACTGAGCTTATCAACAGTTGATGTAAACACAACATATAAATCATTTTAGTACCTCTTTCCTAAAAATGGAGCATCTACAATAACTGTAAATAACAAAAAACCTGATTGGCAAAAAAAATATATAAGGACATATAAACTAAGTCCAAGATGGCTATTTCCTAGAATATTCCCTTTTCTAAGGTATGATGAACTTGAAGTTGGTATGTATAAATTCAAGGTGTGTGGTAGGCTTGCCCATTGCAAAACATAAGTTTGAAGGAGAACAGTGATATTTAAGATTCACTCTTCTCCTGGACTGGTCTTTTTCTAGCAAGTCAGCACTCAGCATTTTGAGTGCCGACATTTCATTAGGAAGCTGAGTTTTAGACCTCCTATCCTTCAAAAATGCAGGTTAATAGTCACTTTCTAAGTTTATAACAGCAATATTTAAAATGTGTCCCTGGTTTTGGGCTTTTGTCCCACATTATTTTGAGCCTTGTCCAGTATTACTATACTAAGAGGCTGAGAGGTTCATATGTTTATAAGTAAATATGAGTCTACAGACTATTACAAGCCTAGACAAAACCTAGAGGTCAGAATCAAACCCTATGCCTTGTATATCTGAGGTTAGGATCTTAACTATTATGCCGCCTCTCACCCTCTGCTTTGATCAATGTTTATCTGAATTTGGAAGGGAAAAGGGAGCAAAAAGTTAGCTGTGTTTGAGGATATGCCTCCAGATGTAATAACAGGGAAAGAATATGTCAATAGAGTACCTTCTGTGCATGCTGATAAATGCTGCCGTAATTTGAGGCAATCATGTGGAGGCGGCAATATGTGGAAAGACCCATTGGAAGGTGATACTTCAAAAGGAGAAGTAGGTGGTAGTAGTCAGACAGAGGCTGAGGTGCCAGTGTCAAAAGGCACTAGATTTCAATTCGAAGGGGAGCTGTAAAGGATCACCAGTAAGATGATGAAGCAGGTTCAGGTCTCAGACGATGTAGCCAAGAAGGCTCTGGACACTCAGTGGCAGAGGGAGCCCATATATGGGAACAAGGGATCATTGTACTCAGAATGAACCCCTAAAGGAAGGCTAGACTGAGAAACAATACAGCAGTTGGTAGGATCTGAGCCAAGTGACAGACAAATATGGCCATAGGCCATAGTGTTCCTTTTGTAGGGTATACTGACATAAAGCAAATTAAAATATAGCTTCTTCAGGATTTTTATTGATCAGGGACTGCAAAAGGTGTAACAGGGTTCTGAAGAACCTGTAAACAATGTCATAAGGATGGCTGTGCTGAATATAAAGTCAAAGCTGCATTGATGCATTGGCCTTTTATTAAGGAACTATTTCAGATGGGAACTATAAATATTGTGGTACCACTGTGTACACACTCTTCCACAAACTTCCACTGTTAAAAAATATATCCTGGTTGTGGTATTTTATACCTCTAGATATCCAAAGGCAATGGCTCTGTCTTCCAGCAGAGGTGGTGGCAAATGCCCTTGACATTTTGAGCAGGATGAGTTTTCCCTGAGAAAAATTGAGAAATAGAAGTGCTAATTTTATGTCAGACTTGCTGACATGTTTATGAATCTGCTGTGGATTAAAGACTATCCCTTGCTCCCCACAAACAAATGATTGTATGGAGGGATTTACCTCTATACTGAAAACCATACTGAGGGTATTATCAGACCAGTTCAGGAGGGAGTGGGTGAAATACCTTCACATTCTTCTCTTTGCATACAGAGATATGATCTGGCAATCTATGGGTTTTAGCTCATTGAGCTGCTATGGGATAACTGCTTTACGTGGCCTCTGGATTTAACTTAAGAAGAGCAGGAGGGTGTCTGATTCCCACAAAGAGTCTGGTAAGGAGTATGTCTTAAACTTTGGGACTAAGTTTATGGGGATGACACAGCAGCAGCAAGACGTCTGTTACAATAAGGCACCCAGAGTCACAGAGAATGTTGTTGGACCTTTCACCATTGTGAAAAGAGTGGGTGACATTAAGTATGTTGTAGGGTTGCAAGGCAGCAGACCGAAGCATAAATTGTATCATGTTAACGTAGTAACATCTACCATGATTATCCAGCATAAGAGTGGTACTGCTAACACCAGCGGAGAGCATCTATAAAGAAAAGCTATGGACTAGTGTACCAAAATACCTTTGTGCAAAGATTTCCTCTCTAATTTCATACTGACAAAACATTAGTAAAGTAATAATGAATGCCTTCTGTGGACTAATAATAACCTTTTTAAAAATGTCTCTGTAGTAATGAGAAAAGGAAATGAAACTTTTATTTGAAATGCAAAGTATAACTTTCTCAGTTTCTCAAGAAGGGCTTAATTGCCTGCATATAATTAAGTCACACAAGGGTTTGGAAGATGGGAGACCCAAGGATCATAAAACCATAATTAAAGTGCACTTTAAAGAAGCAACTCTCCAAAGATGTAAAACAGAGGGGCCCATAGTATGCAAATACATTATTTTAGGAAGGTGACAAAATTATTAAAATTGTTTTTCTGTACGAAATAAACTAATATAATCAAATATAGTATAATTGCAACTATTTTATTTGGGGTAGGGTAATTATGTAATCTTAGGAGCCCTGTGCAGAACTCTGCAAAGGAGTGATGAGCTAAAATGAATATATATTTGGATATGAAGTCACGCAACACCCTACTCTTACTGAAGATCTTTGAGTGACCTCTTCCCTGTGAGTTTGCTGTCTGAAATTCTGCCTTGCATTGTTTATGAACTCAAAAAATAATGGTTCAGTACTGTTTAAGTTAGTATCAATTACATTTCTTTAGTCAGTTTATGTTGATTTTTTTGCTTCCAGATCTTTTGCCTAGTATCTATTTTTTAGATAGGTAATAGGTATCATTACTATTTATTATCTGACAAGGGATTATCATTAGTACTGCATGTTGATAAATCTGTGACTTCCACCTCCATTCTGGTAGATCACTTGAACTTGCTGTCAGGGAAATATCAATGTGTCTACTTTATACTTAGATAAAGTCAAGACTGTTGAGTAACTTGGCTGTGTGGGCGGGGTGAATAATAACTTGTATACAAAGCACATGAGTAAGGTGGACTACAAGACATTGTGGTTCACTAAGAGAGCAGTGAGAAAGGGGCCAAGGGTGCTAGACCACAGACTCAGAGCTGTAAGTGTTCAGTGCACTTTACTTGTCTGCATATGGAAGCCTGAAGGCCCTACAAAGGACAGCAGTGAATATTCCATTTTTGCTTTTAGACGTAGGTTGCATTTGGTGAAGTGCTTATTAAATCAGATTTGTGTGCACTTTTCTCTACTATAACCTACTGGGAAACTTTGACATTATAGACCATTGTTCTGGTAGCCACCAGACCTATTTTGGACATCACAGTGGTGCAGATCCAGTGACCATAGCCCCTGATATTTGCATACCCATGCACCATACTGCTTTCCGGGCATCCCATGGCAATTGGTGGTGATAATGCATGTTACATATTCTAATATTAAAGAAATAGTGAGCATCCTAGTCAAAAAATAGTGTGGATTTTACTTCAGGTACCATCATAACTGCTCCTCTGATTCTGCAATTCCTGACCACCATGATTATGTTGAAATATGTCCTACCAGCCCTACCTAAATAAAGAAACATCACATCTATAGACCCTGATAATACAACTGGAAGGTTAATAATTGTCTCCAGCTATGGCCTAAGGGAACTGCTATTCTACCTGTTTAATATGAGTCATTCAATGGGTTGCATCCCTTAAGCCAAGAGAACAATTATTATGATGCTCCTACATGTGTCACCTACCACCCTGGCAATTTTAGACCAATTAACTTTACCAGACTTATATGTAAAGCCATGGAACATATAATTTTCAGCCTCATAAAACTGGAGATTGGTAATCTTTTACACCTAAAGCTACATCAATTTGGTATTGACAAAGGTAGATCCTGAATCCTTAACTTTGTAAGCTACTTTGGAGGATAACTCAAGAAGTTTATATTGGTCATGTGATGCACATGACACACTTTGACCTGACCGAGTAATTTAATACTTTGACCCATGCAAACATCATTATCACACTGGTGAAGGAAAATATAAATCTATATATAATGAAGTGGGTAGCAAATTGAATGTAGGGCAGAATACATACCATTAAAATTACAGATAATAATGTCACAAGTGGAATTCCTCAAGGCTCAGTAGGAGATCCTCTAGATGGCAATTATTTCTCTGATCTGCAAGCCAGTATGCTGGTTCTCTGATTAACAAAATTTGCTAATGACTGTAAACAAGAGGTTGTTATTTGAGTACCCATTAACGTGAAGGTACTACAGGAGGGGGCTAGACAATGGTGCAAGGACAATGGCCTCAAATTAAATGCCAAAAAATGGAATAAGGTCCATTTTAGTAAAAGAAAGAATTATTCAGGGCACCACATAAATGATTCAGCCCTTACGACTGACACTGTCATTAGAGATCTAGTCACTGTTATAGATAATTCCCTATCCTTTGGTTATCAAGTCTCAAATGTAGTTAGAAAAGTATTCTTTTTGATAGAATGAATAACCAATGACATCCCCATCCTCTAGCAAAGAGTCTTACTTCCACTATATTCATCTATTATCAGCTCCATTATTGAATATAATACACCTTTGCTACTGTATCTATCAAAGCATAGCATTAAGCTGGAGATATCTACGAATTTCCTAACTATAAAGTTAACAATCCTCAGACATCTTATTTATCTAGACTATTTGATCTTCTCTCTCTCTCTCTCTCTCAAACCTAAACAAGACAAATGGGTTCACTGAGTAAAAGGGACTGGTTGATTGACCCTTTTCAGCCATGACCCAAACTCAAAAAGCAGAAAATACATCACTATTTTTCAGTCAACATTATATACAAAATATGTATATAGATAAATTCAGAACATAATGAGATTGTCTAAAGATGGGGTAATGTTAAAAGATCCATTCAGAGTGCATTGAGAAAAAAATACATACAAAATGCAGTAATAAAATACTGTACAATCATTAATACATAAACTCCTATTTACATGTGAAATGTTTGGAATATGATGCCACTTTAAGAGCCTGAGAAAAGTTTATTAAATGTAACAGTTCCAGGAAGATTTAGTGAAGAAATGTTCTTTAAGTGAATCTTTAAAGTGTTCATTGGATTCTTGATGTCTGCATTCAGGTAGCTTAAGGTAGCAGATCCCAGTCTAAAGGTACTATGTGTTTCTGAGTACATAAGGGTTGCCTTGGAAATAATGTTTCAGTCATAAAGGGAGGCAATGTCTGCATTTTAGCACCTTGTACATTACAGTACTTAGAAGAAAAGTGACCCTATGAGGCACTGAAAGCCATTTGGAATGTTTTAGCAAATTGCAATAGTGTATATAGGGGTCTGCTAATAGAATGAATCTGCAGATTTTATTCTCAGCAGTCTGTATTTTGTAATCTTTGTGGGCTGAATGTAAAATGTAAAAAAGAAAGTAATATTCAAGTATGGATATTAGAATATTTTTAGCAATGGCCCTGCGAGCAGTGGATAAAAGGAAGGAATAATCTGATAACATAGGTTTAATTGACAAAATTACTTTATCAGGTACAAAATCTGTGTGATAAAAGAAAGGGCACAGTTGAGTATTAGGTCTAGGTACTGCTGTTTAGTGACATTAGGTATAACATTCCCATTAAGATCTGTTAAAAACAGGAGGAACAGAGGGTAAATGCTTGGCTGATGCAAAGACCACGACATATGTTTTCTTACAGTTAATTTGTTTTTTATTAACAGTGGACCAGTTGCGTGATGGAGTGAGATTGTCCTGTAACTTGGTTTGCAGGTCAGAGTGCCTAGTACTGGATTGCAGGAACAGCATATCATCTACATACATTATTAATTTAAGGTTTTGTAATGTAGGGGGAGATCATTAACAAGGAGAGAGGTGAGTTTCTCAAAGACACATATGAAGCTACTTAATCTCTACCAACAAATTAATGTGATGCATTGGTGTAACACATTCTCATGCCTGCATCTTTCTCATCCAGGAAAAAAGATGTCATTGTTCCCCTCTACTCAACACTCATTAAACACATTATAGAGTACAATGCCTCTTTTGTAATGTACCTCACAAGACATCTGCAGCAGCTGGAAAGGCCACAGAAGTACCTCACAAAGAGGATTACCAGCCTCAAACAGATGCCCTGCACTGACCATCTCAAAAAACTCCAGCTTTACTCCATAGCATATTGCCTACTCCGAGGTGATCTCTGCCTAACATATAAAGCTATGTCAAACCCAGAGCTGTTGGACATGCTACACCTAAAGAAATCCTAATCCCTCCGAGCTACATGCTCTAGGGAGCTAAACCTTGTCACCACAATAAACAGGACATGCTGGAGGGATAGATTCCTGTCCCAGAGACTTCCCATACTTTGGAACAAGCTACCCATCTATGTCAAGCAAAGTTCCTCATTAGCACTCTTCAAGAAAAATCTTGATGAGTGGATGGGAAATAGGAAATACACTCCGTGCATCACTTCTGTGGCTCTGCTCGACAGGGGCACAGGAAAATAACTTTCTTGGGTGGCGCAAGCCAGGGAACCTTGTTGGCTAGGCTTACTTAGGCCCTTGGGCCGATAGCCTAGTACCTACCTATGAACCTATGTACGTAATGAACAACCCCAGCACAATAGTATCTTAACTATACGCAAAAACTAACCTATACAAATGGATGGGCACACACAAATTCTCTCTGGGCCTATTTTGCATATACCAGCTGTAGGCTACATTGATGTTAGATTGTACAATATCATCCTCTGAACTATGACTTAGCTGTGGAGTACAGAATGCAACAGTGAGGTTATTTTACACAAGAAAGGGATATATACACAAAATGGAGAAATAATTTATAGAGCAAGGAATACTTAATATTATAGAATCATATATAAAAAGTGAAGAAGTTATAGTTTTTTTTTTTTTTTTTGCAGTTAGGAAAACCACAGAAATAGTGGCCTATTGTATGCATATGATAAAACTTTAACATTAAATGAAGATCAGATGAAAGATCTCTGTTAGCATTAAATAAGTAGTGGAAAGAGAGGAAACCCAGCAAAACACCTTTGGATTTACAAAAATGTTTACTGTTCATGCTAACTGTCTAGTGCTGGTTGGTCAGTTCTAGTGATGGCTTAGAAAACTTGATTTCGAGATCGGTATGGTTGCAGTGAAGGAGACCTCATTATCAGCTCACTACCATGTATCTTAATTAAATACTAGTGGTGTAAGACCTGATACTGCTAGTGTTCTCATCAGCTACCCATGCATCACATAAGCAATACCTCCTACATGCACACACTCACACACATCCAGATACCAACCATGTACACAAACACACATGCACACATAAACACACATGTAATCACATTCAAAAGGAACATGCATTGACAATCCAACACAGGCACACACACACACACACACACACACACACACACACACACACACACGTGAGCAACATCATCCATGCCCTTAACAGACATGAACACATATGTTCATGGATCTAATTCTAAACCTCGAAACTGATATAATTGAACTTCATTTTCGTGAGACGAAAATTACACAAATTAAATACCCAAAAGGTGAATTTTTCCCAGGGCAAGTAAACACTTCCCCAAACTTCAACGAAACACACACTGGAGTAAATAAAACCCACACCCCCTAACTATATATATATATATATATATATATATATATATATATATATATATATATAAAACCAGCTCCGAGATCGCACTATAGTGGAGTAAAGGGCATGTTGGGCAAGTGTTTACTTGCCCTGGGAAAAATGAAGTTCGATTCTATGAGCTTTCAATGTTTAGAAGTGGATCCATGTTCACACATATATACCTGCTAACAACCCCCCCCCCCATACAGAAACATTTTTAGTGGACTTACCTATACCACAAGAACTCCCAACTGATTGAACGGGTGACTACCATGATTTTACAGTGGTCACTTTTTCCTCCAGGAGTAAAATTTTCCTAGGCCGAATGATTCTCAGCTGAAAAAATGAGGAACATTGGATCTAGTTCTATGACTAATTAGCAATAGCCACTGCCCTGGTTTGCTGTTTTAGCATGAGGCTTTGCCAGTGAAACCACTCTCCATGATGATGTTCCCACATGGGGAAAACCTTCAACAATGCTCTCTGAATCAGAAAAGCTTAACATTATGTGGAAACCTTCTAAATAAAGGCTTCTGCATCTTGCACAGCTTTTCTGAATTCCAGGGTCAGTCTAGCTGAGTATTGCTAAATTATTGTGCAAGGACAAGCTAAGAAAAAATATTAACGTTTAGAGCCATGTGGTTCTATCTGTTATGGTTTATAAAGTAATAAGTTAGGTTTTGCAGTTTAGGTTCATATGTTCATAGGTTGGTACAAGGCTATCAGCCCTAGGGCCTATACAAGACTAGCCCTAACAATTCTCTGGATATTTCTTCCCACAATATTTACTTCTTTGGACCCCTGTCTAGCAGGGCAGGTCATGTAAGAGAGTAGAAAATACATCAAGACCTGAAACTTTAGGTATAACAAAAGGGAAAATATACACAAATTCCTATTAATTCTTAGAAAAAGAACACAAGAAATTAGTAGCAGCAAGGGAGGAACTTTAATAGCAGCAGATGTGGATAAAGTACTTGATAATATTTTATAAAAATAGATGTTAAAAAATGATAAAGGAATATAATTAAGGAAAAATGACTGTTAATTTTATAACAGAGGTATATACTAATACGGGTGTGGTTTTGCTTGTAAACGGCAACATTTGGAGGAAACGTCAAATGAAAAATGAAGTTCATTAAGGCTATACTTCGAACCCTTTTAATTTGCTGTAATAGTGAATACTGTAATTCTTGTGCTGTAGAAATGAAAGTTTCATAATGGAAAGGAGAAGTTGATTGTGTTAAATAGGACATTTCCATCATGTTACCACTTTCCTGCTTGGTTTTTGGATACTTTATTTCATTTGGAAAGTGGTTTTGCTGGTTTGACTTGGTATCGCAGTATTTGGCTTGTTAGCTACTCGTTTACCAGGCATGGTGGAAGGCAATTGTTTAGAGTTGGATTATCGTCCTGAGAGGGAGATGACTGTGCTTCAAAAAAGTAAGAATAGGAGCCATACAGTGAAAGAAATGTTTAACTGCAATAAAAACAGTAATCCGTTACTGCATTTAAGTTTTACATCTTAAGTAGCATTGAATGACAAACCGAATGATTTATTTGAACAATACATATCTATTTACAGGCAAGTGGAAGTGGCAGCCTTTTAATTAAAATGACTGCAGTGGCAATGCTTCCACTTAGAAACATGTATTCACCATGGTCTGGACCCAAGGGGAATGCGCATCAAATGCATGCCCTCATATGGAAACACATACCTGGACTTGCTAGCAAGATGGCAATAAATCAATTTAAACATAAGTTTTAGTTACACCAGATTATTATTTAAATACTTCTCACCTATTGAGAAGGAAGTTGAATTGTTTTTAGAATCTAAGCAAAAGGAGTTGGAAGAGGTGGACCTTCCTGATTCCATTTTGAACAAATTTACAGATTTACAGCTTACCTTGGTAGCCTATGATGAGAAATTGAAGAACCTAAAAACTAGGAAACTAAAGTGGGATTATAATGACTTCCAACAATTAAATATATTTAAATGGCCAAGAGAGGAGAGGAATAAAGTACAAGGGAAGGCTGGACTAAATAATGGTAATAGTGATGTCTATGATCTAATGAAAGGAAAAAGGGGGCATGACACATGTAGCCAACAGGGAAGTACCACCTCCACTGAGGATGGCCAGATAAATTGAAAAAGGAGGCATACATGGACAAGAGAGAAATATGCAAGGTAGTGATATACAGAATCTAAACAGCAACAAAACGCTGATGAAGCCAATGGATTTGAATAACAAAGGAGGGAGCAATCACGTTGACCCATGTGATATAAATACCTCTGATGAGAACATAGGTACACAATATAATACTAACAACTGTCCAGAAGGGGTGCGCCCTAAAGGCAGAATTCCACATTTGCCATTTGTTTTCAAATTTTCCAATTCTTCTGAAACAAAAGGAATTATACAGAAGGAATCGATCGCAGAGCAGGGACAGTAAGAAATGCAAGATATCAATGTGATATCACCTAGTATTACCAACATGAGTGACAGGTATTCCACACCTAAAGTCAACTCCTCGTTGGTCAGATCTGACCATAAGCTAATCACCCTAAATATCTGCATCCCACCCTCACCCACCATTAAGGAAACCATGGTAAAATATGTCTCCAAAGCCAACTTCATGCTTCATGAGACAGAAGTGGCGAACTTCATGACACCCATGCAGATGGACAATACAGTTACAACTGCTGAATCCTGCACTCTATAAGCACTTACATGAGTGCATGGATTGTGCTATCCCAAACAGAACCAGGACACTATCCTCCAAAAAAAGGAAGCCAATCTGTTGGTCTCCTGTTATAAACAAACTCTACAACAGAAGGAAGAAACTGTTACAAAAGAGAGTAAAATCCCATGAGTAGAGGAGCTCCCTGGTCAGCCTCAGTAAGAAGCTGAGATCCCTTATAATATCCTCCAAAGCTAGCTACGAAAACAAAATTGCCACTTATTATAAGGGCAACCACAAAGCATTCTATAGCTATGTCAAGAATCTCAATGGCAACACCCAGATCTGCTCTGAGTTACAGCACAATGGCATGAAAATTACAGAACCAACTGATATTGCCAACATCCTGGCTGATAGGTTCAGTGCTAACGTTACCCTCCTCTCACCCCCTAAAGGGCCCATATCTATACAGGAAGAATGTAGAATCCCTGTAATCACATCTATGCAGGTAAAAAGTGCACTCTCTAAAACCAAAAACACAGCATCCGTGGGAACGGGCAACATCCCAGGCTGCATTTTACACAAACTTCAGAACGAACTGGCTCCCCACCTAAGCACCATGTTCAGTCATAGTCTCACGTCAGTCTTTGTGCCCACTGAATGGTGCACAGCAACAGTTATCCCACTCCACAAAGGGGGAGCCACCACTGATCCTGGGAACTATCACCCTATTAGCCTGATGAGCCTGGTCTGCAAAGCAATGGAATGTACCATCATGGAACTCATAAACAAAGACAGTGGTAACCGCCAAATTCTGGACCCCACCCAGCTTGGGTTTGTGAAAGGCAGATCATGCCTCCTGAACCTGATCGACGTCTTTGAGGCAGTCACCAAAGCCGTAGACGAGGGTAAGGTGATTCACACAGCCTATCTTGACCTCGCCAATGTGTTTGACACCATCCCCCATTCTGGAATTACAGCTAAACTCACTAAACTAGGTATAAATCCCTAAGTCACAAGATGGGTTGCCATCTGGCTCACTGACAGAACCCACACTGTAAAAGTTGCAGACTCCAAATCTGACTTCAAACTAGTGACAAGTGGAGTACCACAGCGTTCAGTCCTGGGACTTCTGTTTGGTATCTACTTCTCTGAAGCATAGGCTAACACAGAAGGCCTCTGGCTAATGAAATTTGCAGATGACTGCAAACTAGGAGCCATAGTCAAGTCCCCAAATAATGTGGACATCCTACAGAAGGGCCTCACTGAGACAGATGCCTGATGTCAGAGGCATGGCCTCAAGCTCAATGCCAAAAAGTGCATTGTCACCCCCTTTGATAAAAACGATGTACCCATGAACTTCCACATAAACGGCAATGTACTTAATGCTAAATGTGTGATAAGAGACCTTGGGATCCAAGTGGACAGTAGTCTCTCCTTTGATAATCACATTTTCACAGTAGTCAGGAAATCCTTCTATGTGGCACACCTCATCACAAAACGGTTCTCATCCAGGAAAAAATATGTCATTGTTTCCCTCTACTCGACACTCATTAGACCCATTACAGAGTACAGTGCACCTTTTGAAATGCATCTCACAAGACATCTGCAGCAGCTGGAAAGGCCACAGAATTATCTCACAAAGAGGATTACTGGCCTCAAACAAGTGCCCTACACTGACCATCTCAAAAAACTCCAGCTTTACTCTGTAGCATATCACCTACAAAAGGAGATCTCTGCCTAGCATATAAAGCAATGTTAAACCCAGAGCTGTTGGATATGCTACACCTAAAGAAATCCCAATCCCTCTGAGCTACACTCTCTAGGGGCCTTACCCTTGTCACCACAATAAACAGGACATGCTGGAGGGATAGATTCCTGTCCTAGAGACTTCCTATACTCTGGAACAAGCTACCCATCTATGTCAAGCAAAGTTCATTAGCACTCTTAAAGAAAAATCTTGATGAGTGGATGGGTAATGGGAAATTCACCCCAGGGATCACTTCTGTGGCTCTGCTCGACAGGGGCACAGGAGATTAACTTTCTTGGGTGGCGTAAGCCAGGGAACCTTGTTGGCTAGGCTTACTTAGGCCCTTGAGCCGATAGCCTAGTACCTACCTATGAACCTATGAACCTAAGTAACCTGGTAGTGAATATATCTAAATATAGTGAATTTGTATTCAACATCAAGTACTTTGCAAGGAATGTGGCCTTAAAACAAATGTTTCCTGAAAATAATGGCAACAATGATATGAACACCAGTACAAGGTTTTTTAAGAAACCAAGCCTAATGGTACCTTCACTTCATCCAATACTTGATACCTTTGTAAAGGTATGTGAAAATGAAGTATTTAATCTATGAAAGAGCAACAAACATAAAGGCTTTTATAATTTGAATAAAGATAAAAGAATCGCATTGCAACAGCTAATGGATACTAAGCAAATAGTAAGTAATAAGATCAGCAGACAAAGGGGGTCCTACCATAGCTATGGATAAAGACTGGTATAATGTGAAGATGTATGGACTACTGAGTGATGAGAGTACATACAAGCTCATACAGAAGTATGATCTGGATAAAATTATCCAAGGTATCAAATATAGTCAATACGATCTTATGATTACACATTTATTTACTCAAGAATTAGATGATTTTTTTTTTTTAGAAAAAGATCCAGTCATACCAATAATTAAAGGTTTACCAAAGATTCATAAACAACAGTATGATCCACCTATGTGCCCTATAGTTTTAGGTGCTGGTTGGGCTATGGAACCACTATCCATTTATACAGAACAGAGGTTAAAAGGGGCATTGAATAAGGCCAACAATATGCTGAGAGACACTGAAGATTTCCTGAAGAGTTTATCTTCCTATTGTCGGATGTATCCCTTACGTGGAAGGGTGCTGCTGGTAATTATGGATGTCAGAAGTTTATTTACAGTCATATCAAATGGATATGGTATTGATTCCATCAGGAAGTTCCTTTATACAACAAATGATTATATGGAAGTAGAGATCATGCAATTATGCTCCTTATTGGAAATTTATCTTAGAGAATAATGTCCTTATGTTCTGTGATCAATATTATATACAAAAATGGGGAGTAGCAATGGGAACTTCATGTGCTAACTCCTATTCTAACATATTTATGGCACAATGGAAGTCAAACTTTGTGTTTAATGACTGTAACCATTGGATGGGGCACCTCCTGTACTATAAAATATTTGTGGATATTTTTTTGCTATGGGATGGTGATGAGGAACAATTAATTATGTTTATCAACTACTTAAAATCTACTACGGAAATTTTGGATTTTGATGTGAATAGATCTACAAAACAGATAGTTTTTTTGGATGTTGCCATCCTGAAGAAGGAAGATGGCCCTATTGAAACACAAACTTATAGGAAGGAATGCTGGAGGAATAATTCCTTATGTTGTTCAAGTATGCATTCCAAGCATATATTTCTACAAATTAGCAAGAATAAATTCCTACATCAATCTAGGCTCAATACGGAAGACAGTAGATATGAAAAAAAACATATTGACTACCAAGAGTGAATTAAGTGAGAGGAGATATAAAGAAAACAAAACCAACATTACTGCATCAGATATTCAACAACAGAAAAGAAATAAAGAAAAACTGTATTTCCATAGGACATATGACCATGATAAAGGAAATATACGAAGTAATCAACAGTTATGAGATGAACCCTCATATATAGCCAAGATCTGAAACAAATATGTGGTATAATGAGGAAAAATTGGCAGATTCTGATGGTTGATGCATCCAAAAGGTGGATAGTAGGAGATACTCTGACATTCTGCTATAAAAATAAAATGAACTTGAAGCAATTGTTATGTAGAGATAAGCCTATACAACAAAGGGGGTCCATATTATAACACTGAAGTCTTACAACTTTGAATGTTATAATATCGAACCCAGTAGAGCGAAACACCAGAAAACCGAACAGTCAGAATAGCAAATTTTTTCCCAGGGAAAAAATTTGCTGTTCCGACAAACATACACACAACACAAGCACACCAAAATAAATAATCCACACAAACACACTTCACAAAACCTTACACTAAACCATACATAAACCACTAGCTATTCACTTACCTTAACCCAACCCTAAACCTAAGGTCCGTCACTATCGCACACTCGCCTTACCTGCTCCCTAACCCTAACTCACCTACCCCACCCTAACCCTCACGTCCACACAATCGCACACTTACCTGACCCGCACCCTAACCCTAACTCACCTAACCCATGCCAAATCGCACACTCACCTTAACCCGGTCCGTAACCTTCGCTCCACAGTCGAGGAAATATTGAATCTGCAGAAATGGCCCACCGAATACTTTCCCTAGGAAAGTATTCAGTGTTCTGCAGCTTCGCTATTTCCAGCATTCACTCTACTGGGTTCGATATTATAACATTCAAAGTTGTAAGACTTCGATGTTATAATATAGACCCCCAACAAAGTAATATACAACCACAGAAATGTGTCACGTTTAAGTGTGGCCACTGTACAGCTTGTCCTTATATATTGCAGAATGGATGTTTTCAACACCCAATAACACATAGGAGTTATAGTCTGAAACCTTATGCTGATTGTGTGACAAAGAATGTTGTCTATGTAGCTATCTGCATAAAATGTCCATGCATCTATGTTGGCAAGACCGACTGCCAACTTAGGGTTAGGATGCAAGCACACCTATCGGACATAAGAAACAAGACTCTTACCAATGCTCTGAGTAAACACGTAGCACAAAATAATAGTCATAGCTTTCAGTTTATGGCCTTACAAATAGTGCATCCTAATAACCAAGATCACACTGAGGTAACCCACGAAATACAGGACACTGCTCCGGTACAATGCTCCGATACAATGAAGGCTGTCTTTAAATATTCCTAGACTGGAAATGTCCGAAAAGATCAAGATCCCAGGGTGGTCTATCAAAAACTATTTATTGGAAAAAGCCCAAAGGCTAAAAACACAAAAAATAAAGAACAATATAAAACTTAATTTCACTGATTTAGTGCTTTCATCTCCAATCAGGAGACTTCATCAGAATCCTGATTAAGTTTTATATTGTTCTTTATTTTTTGTGTTTTTAGCCTTTGGGCTTTTTTCAATAAATAGTTTTTGATAGACCACCCTGGGATCTTGATCTTTTCGGACATTTCCAGTCTAGGAATATTTAAAGACAGCCTTCATTGTACTGGAATAGTGCATCCTAACTCTCAGAGGGGTAATTTAAAATGTTTGACTGAGTATGAAGAAACAAAGTGGATAGCTGATTTAAGGGCTGACAAGGAACCAGGCTTGAATGAAGTACTTCCCCTTAAGCCGATTCTAAGAAGGCATCACCTCAAGAGATGATTTTAGATTGGGCACACCTCCTATTTAACTTTGGATTGTGAATGGACAAGAATGGATCTGAAGAAGGCTGAAGTTGAAAGCGCTTATCCTGCTTTTATTTTATTTTTATCATTTTAATAAAGTTTTCCTTCATGTAACCACTTTCCTACTTGGTTTTTGGATTTTTATATACATGTTATGATGGTAATGAGTGTTTTACATGAAATGTTTATTAAAGATAGTTAATTAAATAAGATTAAATATAAAGGTAACGTAAGACAAGCATATTTTGATAAAGGAGTAATTACATCTGGAGATGGACAAACAATGATGTCAGTGTGGAAAGTCTTACTTAAGAAGGTGGGTATTATTACAAAAGATAACGAAGGCAGAAAGTATATTTAATTAATTGTCATCTTCATTGTTAAATTCTGGAACAAATGTATATCTTTTTGTAGAACAGTCAGGAATAGAGTTGTTGGTTTAATTTTTTCCAATACATTTGGGGTCAGCCCGTAATTCCATTAAAAGGGAAGACAATATATATGCTAAGAAAGTACAGGGAGGTATAAATATGCTTAAAACTGTGTTTCTTTCTCCTATTTGTTTCTTGCAAAATAAAGGTGATGCTAATATATGTAAATCAAATAGAAGGATTTCTGTGAAAGTTGTTGGGGATGCTTTCCAGTACTGGTTGAAGAATTCCAGTCTAAGAAACTTAAAAAGAGAGAGGAGCATAACAGTACCAATTGTTAATGTTGATTGAAGAAAATGTGATTTGAAGTTTATGGATTTAATGAAAGGGAAATGTAGTGAGTGGTTTCATAATAAAACATAAAATAATGAAAAACGATTTAAGCAGGTTTTACAATGGCTGTATTTTACTGAAAATTGGTGTTTTCTTACCCTGAATGTTTTTACTTTTAAGTTTAATTTAAAATATTAAAATGCATGAAGACAGACATTTTGTAAACCATTTTTGGGGAAAATGTTATGTATAATTGAAATAAGACGGGTTGTGTACTTACCTAATTTTAATAAAGAGCAGATTGTGATATGTATTTATCTGTTCATTAGTAAAGCAAACCGACTCTTTTTCTGATTGGCTACTGGTGGCATGACAATATGGGAACAACCAACAAAGGGGAGAAGGTGAAAAATGAAAGACAACTGGATGTGTACTGTGTGACTAATGCAAATGGAGATGTTGAGTACATAGCTGTTGTGCAATGCTGACAGAGCTTCTCCATCAGCCAGCATACATGGCAAACAGTTGTGGATTAACACAGTAGAATGAACAGAGTTAGAAGGAGAAATGGCAGAAGCTAAGCATTTCATCCAGAATTTAAATCTGACATTGAAACAACCTTCTTTCCAAAAATGTTCAATGTTGCTAAAGGAAGAATTACCTTTAGACAAGAACATGCAAAAAGCACTTCAGTTGCTTCCAGTGATACTCTGAACATGGAAGAGATATCAAACGCATAAGCAATGTCCCATGTCATTTGCAGGGTAGTGTAACCTAAGTTTGTGTGAAACAAGCAGAACAGTGTGTTATGTCTTTAAATGTGTATAAATTGCAATTTACTGCATTAAAAATCCTCACTATAAACAGGGAAGCAGGTAGTTAACTCATCAGTTGGGAAATTCATCATGGACTAGATCTGGGACTCTGAAAACTAATGGGTTTAGGAGCTAGGTTGTCTATCCGGGGCCTAGACCAGATATGACCTGTAGGAAGATTTGGTGAAGATTTCTGTGTAGAGCATTAAAAAAGTCCTAGCCACAGCCTACAGATATGAATTTTATCCTACAGACTGTTTTCTGGAAAGGCTATATGGAATTGAATGTGTATGAATCAAAAGGGGTAGAGTTAACTCTAAGAACTGAAAATGTGCATTTAAGGTACTATGTAGAGTGCACATCTGTATAACTAACTGTACAAAGCCAAAGTGAGCTATTTTTTATTTCATCTTAAAATAAACCCATGTTTTTTAAACATTTCTTTCTCTAATGGTTAAAAGATTTGATACTATGATTACATGAAACCATTAAGGAAACACCAGTGGGACCAACTGAAACTGCAGTTAGATACCAGAGTTTTTAACATATTTTTGCCTTAGCACTCCATTATAGGAGTAGTTTTACTGGCTTTCACTTTTGGTTCAAGGTTCTTGTTTAGCTTGGGTAATGTTTATGTGTTTTCACAGATCCTGTGTTGTCTGGTGTCTCCAATGTGGATACAGACTGACTTGATGTCTTGGAACTGTCTTGGCTTGATGATGATGTTATCCAAATATTAGCACTTTTGGGTTAATACTCAGTGGTAGACTTGGGAAATGTGATGCCAAGTCCCCAATACCTTCTAATGACATAGATCCTGTGCATGTGCAACCCACCACTTGGACCTAGGAGGCCACCCAAGGACAGGATGAGGTCAAGACATCTGCCTAGGAAGTAGTCTCATCTCTAGCAGTAGAAGCACATTTGGTTGCCCTCAGTTTCACTGAGTGTGAGAAGAACCTCAGTGTGCTAGAGGTTGAGAATGCTATGGGTGCCCCCTCCTAATGTGAATGCTTCTATGACCACCTCAGCATTTGTGCATGGCCATTCTTAGGGATAAGCAAGGCCCAATACAGCCTTAGCTAAGCTGATTATGGCAATATGTGGTCTGTGTAATGACTGCAGAAGTGTCTGGACTAGATATGCAACATTACAGGCAGTTAGCAAAGGGAGTTTGGGTTATTGAGGTACCCCTATGTGGCCACTAGTCAAGTTCACCATTCTTCTCATGAATGGTCCTCCTCCCGAGGGGAAGCCCACCATAGGTGGAAGAGGGCACAGTCTAGGACTTACAGTGCCACCACTTCCACACCACCACAGAGTGTTGAAATCATTACAAAGCATCATGGACATGGACACAGATGAGGTGTTGGTGCTGAGACAACCCATAGCACATCCCGCTGTTTATGCTCATGGAACACTTCATCCACTATCAGTGTGGATCATGCCTGTGTCCTTCCAGGAGAAGGCAAAACAGTTGATGAGGATGTACAGAGTCAATACACACACAGCTCTTGTCAGAATCCTAGACCTATCCATCAGACCTCAGCATGGTTCTACACTGTCGGTTGGAGCTGCTTCAATGGATGCCTATACACATACATTAGTACTGCCCACCACTGCTCTGTCACAAGATATTAAAAACATCACCCCACTCCCTGACCAATTTCCTTCCTGCCCACCCTCACCTGCTCATGTCTCAGATGCTCAGATGCTTCCACAACCACATACTCACATACACTCACACACACACATACACACACACACACACACACACACTCACACACACACACACACACACACACACACACACACACACACACACACACACACACACACACACACACACACACACACACACACACACACAGCACATTGTTGATACTTGCCAAAATGGCACTCCCCACCTGTACATATGTTTGTAACTGTGTCTTACCTCACTACACTTTCACCTGTATAAGCATAGTGTGGTCACAGTTAAGCCTGTGTGCATTATTTTTACTGTTACATGTTATGCTTTTTCAGGATCAGTGTTATAAACCAGATGCTGTTTCATAGCCATTGCAATTTCAAACTTCTTCCACCTTCATTTTGCATACTCATTTCCTTCAACCAGCTCCATCACAGATTCCAGATCAGGTAGTGCATGTCCCAGGATTGTAGTGCAGTGCACCACCACTAAGAAGGCCTAAGAAGAGAGAAGTAGAGATGGATGTCAAACTCACTCAGATTTATAATATCAGCATCTAATAATCTGCTGGGCTTGTAATGATGGGAGGTAGTGCCAGGTATGCCAAACAGAGTAGGGCAGTGCATGTGTAACATATGCTAGCATAGCTAACTGGAGTTTTGTAAAGAATTTTATGTCATTTGAATATCAAACTGATTAGTACATATGCTTGAGTTAAAATTTATTTGTAGAGGTGCTTGTGTTAAAAATGTATAAACAGTGAGTCCTGCTGGACAGAAAAAAAATACAATTATATCACATTGTACTCTTGCAACTGAGGAACTGTATATATGCTAACAGAGGATGCTGAAAGGGAGGGGGTTAAGCTCAGCTCAACTTACCTTAACAAACATAGCTAGAAATTAAATAACTTGGTTTAGGCCATCAAGATTTTATTTCACAGGCCTGAATGCAGCCAGAGACACAATGTCTGGGAAAGCCTTGGGCTCTTATAGGTTCATAGGTGTGTACTAGGCTAATGAGCTTGGAGCCTTTACAAGCCTAGCCCATAGGATTACACTGGCATCGTGCCACCAGACATTACTCCCCGGTGCCTCTGTTGGTTCAAACCACTGGAGTGATCCTCGGGGTGAATTTTCTATTTCCCTGCCACTCATCAAGATTTCTCTTGAAGAGGGCCAGTAAGGTGCTCTGTTTGACATGTTTAGGAAGTCTATTCCATAGCATGGGCAGTCTCTGGGTTATGAACCTGTCCCTCCGGCATGTTCTGTTGATTGTGGTAATGAGGTTGAGGTCTCTGGAGCATGTTGTGCGGATGGATTGGGATTTCTTTAGATGTAGCATTTCTAACAGAGCTGTGTCAGACCTGGCTTTGTAAGTCAAGCAGAAAGTAGGTATATGAGACAGAGAATAGTTGGAGTTTTTTTGAGTCTGTCCATATAGGACAAGTGTTTAAGGCCTAGGATCATCTTTGTCAGGTACTTTTGTTGCATGTGTCTAGAGAGGTACATGCCAAATGGGACATTGTACTCAATGAGTGGCCTAATGAGGGAAGAGTAGAGGGAGACAATGGCCTCTTTCTTCCTGGATGAAAAACCCTTAGTAATGAGACGTGCCACATAGAAGAACTTTCTGACCACAGTGGCAATGTGGTGGTCAAAAGAGAGGTTGCTGTCAACCTGTGTTCCCAGATCTCTTATAACACCTTCTGTGTTCAATGGACTACCATCGACATGGTAATTCATGGGAACCGAGTTTTTCCCAAAGGGGATGCTGACACATTTTTTGGCATTGAGCTTAAGGTCATGGTTCTGACACCAGTCATAAGTCTCAGTGAGGCCTGATTCTATATTTCTCACACTACCCCTCTGTCCTTAGTGGTGAACTAATTGCTATCCTGGGGTGCCAAAGAATGGCTGGTTAGTCTCTCCAGGAAGGATGAAAGTATTGGAATTGTTTTACAGTGTCCATATCCCTTAGCAAAGCTCTAGGTCTGTATTGTGACACACCTGTGCTAGATCCTGGTTCAGCTTCTAGTCAGGGGGGTAGTGTGGGAAACATAGAGTCAGGTAACCAGATGTGATATAATTCTGTATCCAGCACTGAAATTATTTTAGATATTAGTGAGTGATGTGATAGTGACACTCAGCATTCTGTTATTGGAACTGACAACAAAGACAATCATCCATTTAATCTTGCCTTTCTCTAGCAAGTAAGTAGGAACAGTAATTCTTCAGTTAGGAAGATAGCGAGATTAGTTAAACACTGCTTTTCTGTATCTATCTGAGAGTCTTTCCTTCTGGGTTATTTTTTTATATTTCCTGTGAATTGAAACTTGGTGTTTATTGTAAACAGATATTCCGTATTTTCATATTTTCTATTTTCTTATTTATTATTAAATATATCTGAACCTGTCATCATGGCTGGTCTTTTAAAAAGTAGTTTAACCTTTGAGAGTAATTGCATTTATTTGGTGACACTGTGGGCTTCATACTCCTGAAAGTCTTGCTGGTTGGCCAAACATTACCACTTGTATAAGTATTAATTTTACTAAGGGTAATTGGGTACCCTGGTCTGGGTGGAAGTGGTATAGATAATAATCTGTGCCAGCCTTTCCAAAGTGTGTGTGTGTGTGTGTGTGTGTGTGTGTGTGTGTGTGTGTGTGTGTGTGTGTGTGTGTGTGTGTGTGTGTGTGTGTGTGTGTGTGTGTGTGTGTGTGTGTGTGTGTGTGTGTGTGTGTTTGTGGAAATCCAATCTCATAGAGTGTGTATGTCAGGTACTTGGAACAGGGACACAGAGCACTAATTTCTGCAGAGAAAAAGTGGAGTTTTATTTAGGTCCTGGATGAGGAAGTCCAGCACCAGGACTGGGTATGATCCCTGTGTGGTCTTAAGGGAAACTGTGCTTAAGATAGAGAGTTGCATCTGAAAATACTGTGTGTATCCATTTTTGTTCTAAGTGAGCATTCCCCATTGGTGTCAGTGGTGAGGATTGAGGCTCCTTGATTACTGGCATGTCACAGGGCTAAATAGTAAAACTAAACAGTGGAATAGATCCTTACATAATTATACAGCTGTATAATTCTTGTCTTTAGTTAACAGAGTGTATGGGCCTGCAAAATGTTTATAACAACAATAGAAAAATGGTGGGTAAAGGAGAGCTCATTTTCTCCAATAGTGCATATATTCATAATTGTATTTATTTTGAGGAGCTGTCATCTATGTGGTAGGTCCTTGCATGCTCATGTTTTTCCAATGGATATAATTCTGCACTTTTTAGCACTTAGCCTTAAACAGTGGTCCTAACACCATTTATACATGCTTGATTGCTTGTATGATCTAGGAGATCTCCTCCTATGAATTGGTAACAGCTCCAGATTTGCAGTCATCCACAAACTTTGATATTGAGATATTAAATATCAAATATGAGTGGCCCCAGTACTGAAATCTGAGGGACTCCACTGGTAGTGAGCCTTTTAGTGGAGAGTGTGCCTCCAATCGTAATTTGATGGGTTCAGACAGTGAGTTAATTTGTTATCCAGTGGGTTACATAATAATCTGCACTTAGTTTCATTACTTTGTCTACATTGCCTCAGTATGAGATGGTAACTTGGCCAGGTCATGGAACATTGTATGCACCAATTTGTTCCACATAAAGCCTCAGCAATGTTCTAATAAAGCTCACTAGGTTAAGCAGGCAGAACCTTCCCTTAAGAAGGTATTGTAAGCTTCTTACATCTTTGTTTATGAAATCTAAAATTATGTTTTCCATTATTTTATATTCAAGGTTGGTGATATTTATTGGTCTATAGTTGCCAGAATCAGTAGTGGAAACACCTGAATGAAGATACATGACTACCACTGTGTACCACACTTCTGACATAAAAACACTTGAGATGCTAATGCTGAACACAATAAGAAGTTGGACTGTAAGATTATTTCCTTTTGTGTAGAGTTGGGATTAGATGTTGAGAAATCCTTGGTTAGAGATGCGATATTATCTATAAAATAAGAGTTGAACTGTATTGCAGTTTCTACTGGTGAGTTATTGGGAGGGGGGTTTGGGTTGAATTTTTGGCCAGGATGTAAGATTTCTTCAATGGGTGCCCAAACTTTTTTAGGGATGTGTTTAGTATTATTCTGAAATGGATTACAGTATAGTTTTTTTTCTTCATTTATTTGCTTTATAGTATAATTGCAAAACATTCTGAAGTTTTCAAGATATTGAGGTGTTGTATATTTTTATCATTCTTTCAATGCTTTTTCTCTATCCTACATTAGTGTTCTACTCATTTGGATAGCCAACGTGCACTATTTGTTTTCAGTCTCTTCTTTCTAGGAGGTGCAAGGCTATTTAGGATATTTACAAATGTCCTATTAAATTCATTTACAGAATCGTCTTAGGGGAGGATTTTAGGAAGTTCCAGTTAATAGATGATAGTGTAATAACGAACATTTCTGGATTAAACTTGGAAAGGTTTCAGGCTGTTTATATGCTGTTTAACTCGGGTGAAATTATAACTGAGAGAAATCAGTTTATAGCTAGTGCAAAGCAATTAACAAAGTGATACAAAAGTAATACATTTTCTGTCATTTCCTCAGGATAAATAAATGGCATATGTTGTATATTCTACTGGTCAAGAAAAAGGGGACATTGGACAACTTTTGTTTAGAATCCTAGCATTCAGCACTAGCACCTTCAGATTTTCTTGGTTTTGAATTGCTATGTCAGAAGTGCTGTCAGCTTGGCATTGTCTAAAAAAGGCAGTATGAGAGAGGACAATGTTTTAGCTAATATGCAAAGAACCTAGAAGGCAGAGCTGCAGACCATTCCTGCAAAGCAGCATGGTCTGTTGACCATGTCCTTCCATGCTGACAAATATTGCACCCCCTTTGAATGACACAAGAAGCTATGCCAATTGTTAATGTCAGTCATCTTCTCTTCATATTGCAGCATCATTCTTGGAGAAGGTAAAATGTTGCTCAGTGCTAGGCTTATACCAGTCTGGGACACAGATTCTCAGAGCTTCTTGACATCTTTCTTCATATAGGCTAGGAAGGTATGTGACAGATACTTGGAGGTCCAATTACCTGAGTGCATGTGTAATATGGTGGATCCTGGCCCCTGATAAGCCATTGATCATGACTTTCTCCTTACTCAGCCTGGTGAGAGGAACATCAATGTGTCTCACTATGGAGTCTCCAATGACCAGTGATGTTGGGTTGTGTGGTGGCTTGCCTTTTGTACTTAGAAGTACAGGTGCTATGAGATGTGGCTGTAGGCGATGATATGGGTTTTGTTTTGAAAGAGTGAATTAAGGGCTACTGAGAGTATTTTCGGTGTTTGGTACTTTTTATTGCTGAGAGTATTTGTTAGTTGTTTTTCATCTAGGAGGTCTTTGAGTTTAGGAAGATTATGTTAAGTGCCTCAGCATATGTGGCTCTGTATCTGCTTTGAACTGTGTGTGATGTGCGTACTACTGACAACTTGATTTACATTGAGTGCTTTTATGTGAGAATTAACTAACATTGTTTTAATAAAAGGTCTTCAATGATCCATTCTGCAAGTGGCGGTCCACAACATAATTTTGAATGGAATTTCATAAGACAACTTTGAAATAATCTTTCAGCATGTTATTATACAGTGGCATGGTCAGAGTTTACAAGATGGGAGCTTAATGTTATTATTTTGGACAGCTATTCAAAGTGCTTGATTTATGATGCTACATTTAAACTGGCAAACAATCTCTCTCTTAAGCTTGAACTTTTTCAATATTCTAAGCATGTATTTTAAGTACTTGACCTAAGTGTCTCCAACTTTTCAGTTTGCATTTCTATCTTAAAACATGGTTTGGAATATTCATTTTAAAAATCACTCATTGAACTGCACAGTGATAGTGCCATAATGATGTTCGCTTGTCTTTTCTGAAATGAGTAGCCTGACTCATGATTTCAGTAAACAATTCTCTGATGTACCAAAGCATTCAGCCCATTTAGAAAAATAACATTAAAATATTAAGGAACAGGACATTTCACTTTTTTGCATGTAATCTGCCAAGCTGGAAAGTCAATAATCAACCCAAAAATACCTTTCAACTATCCAGATTTTTGCAGAATGTCTAGATTTTTGCCTCATATTTTTCGTCTGTTCCTCATAAAATGTGTGATTTTCTGGCAAATCAGTGAGGATTGTAGTCACTAAATAATACATACATTTGAGTGCCAGATGTCATATCCTTCAGAAAATTAATGCTAAAACAAATCCTGTAATGCTAGTAACTTTGTAAGTTTAGAAGAGTAACATTTAAAGTCTTTCCCCATTTTCGGACCATTGTCCCCCCCTTCTCCCATTTAAACAAGTGACCTCAATAATAGTTTAGTGCTTTGCAGATAGGACCCTGGGATAATGGAATAGCAACAAAATGTTACATCTTCACCATTCCTTCACACAATTTCAGATGTTATACAATTAACATTTAAAACCCACACTATTTGTGAATACATTTCTATTGTGAGTCAGATTAATCTAGTCAATAAATTAATATATAAGAGATCTTTGTGTTCATTTTGACTCTTACTTCAATCACAAATTATATAATAGAGTCTAGTTAATACAATTTAAATATTACATTCTTCTCTAAACATACCTTGAAGCATATGCCTTTCATGTTCTCAAAGCATTGTGCTCAAAATCATAATATTGTTTCTGCAGCCAAGTCAATGTCCTTAGACTAATGAAATATGTGAATGTTCTGTTAAATCAATATACGTGACCTGTGGCTTTGATTTGCATGTACATATATATTCTAATCTAAATGTATATTCTCCTATATAGTACATTATAGAGTGTACCTCATTCTACAAATAATATCAGCAGTGATTTGGTTTGTATCCACAGAACTGAACATGCACAATATGTTTTACTGAAATCTGAGAACTAACAGAAACGATATTTTCAGCAGTATGATACAGACAAATCATCCGAAAAAAAGAGTTATTTGAAAAGCTATAATACTGAATGCAGGCTGGAGAGAGAGAGAGAGAAAGAAAATGCATGAGCAGAATTTGTCATATTTAGCAGACTAATAGCAAAAGTCAATTTAATACTCCCTTCTTCATTGCCTTCTCTGAGACATAAATAAGATTTACTAGCATCTGCAGTGGTGCATAAACAAGTTTCGAACCATTTCCTAAGCATCATTACACTGGTGTGTCATTAGGAGGATGGGGCATACTTTTTTGCTTCCTTCAACTAAAGACAGATATTTACTGTACTCTCCCTATCTGCACACACAGCAAATAATCTCACTAAAATATTTAAAGGCAAGGGTGTACATTTGCTGGCTCCCTTGAGGTAACAAAAGCGGCTTAAGCAGGTTCATTAAAAAGCATACCACTGAGCACTGGTCTTAGATGTTAACTCATGTATTAGTCTTTGTTGCTTTTACAAAACCATAGCAACTTTAACTGGACATGGAAAGAAAATAATACATATATATATATATATATATATATATATATATATATATATATAGATATATATTTTTTTTTCAACAGAGAAGTAAACTGTAGAAATAATTTCAAGCAAGGCAAAACTGTCCCAGTAGTCAATCTGATATTCTGTTAATGTGTGCACAGTGTTTGAACAGGACTGTTATCTTATGATGAAAAACCATGTTAAGAGGATCTCAGAAGAAATAGTGGAATGTGTACAGGTTTCCTCATTTTGTTTTACATTGATCCATACTTGTTTTTATTTCACTTTGGTTTTCTGCAGCTCCCATTTTAAGTTTTGAAAGAGGGACTCTACTTGAATTTGAAGTTCCATAATATACATTGAAGTTTCTTGCATCTTCTATTTTTTCCATTGTTGAAACAAATGCATGTTTATCATTTTCAGACTTCATTTATGTGGTTTCTACTGCAAGTACTAAATTACTTTATCTTTCAATGGGCTTTTGCTTGGGCTAGATTCTAAAGGATTTGGTGAGCATATCAGAGACTCCCCCCCAACCTCCCGCTTCTCTTTTGAATCTGAGATAAATCCCCACTGCAGGCATTACATCATCTTGGTGGTGGATTGTTCATAAAAATGTTCTTAGCAGAACTACGTAAGGAGCTGTAAGGGATACCCCTCTTACACCTGTAATATCCTATGCTAATGAATCACAGTATCCATTCCTGGTGTTGCACAATTCCAACTAAGGGCTCAGTGGACATACTTAGTCTGGTCAAAGTAGTGTGGAGTCATGGCTCTACCTGCAGGGCTGCACACATACTGCAGACAATAAGCCTCCCTGCAGTACCAGAGCTGACATTCGGATGAGGCTGCATGGGCACCAGCCATCTATGCAGTCTAATTGTCCTCAAACCTGATTGGCATGCAGGAGTACTAGCCACTAACTGAACAGGGAATGTTACCTGTCTTTAACCATTGTACTCGTGTCAGACATCTTCACATCCTGATTATATCAGAGGTGCCTGGGAGATTCTCCAGATACTTGTCAGGGAGGTGGTCAATGGTACCCTCACTGAATCTAGACAGAGGTCTGACCCTCCTAAATAGGTTAAAGCTGACATTTCCCTAAAAAAAGAAACAGACAACCAGACATGTGGTCCATCTGCCTAAGGATCCTCAACAAGAATGTCAGAATTTTATTCAGGGACTTTTCAGTGCCATTATGGCTCTGAAACCCTCTCATGGAATATGTGTTCCTGATTCTGGTCCCTGATCCTGTACTGCTTCAAGGCATCCAGGGAATCTGATTCATCTGAAGATGAGGTGGATTTAGACTTAGATGAGAAGTCATTGGCCTATTCCTCTCAAATCCACTCTCTTCTTGCCCTGGGGACCAAACAGATAGACTCACTTTCTCCTGATTCCTCTATGGAAAAATTATGTTTGGGGATATTGTGGTTTATATAATTGGATATTTTAAGTGGGATTATTTCCAATTGTCTGCAATTCAAGATTCTCCTAGACCTTCTGCAGTCCCTTCTGTACTAGATGCCCTTTTAGATGCTTTCTCTTCAGCTACACAAGCCCCTGATTCCCAACCTCCTGCCCTTAAAAACCTGACAGCTTTTCTGACATCCCTGAAACTCAGACGTTTTTGTATAAAAGCCCTTTCTGTGACCCTGCTGTTATTCCTATGGCTACTGATAACCCATCTAAGTTGCTGTCCTGTAAGTTTTACCTTCACATAAAGAGAGTCATGCTATGGACAGGTATGGGAAAAATGTACATTTCTGCTACCTTAGCTTTCTGAACCTTTGACTACCAAACCCATTTGACTAGGTAGTACCTGTATTTTCTGCCTAAACTTTGGGGTATTCTATGCCTGATTCTGAGGCAAAGACTTACACTGTCTGTCAGGTGACTCATCATTCTTATAAGAATGTATGATGCTGCTGATGCTTTTACTGTAGCAGCTGCATCAGGTTCTGTGATGAGTATGTACTTATGGTTGCTTTTACAGGCTCTACCTGAAGTCATCAAGGCAAAATTGCTTGATTCTCCTTTAGACAACCAGAATCTTTTTGGCACTGCAACTGCTAAACTCTTTAACACCCTTCAGGAAAAAGGTAAGGTTATGCAGAATCTGAAACAGATCTTTCTTACTGCTATTTCCAAGTTTCATGGAAATTATCCTGCCAAGCTTTCTTTTGTCCATAGACAGCCTAGACAATCCTATCATGCTAAGTGACTTTCCAAGAAAGTTTTCCTGACAGGCCATCTCAGGCTTCTAAGGTTCAAAAGCCTTCCTTCCCTGACAAATCTGCTTCTAGTTGATGTTCAGTGTCTTCTAATATTTGGCCAGATGCCTCTGTCTCCCAGGTTGACTCTGTTTTTTTTCCCAGTTTGGTGACAGATGATAACAGATTCTTACATTCTTTACATAATCCAAAAGGGTTATTTCTGTGGTTTGGAAGTCCCTTCCACCATTTTCAGGCCCTACCCCATCTTTCTTCATGCTGACTCCCTCATTTTTATTTGGTTCTTCAAGGTCTTTTGACATGGGGAAGGATCCACTCTGCACCCCCCTTCTCAGCAGGGCACATGTATTTATTCCAGGATGTTTCTAGTTCCCAGGAAAGAGAGACCTTGGAGGCCTATTCCGCATTTTTCTTTTCTCAACACCTTTCTAAAGGTTCCTTCTTTCAGGATGCTGTCTTTGCAGATGCTTCTTCCTTTGTTAATTATTCAAGCTTTTCTGGTGTCCATGGATTTGAATGATGCTTACTGCTAGATTCCTATTCACCCTCACTTCAGGAAGTATTTACTTTCCTCTTATTAACAGTTCTCAGCTTTGTCTTTTGATCTTTCTACATTGCCAAGGGTCTTTACCACAGGTCTGGCCCCAGTGGTAGCCTTCTGAAGACTTTAGGGAATTCAGATCTTCCCTTAATTGGATTACTTATTGATTTGGGCAGCCTCTTAGCAGCTCCTACTTCTAGATCTCCACTTCATTGTGGGTCTTCTTCTCAGTGTGGGGTTCACTGTAAATCACAAAACATTTGTGCTGACTCCCCTCTTAGGACCAAGATTTTCTGGGATGCAGGAGTCAGACCATACAAATGCTAGCTTGCCTTCCGCCTCCTCTGTGTGACCATCTATTTTCATCTCTTCTCTCTCTTCTAGTCCTTCCTGGAGGAAATTTCTGTGAGCTGTGGGGTATATGGCATCCACTACTCCCATGGTTCCTTTTGTCAAGCTCCATATGAGAAAATTTCAGTGGTACCGCAAAACTGTTTGGCTTCAGCACTACCATCATCTAGATTTTCCTACTCTTTATGGTCTAGATTCAAGCTCAAGTTCCACTGGTGGACTTAGTGAGCTTATTAAATTTCTTCTGAATCAAGACCTGCCTTTTCAGGTTCCTCTGCATACATAGGTACTGCTGTCCAAGGTTTGGGAGCCTCCTTCAACAAATTCAAGGTCTAGGGTCTCTGGTTCCCTCAATAACTAACAGACCAAACAAACATCAAGGAAGTGAGAGCTATAAATCTAGCTCTTTAAGCTTTTCACTGCCTATGGGTTCCAGGCCCTCTAATTTCCTTCACAGACACTATATCACATGGTACATCAGCAGGCAAGGGGGCAGAAATTCTTACCTCCTTTGCAGGATGGCTCTTTAAGCTTGGAATTTTGTGGGTCAGTATCAGTTGTTTCTTCAGGCAGTTCACATTCCCACAAATCACAGTCTTGTGGCAGACACTTTGAAGTAGGTTTAGGACAGATCCTCATGAATGGATGGTTTGCAGGGAGGTGTTCCTAGACATTGTATATCAATAGGGCACACCTCTTTTTGCCTCCCCTCTGAACAATTTTTTCAATTCTGTTACAAAGTGCTAAGTTCTCCAGTTTGGAAAGTAGACAAAATGTCTTTTTCCTGAAAGGAGATGTTTCTGTATGCCTACCCCCTCTTCTTCTAGTTCCAAGAGTCCTGCACAGATCATGTGAGACAGGCCCAAAATCTTGCTGTTACCTACCTTTTAGTCCAGACAGCATTGGTTTCCCCCTTCTATTTCATCTGGCCAGGGGCAGTCATCAAAAGTTACTTCACTGGATGGATCTCCTCACACAGGACAAGGAATCTCTCATTCATCCTCATTTGTTCACTCTCCACTTGACTATTTGGAGAGTAGGGTTTTGATTCCTTTCAGACTCCGTTTTTCTGAGGACATGCTTCTGGTTTTGCAGGAGGCAAGAAAACACACTACAAGGAAATCCTATGTGACTAAATGGAAGAGATTTTCTGTCTGATGTCTCTCGCGTGACCTGAACACTTTTTCAGTGGGTATTCCAACGGACCTGTGACCTAGACTCTTCTTTTTGTGGGTATTCCTACAGTCCTTTCTAATTTGTGTTAGCTGCTTACTTCTGGTCTGGCATATTCTTCTGTCAAAGCACATTTGACAGGCATTTCTTCTTGTCTGCCTTTGAATCCTCCCCTTGCTACTTGTTGTGAAGTAAAATCATTTTTGATGGGTGCCCTTCATATTAGGCACCCAAGAAAGCCTATCCCTCCTTCCTGGGACCCTAATTTTGTTCTTGACAAAATAATTCAGTTTCTCTTTGAGCCTGCAGTTCTGTCTTCCTTCTGGCACTGAACTTGGAAAACAGTACTCTTGGTAGCTCTTACTTCTTCCAAGAGGGTCTAAGAACTTCAGACACTCATGGTAGTTTTATCTTTTTGGGTTTTCACAAAGACAGGGTCTCTCTTCATACCAATCCTTCTTTTATGCTCAAAGTGGTTAATGATTTCTCTTTGAACCAAGGAATGTATCTGCCCTCTTTCTTCCCCTCTCCAAAGAATACTAGTGAGAGGATTCTTCACATCTTCAATCTACACAGACACCTTAGGTATTATCTTGATAAGACAAAAGATATCAAAAATATGAGCACCCCTTTGTTTCTTTTCATTCCAGGAAATTAGTTTGGGTGTCGCTAAGCAAACCATCTCCTTCTGGATCTGTAAGGCCATTTTTTTTGTTATTCTTTTCACAGCAAGTAACTTTCATCTTCTGTCATTCTGCTGGTGCTTTTTTCCATGGTCTGGATACTAGATCCATTTTGTATGCTGCTACTTAGTCTTCTGTACACACCTTTACTAAACATTACAAGTTGGATGTGATATCTAGGGCCAGGGTTTGTTTTACCAGGGACATCCTTCATGGGCTCTTGGAGATCTCCTCTGTGGCATCCTCCTCTCATCCTCTCTAGTAGCTTTTGCACTCTCCCAGATGTAAAGAATACTGTGACAGTGATAACAAAACATCATAGTACAGTTGTATAAGATCCTATGATAACAGTAGAAGTTTTACTTTTCATTGTTGCTGTATTATGCCTCTCCCTCCTTTCCCTGTTATTTTCTATTGCATTCCTTCTGGCCCAGTGGTCTTTCTTCCTTCCTTTTCTTCTTCCTCCTCTTCTTCCCTTTCTGAATGTACATTTTTTTTGCTTCTCCTCTTGGGTTGCTGTGGTTGTTCTGGGACAATTGAGTTCTAAGGATTAGGCACTCGTACATCACATATGTAGCGTATGTCTTGGAAACATGCGTCTGATGTATGGCACTTGGAGAGTTTAAAAGCTTTGGTATGCTGGAGAGTCATTTGGCTATACTTGGCATGATATCCCAAATGTAAAGAATACTGCAGCAATGAAAAGTAGGACATCTACTATTATGGTAAGCTCTTACACAGCTGTACTTTATTTAGAGAACTGCTCTAGGAGGAAAAAGTAACAACCTTCAATTCTGGTAAGTTCAGCAAAGATGTGGGGGTGGGCAAAGTATTGCTCCGTGTGTGTGTGTGTGTGTGTGTGTGTGTGGGTGTGTGTGTGTGTGTGTGTGTGTGTGTGTGTGTGTGTGTGTGTGTGTGTGTGTGTGTGTGTGTGTGTGTGTGTGTGTGTGTGTGTGTGTGTGTGTGTGTGTGTGTGTGTGTCTGTGTGTGTGTGCGCGCACGTGTGTGTGTGTGTGTGTGTGTGTGTGTGTGTGTGTGTGTGTGTGTGTGTGTGTGTGTGTGTGTGTCCAAGCATATGGTTGAGTGTTTCGGTGAGCATGATTAAGGGCGGGTGGCTTCATTGTTGATCAGTGGATAGTGTGTTTGCATGTAGGGGATGGCTGGGAGTATCCAATTGAGTAAGTCTTTTTAAAAAGATGTCACAAGTGACAATATACCCAAATTGTTCGTCATGTCTTGGATTTTTTTTCATTTTCTATTATTTATCTCCGCTGAGAATCTTGAATTAAAACTCTATATGTGAAAGCCTTGACAAAACATTAAATGGAAATATTCCCACTGTACCAATCAAAAATTATATTAGAAAGACATTTAGTGGAATAACCAACTTGAAGGCAAAGCTAAATAGAGCAAGAAAATACTTAAATACAATATACTATCAAAGTAAGTCAAAATATGAAAGAGCCATACCAATAATGCCATGGCTAACAAAAAGTATTATTAATTTATGATCAAAGTTACAAAGATGCTAACATTACCTCATGCTTGTTAGAATATAAAGGAAAACAGGTAGCTCAAGTTTCTGAGGAAGCAGACAATTTTTCACAGGTTCATTGGATTTTACCTGGCAACTGATCTTGTAGACCATATGTAGCCTAGCCACAGCACCCCCCACTGCATTCTACCCTTAACCACACTGTACTGTCTGGAAGATGGTGGGTGTATCTATACACTTTCCTTAAGCCTTGTCTATCCTCCTCTTACCTTAATGGGGTGAGGCAATCTAACTGCAAGGTACAGAATCAAGCCTAGCAGAATTCTTAGTAAGGAACTTCATAAAATGTTCACTCATTTACATCTATTTTTGATCTGTAGATGAATTTCTCCCCCAAAAAAACATCTGTTCGTTATGAACGGAATCAAACCTGGCTGAATTCACAGTAAGGAACTTCTTAAACATCTTCACTCCTTTTCATCTCTCTTTGGAAGATAGGTGAATTCTGCCTGAAAGCCATCTGTTCTTTATGTAGGGAAGCAATCCTGGCTAAATTCACAAGAAGAAACATTTTAGAGGTCTTCACTTCTTTACATCCAACTTCTCAGGAAGCCATATTTTCTTTGTATAGTAGCATTGTCCATAAAAAAAACTTTTTGCTACTTCTAAAATACCAGCATTGTACTTTTTAGCTTGTTCAGATTCTTCTTCTCCCCATTTGATGCCTTTGTTTAGCTCTTTCCTTAGATGTTCTCTTTAACCATTTACTATAAATAATATCCTTGTTCCCCCTCCTCATATTTACTAAACGTACCTATTTCTCTCACTAATACTACCCTCTTGAAGCAATTATCACATGGATTAGGGGGACATCATCTATCCAACTTTTTTTTTTTTTTCAGATTCAGAGGTCTAATCATAAAATGTGAGTTTGCTCAATATAGCGGGGTACAGACTGTGTCTTTTACCACCACTCAGAGTTTTCTTTTACCTAATAACAAAATGTGCATGTCTAATCATCTCCACACCTCTGTTGCTATGGCTAGTTCCACCTACTGTGATTTCCTTCCAGAATTAAAACCTGCTCCCCCTCCTTCAGCATAACAATACACCCTCTACAGATTCATACCTCATTTTCTTCTCCTCTTGGCAGGTAAGCCCTATGCCAGGTAGCACCTATAATTAAAGTCTACAACTTTCTTTATTTTCTAACTGCACCCCATTTATTCACTTAACTACTGAGAATACATTCTCCGCCACCTTTCTCCTCCTTCCTCCCATCTTTCTGGACTAAAGCAATTCCAGTGCTGACTAAAACCATATTAAATAAATGTGTGTAATATAAGAGTAAGTAATAGCCTGTTACTATTAAATGTCTGTAGCAGTTATGCTTAGGAAATTTGTTTAACTAAAATGATTTTGGTCAGTCACTTCTCTGAAAAAGGTTAACTGTTTGTCTTAATTCCTATGAGCAGTTGAAATGGCAATGCTATTAACCACATGAATGGTAGAACACTTATATTCACATAACAAAGTATATATTTCATGGTATAATATTGTTTCAAACTGTCATTACTAACAGGATAAGTAGTGCATTTAGAACATGTATAAGTGTGTCACCTCTGTTTTTATCTGAAAGTGAACTCAAATTTCCATCAGCATTACCAGTGTCTCTAAAAAAACAGTTGAACGATTCCTTGATATAACCATCTTGAGCTACAATAACAGTATATTATAAGCAGGCAGACATATTCAAAAAATGGCACTGCAGCCATCAATAGCAGTCATGGTGTTTTAATTTTTCTGTTTATACTTCCTTCGATATAACATTTGGCACTAATTAAGGGATAACAGTTAACCCATACTTTATATTAAAACAGCCTGCTTCAAGGATAATTAATAGTTAACTTTGACACTACCAGCTACAGAGCTATATTGAAATGTAATTCTACTGTAAGTCCACCCTCCTATAGAGTAGCCTTATTTCTGACAAACTTAACTTCTTCAGGTGCTGAAATGTCTATTATATGTTGTATTTAAATACCTCTCATCATATGAAAGGGCTTTCTGCTGTTTATTCACCACCCAAGTAAATATTTCTTGTGATTTTTCATATGGCTGCCCAAATAATTAAATGGATAGTATGGGCATTTTGGTGCCATTCTAGTTATGGCTTCATCTATTTCAAAGCTCACTAGCCATATTAAATAATGGGGGGGATTTAATAAAGCCTGCATGGTCTTTTTTTTACCATGTAGGCATTGTGCCATGCTGCTTACACAAAAATAAGCAGGTCTGTGATCCAGTAAGCACTGCTGGGTGGCTCGCATGCACGTGCCGACATGTGAAGTTCAGTGGCATGCAAATCACCACATAAGCAGTTGAATCTCATGCAAATGAGGCAGGCAGAGCAATCCAGCAAGCAGATAGGCAGCCCTGCAGACCCAGTGTCAGTGCCCAATTTGTACACATAAAAATTCTCTCTACAGGAATGTAGACAGACAAAAGAGGCTGTAAAAATGTAGATAGATGGATAGAAATGGCATACCACACACAGATATGAGCAAAAACATCATCTGTGTGTTTCAAAAGTTACAGAAAATATGTTAAAATTTTTTTTAATAATCTGGGCATGTTTGCATGGTGCACTGCAGTGCACAAACATGCCTTAAAAGAAATTAAAAAGAAAGTGGAAATAAAATTAATATTATGAGACACAAATGTATTACAGGACCATGTATGGCGTGTCTACAATGGTGCATTGGTGCTGTTACTAACGTGGTAGGGCTTCAAAGTATGCAGTTTCCAGGTTGTGAACATGGATCCCTATGCAAATGAGCTGGAGTTACTGAATAGCTTAATGGGGTAATTGTGTCTGCATATCCCCCCCGTGTAGGCAGAGAACCATGTTGGTGTCCACACAAGAGGTAGTTAACATTAGGAGAGGGTATGTCTAATAACTACTTAGCTGACTGGAGCTTAGCTGCACCAGTTTGCACGGCATGGTGCCATGTTGAGTGTGGAAGTCTGGAGGGGGTGTGCACTGACTTCTAAACTTTGTTTACCTATATGGCGTGTGTTTCCACATGTTTGCACAGCTTTACACTGTGCTGAGTGTGGAAGTCTGGGGGTGTGTCCACTATCTGCTAAGCTTTGTTTACCTGTGGGTCACATGTTTGCATGCCGTGCCACATTGCTGAGAGTATCTAAAAGTTAATGATGTATTAATTAGTATTGACTCTTGTTTAACTTAAACTAGGGCCAGTAAATGATGTTAGTGATATACTAGGCAGGTGCAATGCATCATAGATAGCCAATCACACAGGCAGCACCTACAGTAGAGCACTCTAAAGTATGCATACACCCTATAATCTGTTTTTCCCCCATACTCTGCACCATTGGAGTATAGACTTAGGAATTTTAACTGAAAGAATGATAGGAGCTGCTGCAGGCTTGCTACATCTGTATGTACTAGATGCTGAAGTCAATGCTGCTGCTGACAATAGCCCCAGGCAGAGAAAAAGAAGAGTGCTCAGGCCCAGGGTAACCTTCCAGGAGCTACATCAGCTGAAGATTGTAGAGCACTACAGGGTGGACAGGGACATACTACAAGAACTCACTGAACTCTGCCACCCTCAACTCAGATCCAGAGCCAACAGATGGGAAGTTCCCCCATCCCAGTGAAAAAAGGTATGTGTAGCCCTTAGGATAATAGCCACAGGCACCTTCCAAAGATGAACTGGGGATATGATAGGGATCTCACAGGAATCAGCATCCAGGGTACTCCGCCAATTCCTGGAAGCCATGCTACCACATGCCAGTGAGCACATTTTTTTCCCCTCACCCCTGAGGCTAGGGCCAGCAAAATGCAACACTTCTACATTGTAGCACACTACCCTGAGGTATTGAGTGCTATAGATTGCACTTATGTACACCTCAAGGAACCACATGATGAGGAGGGTAGAATCTACATCAACCCCAAGGGGTACCACTCCATCAACTGACAGGTTGTGTGCAATGCCCAGGGCATTATCATGAATGTGTGTGCTGGCAGCCCTGTCAGTTATCACGACTCCCATATCTGGCACCCATCACAGCTGTACCAGATGTTTGCTAGGGGGGACATCCCATATGACCATTTACTGGAGGATGCTGGCTACGCACTGGAAACATAGATAATGACACCCATCAGAAATACACACACATCCACAGAAGAATGCCATAATGAGGCACATGCATAAACTAGGAACATCATATAGCATGTGTTTGGGCTGCTGATGTCACGGTTCTAGTGCCTCGATATATCTGGTGCAGCCCTGCAGTACTCTCCAGCCACATGTGCACATATGTTCACAGCATGTACCATGCTACACAATATGATCCTGCGGAAACAGCTGCAGCAGAATCAGCAAAGGGAAGGGATACACAGCCCTCCCCCACCAGTGCCTATGTCATCACAGCCACACTCACAGTAGGACTTGGAGGAGGAGCCCCCTGATGATGTCCCTGTAGGCAGATGTAGGTGTGCCCAGTACACCCTAGCACTGGCTAAGAGAGAATGCATAGCACATTCACTGACAACCTAGGGTCCTAGGGAATGACACCTTACTCCTACTCATATGCATATAATAAAATAGCTGATGCCAGGCAACTCACACAACTTGGACCTATTCATGTATTGGCTGTGCACTGCTTGCATCACACAGAGTCAGCCCTGAACTACAGGTCTGTCAACTGCTGCATTCGCAAGGTAAGTCTGTAACCTGCACACTAATTCTAAGGATTACTATAATATGGTATCATATGCATGGATCTGGTGCTGTTATGCAAGAAAATATCATGGGATATTTCGACAGAAGTAGCATCCACATGGGACTTCAGATACCCAGTCCAATAGTATGTGTTCCTTAGTATTCACCAGGCCTCTTGGTTGGAATAGTCATGACATCAGGCAAGGGAGATGTTAAACAGTGGCCACACATGATATGTGGACAACTGTCTATCCAAGCTGATCATGTGCTGTTGTTACCCCACCTACAACACAGCAATGTACCCATATAACTGCTTTAACAGAAAATCAGCTATGGTATATCAGTGGACCAGGCAATCTCAGGGCTGTAACATAGATATCGTTCACAAATTGTAAGTCTCTCTTTATGCAGGATAACAATGTACATATTTATACTGTTGATTGTATAATGAATGACTCCATTCTGTCTGGCAACCTGTGTGGCTCAGTGGACTAGGGAAGCTAGCATGGGTGATGTTGCTGGCAGTTCTAATCTGGAATTACTCACATCTTTTGCATGTGAGGTACTACTGTGTTGGTGTTTTCACAGACTGACATATCTCTCAACCTCTTAGTGTAAAGAAAGAAAGACTGAGGGGACAAAGGCCCAAACATACGGAAAGATTTTAAATATCGTTCCCATAAACCTAGAACGTTGCTGGAATTAAAGATGTTGAAATATTCCATATTTTCTGAAGGATATAAAGTCTGAAACACAAATGTTTGTCTGTATTTAATATAATGTAGTGGCGTCAATATTCAATAATTTACTAAAAGACCATAAATGTATGAAGGACAAACCAAACATATAAGGCAAAACTCTGGACATTCTGGAAAATCAGGACAGCTGAGAGGTATGCAGACTGTCAGTCTCTTGGTGGTGTAACATTACCAACCTCTATCACATATTAAGTACAGCACGCAGCTGGGGAATGCTGTGGACATTTTGAGTGAAATGCAGTACTGCAGAAACAGGGGAGGATGTTAATGTCTGTAAAATACAAAATCCCAGATTAGAGTACAGATATGTGTGGCCTGGAGTCACTTTATAAGTGCTGACAGTCCCACTGGCCATGCCCAGACACTTAGTTACAATGAGTGCAGTTCTGTTACCCCTTCATCAAAACAACCTGTTATGTATAAATGCCTATACATACAGACATGTACGTATACATATCCATTTGTCAATCTCTCTCTCTCTCACATGCATAGTATATCTATCACTATGTAGTGTCAAATAGACATATACCAATATATATATATATATATATATATATATATATATATATATATATATATATATATATAGCTATATGTATTAAAATGATGCATACACTCCTCCCATATATCTACATAACACATATATATAGCATACAAACACACAGCTACATTTATATATATATCCATACAGAAATATGAGTTCCCTATTAAATAAGCAAATGCTTAATATAGCGAACACTGCTTAATCGACAGCTAAATGGTGAAACGGCAAAATCCCGAAGACACGGAACAGCGATTTTTTTTTTTCCCAGGGAAAAAAATCACTGGCCCATTTTTGGACTTTGCCGTTTCCTCCACAGTGATGTGATCTTGGAGTTGGTATATTTAAGTAGGGGAGGGGGGTACAGCCCCCCACATCATCATATTACTAGTAGTTAAAGGATCAGTACATATTGCTCCAGTCCAAGAGGGACACAGGCAGATGCCCTGTGTTGAGATGATGGTCACCCAGCCAATCAGACAGATGGTATGTGCTGAGGTGCACTGAGGTGCTCTGTGTGCCATTAGGCAGGGTTCTGTTCCAAGGGTGTGTTTTAGTCTGCTAAACAAATCTCTCCCACAAGCACGTAATACTAATGTCACATAGTAGGTTAATGTCCTTACAGTGAGTCATCCATCTAGTATTCTATACAGCCAGTATAACATTATACAACATAAGGTACACAAATGTATGTGGTGCACTCATGACAAATGCCTGCATACAGTATCTGTCGGTTACCACTACACTTCCCTGCATCAATGGCAAGGATGACAGGGATATGGCACAAGTATCATCCCTTGCACAGGGTGTTGTGTGGGGGTGCAGGAGGCCTAGGCTGGCTCAAATGATAGATAGCATGTGTGTGAGTCAGGTGGGGAGCATGAAAGATGGACCATGGAGAGGTACTGTGTGTGACTGTAGGGGACCTGCATTTGACAGTGGTGTGTGAGTGTGTGCATGTACACAGTCAAGCTCAGTGCTAGCCCTACAGGTGTATATTTTGGACAACTTTGGACCATACATGGTAGAACTGACAGTTCACTTCCTCTGGCCCTGAAAACTGGAGCTGGCTTTGCCAGGAGTTGCACTGGCACCTCCATGCCAAAGGTCAAAAGCAGTGCTAATACCCGATGGTTACTGCTATCTGCTGGGACCGTGTCCCCCACAGGACCACCCAGGAACACAAGCCCATGGCCTGCCATGTTGTGGTGAGGACACCACACTGCACTCTGTAGCGCTGGATGTACTGCCATTAAAGGAGCATGAGTGTGCACTGCCACATGGACTCTTAGGAGATGGGGTTGCTGATCTGCATCCATGGGTCCAATGCTCAACTCCTACCACACGTTCTAGCATAGGCAATGTGCAGTTCAAGACAGACATGGTCCCAGCAGATAGCAGTCACCATCAGGTATTAGCCCAACATCTGTCCAGTGCATCAGTAAAGTGATCCAGGGTGTCCACAATGCAATAGAGGCAGTCGTGGCTGTCAGACTGTGCTGCATCCATAACCCTAAGCATACATCTCGTGTTCCATTCAGAACGTGCCTGTGCCTCTATGATGGCTCTAAACATGCTTCAAGTGACCCATGATGTGACACCTGCAACAGGTGGTGGACAGACAGCAGGCCGCCTACAAGCACCTCTGTCAATCTGCCTGTGTGGGAACTTGCCAGCGCTCTCTCTATGGCCAATGTCTACACTCACTGGAACCATAGTTGCCACACTTTCCAGTTCAATGTCCCCACTCTCTGACTGTCCAATATCTGTGGCCTTCAAGGACAGGGTATGTGTGGGCATACAGACTATGTGTGGTGAAAATGGGAGCAAAAGAGGGAAGTCTACCTCTGAGACAGATTCATCCCCCAACAACCCCACCTGTACCTCACTGTGGCCACCATCATCATCAGAGTTTGAAGAGACACTGACATCAGGTTGTGTAGGGGACAGACACCAACCCCCATGGTCACCTGCAATAAGAAAGAAAAAAGCAGTACATTAATACTTGCACTACTGTGTATGAAAAGCTTCCAAGACTCATAACAATGAAGACCCACAACTCTATTAGTGGTCAAACAACTTTCCTTTCTGCTTTCATTCAAAAAACACTTCCTTGGAACAAAATAAAATGCAACTCAGGACCTTTATAACAATCACTTGAAGTAAATCAAGTAGAACATGACCAGTAATGTTTACATTTTAATTAATCTGTATGATAATATACTTGAAAAAATAAATAAATAAAAACCCATTACAACTCTCTTAACAAATATATGGAAATACACATTTCAATGCCTAATTATTTACCTTCAAACTGTTGTATTTTAAAAGGCATTTTGGATTCCTTGCCTCATTTAAACAAGGTGCCTTACCTGCTCTTAACTAACTGTCAAAGTGTATCTCTTTATTGAACTACACTCCTGTGGCTACCCCTTCGAGAAACTTAGGTACCTGTTCCAGAATGGAATTTAAAAAATCCTACTCTGTTTACATATATAGTTATGTTTCCATAGGCCATTACTCTGGCCCTTCTCTATACTAGAATATAATTGTTCCTTAAAAAAACAAGTGTTGTGCTTACCAGGAGCAGGACCACGGGCTTGGGAAATACCTGACAGACCTGTGAAAAGTTGAGGGTGGGGTAATGTCAAAACCACCGCATGTTGCAGCACAGCAAGGTAATACTTCCATATATCTCACATTTACAGTAACTACTCTGTTACTTGTTGTATTGGTCCCAATGTGCATATGAGTATTTACCTGAGGTTACACCCCACAAAGAACAAAGACCTGACACCCGCATAAAAGTATCTACACCCTAACACACTGACTGCTACAGTATTACAATGCTGATCAAAGTAAGCTTATCTGCATGCTCCTTATCTGTGGAAACTGTGGCACACACCTCCATGATGTATGGTGTGATAGTGCCTGGGAGCTGTTGTGTTTGCCTAGGTATGCCAGGAATTCCTCAGTGACTGAGAGTGGTTGCTCCAGTGCAGGCCCCCCACCAGTGATAGCACGATCTTGCTACATCTGCTGCCCTTCATCATGCAGTATTTATAGTTTCATAGTTTCATAGTTTAAAATGTACAGAATAAATTTAGAATACTGTGCCTCTGTCTAGTAGTGACACAATGAAGGTCCCCTTATATCACAGATGTGACCGCTGCCGTAAACTTACAATCTCCCATCCACTCATCAAGATTTCTCTTGAAGAGAGTCAGTGAAACTGGGATCTTGTTCCAAAGCATGGGAAGCCTCTGGGTTATGAATCTATCCCTCCAGCATGTCCTATTCATATTTGTTCCTGATGGATTTGGATTTTTGAGGTGGAGCATGTCCATCAGATCCTGATTGGACATGGTATGCTACTGAATAGAGCTGAAGTTTCTTTAGTCTGATAGAATAAGACATATGTTGGAGAACCTTGATCCTCTTGGTGAGGTAATTTTGTGGTCTCTCCAGCTGAATCATGGGTCTGATGAGGGAGGAATATAGGGGTACAATGACATCCTTGGATCTGGATGTGAATCCCTTCATGATGAGGTGTGCAAGGTAGAATGTTTTCTAACCACTTTGGGTCTCTAGGTCTCTGATTACTTTTTCCGTACTCAGTGGGTTGCTGTCTATGTGATAATTTGTGGGTACTTTGTTTTTCCCAAAGGGATGACTATACATTTTTGGCAGTCTGCTGGTGTATCGACTATGGCGCCTAGTTTTTGTCATCTGCAAACTTTGTGGTCCCAGGACAGATTGAGTCTGACATTGCTCCAGCGATTTTAACTTTATGGGTTCTGTCCTTTAGCCAGTTTGCAACCCATCTGGTGACATAAGGGTTTACTTTTAAGCTGTTGAGCTTATCTATGATGCCTGAGTGGGGTATTGTGTCGAGCCTTAAGCCCCAAGTCCAGGTATGCTGTATGGACTGCTTTGCCCTCATCAATGGCTCTAGTGACTGTTTCAAAAGTCAACCAGGTTTAAAAGGCAGGATCTGCCCTTTACAAAGCCGATCCGGGTGGGGTCAAGTGACTGTCCCCTATGTCTCTGTTTATGAGTTCCATAATGATTCTTTCCATAGCTTTGCAGACCAGGCTGGTTCCACTGTTGCTGTACGCCAGTGTTCAGGTACATATCCCGGCTAAGGCTAAGGTTAAACAGCATTTTATGTGTGGGTTTAGAACCTGTCAGCCAGAATGTTGGCAATATCTGTGGGTTCAGTGTATTTTGTTGTTGTGAACCAACTCTGAGCATATCTGAAGACTTTGTGGTTATCTTTAGTGTCCTTAGTGATTTTTCTCTCAAAGTTGGCCTTGGATGTTTTTATGAGAGAACGTAGTTTTCTGCTAATGTTGATCAGAGATGTCTTCCCTTCATGGTTTATACAATTTGTTTATGGCTGAGGTCCACCAGACAGGATGCTTACCTTTGGTGGAGAGGGACTTGGATTTGTTTGGGATTGCATGATCCATGCATTCTTGGAGATGTCCATAGAAAGCATTTGTGAAGGATTCAGCATTGTGGGATGTGGTATCCACTGGCACAGTGGGCTTAAATGATACCATCTCAGTCTTAAGAAGAGTGAAGTCTGCTTTTGAGAAGTTTTTCACTGTGGTCTTTTGTGCTGGGGTTGGAGGTGGGATATGTATATCCAGGGTGATTAGTTTGTGGTCAGATCTCACTAGTGACCCATGTTTGTGATGATCAGGTCTAGCATATTATCTCCCCCTAGTGGGAGAGGTGACTAGTTGTTCCAGTGCATTTGAATTTATGAATTCCAGGAACCTTTGGGCTAGGGTATAGAATAATGTACCCAATCTATGTTTGGGTAGTTGAAGTCTCCCAGTATGATGGTATTTTGTGATACATTCATATCCTCCAATGTCTTCAGGAAGGCTGAGTGGGGTTCTTGAGATTGGGAGGGTGGTCTGCAACATGCTACCAGTTGTATAGCAGGTCTCTGATGCTTCATGTGTTGCTACTAACCTGGAGGTGTGGATGTCCTTGATGAATATGGACAGTATAGCCTGGTAGTGCTGGGGTGCTCTCAGGAGCCTTGAACCAGGTTTCAGTTACTGCACAGTGTTCTCCATGCTGAGGAGTGCATCAAGTGCCTGCATCTTGAGATTTAGACTGTTTTTCCATTTTGTTTTCTAAGGAGGTGGGTTTGTCTTTTGAGCCTTGCCTAAAAAGGCACTATGGGGTGGCAAGAGCCTTAGCCAATATCGGGAAGCCCAGTGGTGACAGGTGTAAGCCACCCTTGCGCAGCAGCTGGCTTGTTCAACATGTCATCCCAGGCAGACAGACATTGATCATCTTGTCTTTGTATTGTGGTATCATTCTTGGTGAGGGAAAGATGCTGCTCAGGGTCAGGGTCATACCAGCCTTCTTTTCATGTAGTCCAGGGAGGTATCGCAGGTCATTCACACCAGCATGGGTCATATTTGTACTTGCTTTGTGACTTGAGAGTGTGTGTTATGTATGGATCCTAGCTCAGTCACCTTCTCCTTGTTCAGCCTGGTCAGCGGGACATCAGTGTGTCTGACTATAGAGTCACCTATTACTAGTGTATCAGGCAAGGTGTTTGGGCTGTGATTGGTTGACACACTGATTTATTGAAGTATGTGTTGCATGTGTTTTGTTTTGAGGTGGTGGATTTTTGGATGTCTGCTTTGGGAGCCTCTGTTGTTTTTTTTATGTGTTTGGTTTGCAGTTGTGGTAGGTCTATGTGGGACTGGGATTGTTGTGTGTGTGGTTGCCATCTCCTCCTGTCTGGTCATGCCAGCCCTGAGTTGAGAGAGTTCAGCCTCCAGTTTGGCTATATAGTTGCATCATGTATTTGTGTTTGTTGGGAGGAGGAGAGGGTTGTCTCTCAAGATGCCCAGATTGACCAGCTGAACTGGAGACGACGCCAGTAATCTACCACGAAGTGGGTATTCACAGGGGTGGTAAGTAGATGTAGTGCTTTACTTAAGTATTGAGAACAAGTACTAGGCTTATAATATAGTGAGTAGTCTGGTTATACTAAGAGTAGAGCTTCCTTAATGTCAGTTGCCTGGTGTCAAACCTGCTCATATGTCCTGTCCTTCTGGCCCGTGCCATTCACATCATGAACAATGTCTGCCCACAATACAGCCTGCTGTTCCCTGCTTTATCTCTCCCTGGATAGTAGGATGTGATGACGTTGCCTTAGTGCTTGCAGTATAATTTCATTCTCTGCATCCGTGAAGGGTGCACGGCATCTATGGTATATAATTCCTGAAAGACAACAAAAGAGGAACACATTACAGGATCACATATATGGACGTACACTATGTACAGAAACAGATGGGCCAAAAGAGCTGGCACTAACCACTGCTTTCTCACACATGTCATACTCTATAGCGTGAAAACAAACAAAGTGTGTAGATACAACTCAGATAGTAACAATAGTCAGGTATTCCCGTGTGTGCTATGACTCCTAGTGCTGTATTATCATGCACCAAAAACTCAGGTCTACTGTGATGTGTCCCCTATGAGCAAAACCTCGATAATATGTCATATGAACAATGCCACATGAGTAGCAGTGTGCTATTACAACTACTATAAAGGAACAGTCCAATGAGACCAGTGTGCCACATGGAAAGAAGACGATACACCCTTGATGTTTTGTACATCCTGTGTAGGTATAAGGCAGGAGGCCACTGACAGGCTTAATGTTGTAATCACTATTCCCCATAAGTCTATTCATCCATCTGCAACCTGTTGTACATAAAAATATTTACATACCTGATGGAGTGCAGTCCTCCTCTGTTGATATGTGGCAATAGTATAGTTGTCATAGTGGCATGGTCTGTGTGAGGAAGATCTCATACAGAGTGGTTCCCCATAGCCAGATGCTTGCCTTTTAAACATGCTTTCCAGCAGCAGCTGATTACCTCTAAACCAATTTGTGGCTTTGAAATGCTAACTGCAGACAACGCAGCTGATTTGCACTATCACCAGCCAATGACATGCAACCACTGTAGAATATATAAGGCCTTCATGTAGATTGAGGGGGCCCTTCCTGATATGTTATGCTGGATATTACTGGGGTGAGGAGACTCCATTGTCTCAGAGGGTAGGTCAGCAGCAGATATCTTTACATAGAGATGGGTATACTACAGCCAGCAACTGCTACAGCAGGTAATAGACATAGGCAGGCAGTGTGAAAACTTTGGAGGAAAACAAGCTGTAGGAGTAACTGTGTGAGCTGTGTCAGCCTTGTTGTAGAGCCTGGCCTAGAGTGAGAGTACCTTCTACAGTCCATTCAAGGCATGTGTTTAAGGTAAGTATGCTAGCAGCGGTATCAATAACAGAGTACTAGGCAACATGTTTGGTGTGTCCTTGACCAAAATGGGGTGTATATACATATATCTATATACACACACACACACACACACACATGTATATATATATATATATATATATATATATATATATATATATATATATACGTGTGTGTGCATATGTCCACCATTTGGTCATCTGCCAGGGCATGTATTACAGTCTGGTAGTAATTTTCAGCATGTATGAGGGCAGTCCTTGTTATAAGCAGGGACTTCAAATGTGTCTGTCCATTGTTCAGCTGTAGTAATCTGCACTATGACTCTGAAAGGATTGTGTGGTGCACTCTAATATTAGTGGCCCTCATTCACAGTACCTGAGTTGACATTCTCTGTGAATGCATATTACTGCATGAAGTGGCAAATTTATGCACATATACATTTGCTATAGGGATATGTGATGTGTGTTCGTACCTGCAGGCCTCTGACTTCCATCAGTTAAAAGAATTTAATTTATTTGACATGCATTTTGTGGATAAAAAGTGCATGACTGTTATTAATTGCTGGCTTCACAATACTGAAAATTCTGTGCTACATACCACTGAATTTGAACCCCGAATTTACGTGTGGCAAAAATTTACTGTTTATGAGGCATTTAACAGACTGAGCTACTGTGTCACTGCTGCAACAGGCTTTGACAATCATGTTCTACATTCATTAGTATGTGCAAGGCTTTATATAGATGTATTTCTGGATCAGGGTCCCATTAGCACATGTATTTTGCCATTATGAGTTAGCAGGTGTCTTTCTACATGTTGCTGATAAAAGGGCACATGTACCTGCTATCAGAGGCCTCACTTACATCCATTATTATGTCTTTGGCTTTGTAGTGGAGTACTGTTGTACCAGAATCCTAGGAGCACTCCCATGTTTTCCATTAAGTTTTATTCACAATTTGCATGGTGGGCCGCACCACGCAGCTACGCTGAAACACACTTAATGACTGTAACTGGCATTTACTATTTTTTTTAAAGAACCTATTTTAAGTAAGGTTTGTATGGTGTGGTAGGTTAGAGCACTGGTCTGCAGGTGCAATGGTCTAGGTTTTGAAACCTGGAACAGGTGTTTATCTTGCAAATGTGGAATAGAATTTTTAAAGACACGTATAATCAATATACAGTAAAATCTCAGTTAAATGGAACTCAAGCAACCGGCAAAAAAATATCAAAGAAATTCTTTACAATTTTAATGTGTTGCACTTTCTGTTTTCCCCCTGCAGAAAAATACCTTATGTTTTTTAGAGTCTGAGTTTTAAAAAGGAAGGTAGGAACAAATTCCCTCTCTCCCCAACCTGATAAGTCAAACCAAACAGTATAGGGTACAGTATTAGTCAGGCCTATTTTTAATAGTAACTCTCAAGCAACCAGAAACTGCAGTTATCCAGCATCTAACAATCCCCATGGGTGCCGGTTAAATGAGAGTTTACTGTAACTCTATTTAGCTGAGTTTAGCAAAACTGCATGATGTAGCACTCAGCATAGCATCTCACTAAAAAATATAAAGAAAAGAAAAACAGGGAGATCGAAAAGTGGTGAAATGGGGTGCAAGCAGGGGGGAAACATAGTGGAAGGCAGGTAGGGATGTGCAAGAAGGGTGTAGGAATGAATCATAGATTTCCATTTCTTCTACAACAACAACTGTGCACGTTGACAAAATATGTACAAGGATTTGAACTCTCACTCACTGAGGACAACATAACTGCATTATCAATCCAACTGGACCAAATTACTTATCTCCAGTGGACACATGGGCAAAATAGAGAGCTATGTAGGGGGTGATATTTCTTTTTTAGGGTCAGGTGCCCATTAATTTTTTTAAGGTGTGAGTGAGAATGTTGGGGAAGGGAGATAGGTATGTATAGGGGAGGTAAGTTGGGTAGGTGAGGATGTATTTGCAGACAGACAAGACAGACAAGATAGCAGACAGGGGCAGTGTGTAACACATGAGGAGCTGAACACCTTGGAGAGATAGGGTATTGTGGAATCCAAGTCTCATGTGCCTCCAGGTGGCAGCAACTTGACTCACATCCCCACCAATGGGACTGTCAGTACTGCTTCTTCACTGGTCTGAGGGTGGCAGTGCTGGAGACTGAGCACTGGGGTGAGGCTGCCCCCCCCCTGGTCAGCCAGTATGCCCTCAGTCTGGGGCAGGTGGTGGTCAAACCCATGATAGACTATCCTGTGCACCAAGACTGGCAGCTCATCCCGGGTGACAACACCCATTCACCACTACTCCCAAAGGCAGGCTGTGCCCTGTCCCATGGGGCAGAACTACCCAACACCGCAGGTAGTGCAGGAGCAGCAGAGGGGGCACCACCAGTCTGGGACCCAGATGTGCTGGGACCTGCTGCCATGGCCAGTTGAGGCAAGGTAGGGGAATCAGACGGAACATGCCTACCTTGGCATACTGTAGTGATAGAGGTATAGTAATAGTTGAAGGTTAGTAAAAGGGTGGGAGATTGGCACAATGGTTAAGGTGTTTACCTTAGAGACACAAGATGCAGGGTTTGATTCTCACATGGGGTAATTGGCTATGCTCAAAATGGCCCACAATGGTGGTTAGCCTAGTACTAATCTATGAACCTATCTATGAATAACCAAACCAATGTTAGTATTAACAAAATCGAACATCATTTTAATTCATACAAATACTTATTAATGTATAGTATGCATAACACAGCAGTAAATAACATAACAATCAGTATGGTAACAGCATGTCAGTACGAAGTAAGCCATAAATGCAACAAAATAGTTTAACAAAGTATATTAATAGTGAATAATAGTAACGCATAACAATATTACATCACATTTTGTAAAAATATAGTTATTTATTTATTTTATTTATTTTACATTTGTTGACCAGGCTCACCCCACTGGGATATATGTCGCTTTCAGCAGAGCCGGGAGAAAAAAAATCAATTTGTTGTACACTTTACAAAAAGGCATAAATGGTTACATAAGAAAGATAGCAAGTAAAAACAATTAATATAATCAGATAAAGAAATACATTGGCATAAAAGATAACATGACATCATAGCAAGTTAACCAGATAATATTAAAAATAAAGTTTTTTTTTTTTTTTTGGGTAATGGTAGAGAGAGAGAGAGAAGAGTAGTCATTGGAGCAAAGCAAGCAGGAGCAAAGCCAGTGAGAGATAAATCTTTTAGTTGGTTATTAGTATTTGAAAAGTTGTGAAAGAGGTTAAAGAAGTAATATCAGTTTTTCCATTTTTTTTCCAACAGAGTTGGAGACAAACCTGCACCTGGCATTTATGTAGGGTTGGTGCATGAAGTTTATTTGAGGTTATTTGAGGAAGTTGTTTTGTTGTATGGAGAAATAAGGCTAGTGAGAATCCAGTCTAGAATAGATTCATGGTTGTTGGATTTATCAGTTCTGGTGGACAGTTAATTCCAATCAATGTTAAAGTCACCTAGAACTACTGTTTCTTGGGGAGGTTGTTTGACAGCAAGCTCAGGATGCATTCTAGAGTGTTAGTGTTATTTCCTGGGGGGATATACACAAAATTTATGTAATAATTATATTATAGTTGATTTGAAGTGAGCCGCTGATTATTGCATTATTGTCCTGAAGGAGGTTAAGATTTATAATATTTGTAGTTGTGATATTAAGATGAGCTATGGTGAGAGAGTTGGTATAAGTGTGATGATATCAAGTTTGTAGTGTTTGGTAGATATGATTAGTTTAACAACATATGTTAATATTAAATAATAATAATAATAATAATAATAATAACAACAATAATAAATAAATGAAGATAAGGGGTGGGGAGAGACAGAAAAACATTCCATTAGTGGTATTGCTGATTATATCCCTGAAAACACTGATAGTAAATACCCCACAGGTGTTTCATGTCAGGTTTTGGTACAGTGACTACAATTCTCCTATAGCTGATATAGCATGTACATACCTCTCAAGCTGTTAGTATGGGTCAGTAGGGGCCAAACAATGACAAATACAGGTACACAACTACGGAGAGCAGTTTCACATAATGTGGACTTATATAACTACCAAGATGTTCTGTACGTGGATTTGGTAAAACATTGAATTCCAAGTAGTCTTTCTCTTGTAAACATGTGACAGACAGATAAGGCAGTTTTAATTACATTACAAGAAACTGTGACATTTGAGAGGCATGTTTGTGTAAAGTACATCCCTGGCATGGGGCTAGAACCCAACAGTTGGGACTGCAGGGGACATCTGCAAATAATGTAGTAATTGACTCCAGCAACCTAGTACAGACATGCAAGGAATGCAGCCATACTGCAAATAAACAGATTTATTTATGAATCAACAATGCTGGTGAACACTTTCTTGCTACTGATTTTAAAATTCTGTGAAATCTAAACAAAATATCTGCTCATAATATGAGCTACCTCACCCATATACCTTTTGTTCCTGGGAAGAGAGAAAATATGATCATTATGTAACTGATACTGAAAATTTAGTGCCACATACCACTGGATTTGAATCCAGGACTGTGTGCGAAAATATATACTGTGTATAAGGCACTTAACAGACTGAGCTACTGAGTCACTGCTGAGTACAGAGTGACTGATACTGGCCTAGAGATAACCTGGAACCATATTATGAGCTGAGCAATACAAGTTACAGGACATTCTTCTTGTATTCTGGAACTATTACAGTGTTACAATTGACTGCAGTGACTGTAGAACACACATTCATGGGATACAACTCTATTCCATATAGTAATACTGCTTTATTTTAGAATCAACAATGCTGATGAACACTTTTTGTTGATATTGCTTTGAAATATCTGTGAAGTCCACACACAATATCGGCCCATGAAGTGTGCTACCTCACCCAAATATCTTTATTACCTGAAGTAGGAGGAACAGAGAGCATTATGTGACAGATATTGGCCAGGAGACAACTTTGGACAGTACTATGAGTTAAGCAATGTAGTTTGCAGGCCGTTAGTTTGGCATTCTACAGCTATTATGGTATTATACTTGACTGCAACAACCTTACCACAATCAATGCATACAGCTGTACTGCAATGGTTATAACAACACAACACTGCTGTACACCATTTTGCTTACTGTTACTAGTATTGTTTTATTGTTTATTGCACTACATTTCTTATTGTTCATTTATTGCACTGCAGCTCTAATTGCCCATTTATTGAGCTACAGTTTTTATTGTGTATACTTTGTTGCAGTAAATGCTTTATTCATTCTTGCTTATGGCAGCGCAGTTAGCATAATAAATACATCCATACTTACAGCACTCACAGCACAACCTGGCCAAGTGCCTGGCATGGGGCTTGACATTGTGAGCCCTCTCAGCTGAAGCTGTTTGGAGAGAAGCACAGCATTATGCAAACCAGTTTTGCAGACATTCAGCTTGCATACTGGTAAAACAGAAGAAAATTTACTTACAAATTTGTGGGGCATTCCCTGCTCTAGCTTCTTGGACCCAGGTGTCCAAGGTTCCCCTCTTTCTCCTCTTCACATCATCATAATTGTGATGACACTGCTCATCTGTGTGGTGGATACCAGTAACAATGGTGAGTTCCCTGGCCAAACAGTCCCAGGCCTCCACTTTGCACTCAGAGCCCTGGAAACCACCCTGCAGCAGCCTAAGTTTATGTTTTTGTTCCAGGATCTCAATCATGACTCTGGACTCCAGAATACCCCACGTTTGCACCCCAAAACATGTATCTTCACCAGCAATGCCTGAAATATCAACAGTCAATTGAACTCCAATGAATGGTACAGAATTCCTGCCTATTGCGCATAATATGGTCTGTTTTCCTGCCCTTACACATCATTGATCAACATTCAAAAAGTGCCACAATGCTTAGCAATATGCAAACCAGCTAAGCAGAGCTCAGCAGCGCAAAAACTCGCACAACCACGGTTTTAGTGAAGCTTAGCATTGCGCAAACATTGGTAGCTGTTAGCATGTTTATGCAGTGCTTAGCATTGTTGAGCAAAGCTTAGCAGGGCACAGCAGTGCCATATTTCACAATTTTGTTATTAAATTAAACAAAAATTGTACATTAAATTACAAACATGTTCTGCCTGCTATGGACTCAAACCCAGGACCTACTACACATAAGGACACAACTCTACCCATTTAGGTACTTGGATATTCTGCAAACTAATATACCCTCACATATACTACTAGGCTACCTGTTAGCACTGCTGAGCACCGCTCAATGCAACGCAAACATGCATAAACAAACCTATAAAAAATAATTAATTATATCTGGTTTCTATTTTTAGATGTCTGGCAGGTGTTGGCTATGTATGCATAAGCATTGTTTGACTCTGCCCTGCACCGCACAAATGGCAATTACAAAAAAAAATACAATTAAAAAATAAAATAGTTAATTATTATAATTGATTACATTCAGTTTCTAGTTTTACATGTGTAGCAGGTATAGCTGTCTATATGTAATCACCTCTTGGCATTGCTGTGCTCAGCACTACACCGTGCAAATATGCAGAAAAATAATTAAAAAAACAAACAAAACCATATAACTTATATATTACACATTTAACACAATTCACAGCATTTCAACAGTAGCAGGGTGCATTACAAGGAGCCACACCCTGTACATAACATCTGACCAGGCATCCATAACCACAGGTAGCCTCTACACATCTCTCTACATTGATTCAATATCCCTGTTCCTATTCTCTCTCTGGGCAGCAAGACATCATTAATATGCATGGCACACTGCTGAGGGGGAACCATGGCCATGTACATTGATACATTCCATGTAGGCTCTACACTGTGCCTACATGGAGTTTATTAAATCCTGGGGAATATTAGCTGAATGAGATTTTGTATGGCTATTATTTACAACAACTAGTGTTGTGTGCCATGTAAAGAGTTAAAAGACAGACAGATTAATTAATTAGGTTCACAAATCACATACTGGTGCCATTTTCTCTCAAGCCTGGACAGCACAAGTTGTGCACAAAACCTGTATTACCTAGGTAAAATTAATATAAATATAAGAGATTAACACATATTACAAGGCTAAATACAGCAAATAAGCATCCTGCTTACTTTATTTCCATAAATTACACATTTTAACCTCCTAAACAAAGATTAATTCATATTCTATAAATATAAAAACAATTTACGAAATGTATATTTACTAGACTAGAATAAAATGTAGTATATTTATAAATTAAATATGTGTACCATTACTCTTAATTCCCTTCATGAACCTGGTGATATTCAAGTTTTACAGCCAGGGAATTACATCTGGCTAAATTTATAATAAGGAACTTAAAATATTCACTCCTTTCATCCAATGAATTCCCCTTGAAGCTATCTGTTCTTTGCATAGGTAATAAAACCTGGCTGAATTTGTAATGAGCATATTTTCTTGAAGCCATCTGTTCTTTGTTTAAGTTCTAAATGGACAATACTAAGAGTGTTCCCTGGGAAACAGTCATGTCACTACTTGTAAAATACCAGCAGTGTGTTTTTTAGCTTGCTTGACCTCTGCTTGTCTCATCTGATACCTAATTTAGTTCATTCCTTAGCTGTTCTCTTTAACCTTTATTGGTAAATAATCTCATTACCCACCTCATATATGCTAAATTTATTTGTTTCCATCACTGATATAACCCCCTTGAAATACGTGCCATGTGGGTTAGAGGGACACACTCTCTCTCATATTTTTTTTTTATTCAGGGGGTGTAAATCCATTTCATTCAGTCCTGCAGAATGTGGCTTTGATTTGCTCTTTACCCTACCACCATTCCCACCTGCCCAGTATCAATACTTTTATAGTTAAACAGCTATTCTCCCTTGCAAAAATAGCCAATCAATTATTTCCTCTTCAGTTCTACAGTTCAGCTATTCCCTTTCAATATACAGACACTCATTTCTTAATGACTCTTCAGCTGTCCATTCAGCCATGCTCCCTAGAATAAATATCCAAGCATATCTTACTCTTCACTTCTCCTATATCAGCATTCTTTAAATATCTTTTATTCCTTCATTTTAAAATATCATTTTCAAAATGACATAAACAAGACTGATTCTCACTCTTGCACTCCTTGTTACACTTCTTACAATATGTAATGCCGTTGCAAACTCACTCCCATGCACCAGTACCACCAGAACAGACAAATCAAACATATATCTGACAATAAACATATATCCAGTATGTATAAAGGCTACTTAAAAGTTATACTTTACATCACTAGAAGGCAAATTATTTTGCTTGTCTATGTACTTCAAAATACTAAAGTTCTCCTACCTAAAATTAAATCATTAGTGCATAAATTATTTTACGTAGCACAAAGAATTATTTTTACCTAGATATACAACTAAACCCAGTTTCACCTACCTCACAAAGCATTCACCTATCTAAAGGACAAGTAATAATGTACCATTAAAAATTATTTTCATTGGTGCTTGTGTTATTAGCAACAGGGGGACAACACTTGAAGCACAGATCTGCTCCCAAGACCCTCATGTTATAGCCATTGCGGAAAACTGGGCTAAGGATAATTTCTGACCCTCAACATATATTAGAGAAAATGTTACCATAATGCAAAATAATAGGTTGAAGACCTGGAAACAGCACTACGCTGCAAAACAGTCCCATAAAATTGTATGATAAACCTCTGCCATAGCAAAATATGATAACAGTCCAAAGTGGTCACTCTGTCACATAACCCTAAGTAACCGTATGAATCTTTGCATAGGTGCAGTTTACATACAACCCCCTCTAATATAAACTCATTTCAGTAAATCCTGTTGGATAGGATTCCTAACAAAAAAAGAACAAAAACTGCAGTATACTTAGTGATTTTTATCTTAATACATAGGGTCAAGAATGTCCAACATTGCAGAGAATGTTTAACATTGCAGGTTTAGAATAACCTATCACACAACCAGCTAGAACAAATATACAAACAGGAAATCATACAGTGATTGATCTGCTAAATAACTGATATTAAATACAAATGTTCAAACAATTCCCAGATTTTATCAGTGACCGCTGTCCAATTATCTTTTCTATGACTTAACAAAACTAAGAAATGTCCCCAGTAATAATATCAGGAAGATCTTTTCCTCACCATAAACAGCTCCTAGATAGATACCTTAACAACACATATGTGCACATTTCTTCACACAACAAAATTTTATACTTGCATTACAATATTTTAAGTAAGCAGTTAATCTAATATACAGAGCACCTTCTTTAATATAATACAAAGAACACTCAGGAAACAGAAATGCCCTGGACTTACCAAAAACATCAAACAAAAAATAAATAAGGAAAGAGACAAATCATGGTATAGCTGGAAACAAGATCCCACAAATCAAGATCTCCTCCATTAATAACTGATATTAAGAAAACCAACCAAATTAGACAGCCAATTGCACAAAAGCCACATAATTTATACTTAGAAAAAACATTATGACTATGGCACTATGACATTAAGAACTATGCTTTTCTGGAATCAGATCAAACACCTATCAGGTAACATTACTAATGCTAATGCACATACAAATAATTAGATCAAAGCTCACCTACCTTCACCAGTGACTATAAAAATACTTACCTGATACCTTTAAAGGTACTAGCAGTATACTCCCACAACTATATCCTTTAGCCTTATGCTCTGCCATCTTTCAGTTTAATAGCATAGCAGTTGAACAGACCAACTTATTACACTACAAACTATTGACCACAGGTACAAAATTCAGCAGATTACTTCCACAATTCCTAAACGTTGCAGCTTTAAAATTGCTAAACCTCTTACACATCTTTAATCTGTTGCTAACTACTGGTATAAAACCACCTTGCTTCAATCTCTCTATCATCTTTATTCCTATACACAAAATAAACTCACCATCGAATCACAGTGATTACAGGCCTATGTCATATCTCTGCTCCATCACAAAAATCTTTGAAAAATGAATATACCAACAATTTTTTAAATATCTAAACAGGTATACAATCAACAATATAAGTTCTTAGAATCAAAGGTAAGTACTAGACTAGCTGGCCTTGCGGGGCCATATACATCTAGCCATTTTCCCTTTTTATGCCTGAAATATCTCATTTGTTATAGATTGGCCCTACCAATTCCAAGGTTAAAAATAATATACATATAAATAATATATTACCCCTAATGAGAATAGCTGGGATTATATCATCGATAACTCGAGGGGACCTATGTATGGGATAAGGCATTTATGAGATACCTCTGTCCATTAGTATTACAGGGGTCAGTCCTGGGATAAATTTTCTGTTTGCCATCCATAGATATAAGTTGTGCTGGAATATGGACAGGGATGAACTTTGTTTTATGCAGACAGGAAGTCAGTTCCACAGTAGCAGTATCCTCTGCTAGCTATACCTTTCCCTCTAAACCATTCTGTTGATGTTGCAGACAAGGTTTAGATTCCTAGACGGAGTATTTCTGATGCTATTTGACTTGCTGATATGCAATAAATCCATGAATAATATGGCTTTACAAATTCCTTTAGTATTCATATGGCATTGCTATCTGACACTGAAAACATATACAGCAATATCTATGAAGATCTAATTACTGCCAGATTGTTTGCTGATAGAGAGCATTCAAGACAGTGAACCACAGCTTAATTCTGGAGAAATTACATAGACTCAGTTTTGAGAAAACACTGTGATTTGGCTCAGAATCTATCTGAAGAATATGTCCTTTCAAATCTACAGCAATGCTATGCTATCTGACATGGGTGCACTTAATACTGGAGTACCTTAAATGCGCACACACACACACACACACACACACACACACACACACACACACACACACACACACACACACACGCATACACATATATATCACTCAAGACTTATTTAACCACAAGCTTGTTATGTAAAGGGATGATATACTACTACTTATAGCCATCAAAATGCAAACTGCCCTGGAACAAACAGCACAGGTCCAATTCACAGGCCTATGCAACTGGCTCCATACAAACAAACTCCAAATTAGCATTAGAAAACAAATATCATTCACTCCCAGTAAAACACTACCATCCCTAACTGCCATGCAAATAAAAGACTTAATGGATAATATGATTCCAAATGGTACACATCAGAAATTGCTTGCTATGACAATGGATCCCTCTCTAAGCTTCAATACTCAAAGAGGGAATATTATCCTCAAAGTCCTGCCACAATTAAAATAGACTCTCAGATGTTCTGTTCCTGGAGCAAGGTTGGCCTTAGCTAAAAGTATACTAGTTTCCAGGCTTGAACATGCCCTGCCTCTTATAGCCCTCTACAATACACAGAGTGTAGGTGAAAATAAAATATTTAGATCTGCCTTCCTGGTAGATATGAACTGCCACCAATGCATCATTTATGACAAGGCGTACTAGCTACCCATTACAAATACAGCTACATACCTCTTAAGCACCTTGATGTTTAAAGTCCTAACACAGGCTAGTGTTCACCCTTTAAAAGAAAACTCCAAATAAGAAACAAAACTACCCTCTTAGAAGCGGCCAGAAAAACATACTCATAGTAGTAATATTCAGATTCAAACTGGCAGTCAATGAAAAAGTTTTCTTTAGGGTAGGACCAGCAATGTGTAACTGATATTTATTAAGTGCTGTTACTAAGGCATGAGATGACAGAGTTAACCGTAGTGTATAGTGGTTACTTCCCCATCCTTGTGCTGGTAAGGCATGAGATAACAGAGTTAACCTTGGTATCTAGTGATTCCTCCCATTTTCATCTTTTTCCCTTTGGGAAAAACCCAGTTCCCATAAATTACCACATCGATGGTAGGCCACTGAACACAGAAGGCATTATAAGAGATCTGGGAACACAGGTTGATAGCAACCTCTCTTGGGAGGGTGGCCTAATGGCTAAGTTGTTTGCCTTACAAACACATGGTGCAGGGTTTGAGTCTCACAAGGGATAATTGGCTAGGCTTAAAATGGCTCGCAAGGGCAGTTAGCTTAGTACTAATCTATGAATTTATGAATCTATTGCCACTGTGGTCAGAAAGTCATTCTATGCGGCACATCTCATTACTAAGGGTTTTGCATCAAGGAAGAAAGAGTTCATTGTCTCCCTCTACTCTTCCCTCATTAGGCCAGTCATTGAGTACAATGCCCCATTTGTCATGTACCTCACTAGACACCTGCAACAACTAGAGAGGCTGCAAAAGTACCTCACAAAGAGGATCCTAGGCCTTAAACACTTGTCCTATATGGACAGACTCAAAAATCTCCACCTATTCTCTGTCTCATATCACCTACTTAGAGGCGATCTCTGCTTGACTTACAAAGCCATGTCTGACCCAGCTCTGTTAGAAATGCTACATCTAAAGAAATCCCAATCCCTCCACACCACACACTCCAGAGACCTCAACCTCATTACCACAATCAACAGAATGCACTGGAGGAACAGGTTCATAACCCAGAGACTGTCTATTCTATGGAATAGACTTCCCATACATGTCAAGCAAAGCACCTCGCTGACCCTCTTCAAGAGAAATCTTGATGAGTGGATGGGAAATAAAAAAATCACCCTGGGGATAACTCCAGTGGTTCTACTCGACAGAGGCACTGGGAACTAAGGTCAGGTGGCATGATGCCAAGATAATACTATGGCTAGGCTTGTAAAGGACCCAGAGCCATTAGCCTAGTATACACCTATGAACCTATGAACCTGTGAAGTGCTGTTAAGATGCAAGATGACAGTTATCCTAGTGTCTAGTGATTCTCCTGACCCATTGTTGCAAGTTTTGCTCATTAGTCTAGTGGAATGTGCAGGTACGACATTGACATGACATGCACACACACACACACACACACACACACACACACACACACACACACACACACACACACACACACACAGCTCCTGACACTATCTGCTCACTAAACTCCCTAGCACTTACCTCTAACACAATAAGGAACACACGCGTTGGGCCATTTTCATTAGCACAGATGGCCAAGAGTGGTTGTGTTTACTTTTGCAGCCAAGTGATTCTCTGAATTGCTTAACAGCATCAATTCTTTACTACAGGCAGTTCCAAAGAATAGCACATGACAGATTAGCATTTCTCTCTTCCCAGGAATGCCTCATTAGTATTTTGCAGGGCCACAGAGACAGTCCACCATGGTGTTTTACATCCTCAGTGTTACTGCACAATGTTACAGCTGTCTCCGAATCAGAAATGATTACTGCAAGGTTTACACCTCATGGCAACATTCCTGAATCAAGCATATTGACATTAAAGTAATTACTTATTATTTAATTACATCCTTATTTATTCAAAATTCTTAACCAGAATAGAGAACTCATGCCAGATAAACATATTTCAGGCTCAGCTATGGTGTGTAAGGCCATAAAGATAACCAAATAATCAATACAGAGCTCAAAATAGTATGTTGTCGTAATGTTAATGTTTGTGAAAATGCAGTATAGCATACATGCCACAGGTTACAGCAACAGGTGGTGGGTAATTACAAACAATTAAAAAATGTGTATTCAGGCACTGGGCTTAGGTTTATATTCCAGTATAAAGGTACTGCAATGGTAACAAAAAGGTAATATTGCCTAGAAACATTCTCTAGCAAAGACAGAAATGTTTTTACAAGCCCTATGCAGGCACATTCTAAACACAGACAAGGTTGACAGGGCCTTTATAAAGAGCATGTGGTAGGACCTTCTGACAGATATGAATGCCATTAGTGGCTACAATGGGATAGTTCCAAAGCCTGCCACATGGTCATTGACATGAAACAACATCCCTTCATGAAAGGCCAAGCTGTAGCTTGAAAGAGAATGAGTTCAGGAGGAGGCTCACCATTACAGACCACTTTCACTGACACAAAAGAGTTCCTAGGGGTTGGGAGGGTGGCCTAATGGTTAAGGTGTTTGCCTTATAAACACAAGGTGCAGGGTTTGAGTCTCACAATAGTACTAACCTATGAACCTAGAGGGAGTGAAGGACACTAATACCCGGTGTGGACCTTGATGTGGGAGTTGTACCCATGGCAACATCACATGCCAGGGATTTACCAGGTTGCCACTACCAGTATGTGATACTGGACCACTGTCGTGAGTTTGTAGATGGGAAACATTAACTTATCTATTCCACATTTACACCCAGGGTGCACATGCCAAAAGGTATGTCTATATTAATTCTGATTATAATATGTTATTCTCAATAATATTGCAGCAATGGGTGTGAGACTGATATGTATGTATATATATATATATATATATATATATATATATATATATATTCATTTATACACATAGGTGTGTTTCTGTCTGCCATCACAAATGTAACACTTATGGGAGTCAGCCATAACAGATTAGAACATGCCTGATATCCAGTGGTGGCTGGTGACCTCAAATCAAAGGGGGGCTGCAGGAGATAGCTGAATGGGTGGGGCCAATGGGAAGGGGTGCAGCCAACTAGAAAGGGGAATAGCTATGCTCAAAACCACAAAAACTGGAACTTTAATTAAATACGTTGCCCTGGGTGCCAAACCATCATTATGAGAGTCCAATCAAGATAAAATGAAGTATAGAAGAAAAAAAATATTTCAATGCATTGGCTGCATGACACCTTACTTAATATCTAGATGGAAACAAAAAGGTTGCAAGTCATAAAAAATATATTACTTTTTAAATACATTACTGGAATACCAGTCAAAGTCAAGTATAAGAAAAAGAAGCAGCACTCAACTCAAACCACGTCTCCTTGCACTGCTGTTCTGATTATAGTTTATATTCAGCTTTAAAGTACCAAGTAACATGTTGAAAGTAGCAATCTCTCTGATACCTCCACTTGTAAAAATGTTTCTTATCCAAAAAAGACCTGCTGCCTAACAACAACTATCTACTTGTTTCATGGGGAAACATGATCAAAGTAAAAAAATGAACAGCAAAAAAGAAACAAGCTCAAGATAAATTGCTTACAGGTTTACTGCACAGGTTATGGACCACACATGATAGATTGGCATTCTGTTTAGTTTATGGGTAAAGCCTGCAAAGATGACTGCAAGTCTCCAACAAAGGTAATGAGCTACTTAAAATACTGTAATCCTGTCCTTTATTACAAATACTGTCATATGCATTTCAATACCCAAGGCTTATACATTATCTAATTATGTAAGTATTCTCAGCATGGCAACAGCAAAAAGGCTTTCAAAGTTGGTAATTCTTTAAAAGTATGCTTATTAAAGCTTACTTGCATCTTACAATCTCAGACAAACTTACTGATGGTCAGTGCAACGGGCGCTTTCTGAATAATAAGAGTTTTATTTATTTATTTATTTTACATTTGTTAACCAGGAAATTCTGACTGGACCAGGTCCATTTTCAGTGAAGGCCTGGGGAGAAAAGCTCTGGCATTTAGTTGTACAAAGACATTACAGCAAGTATAATACACAAATAAGATGTGGTAAACAGGTTACAACATATATGGTGAACATAGTAATATAACAAGAAATAACTAAAAACACTCCAAATAAATGATGGTATAAAAAATAAGTAAAATGACAATGTCAGTTATACATTGGTAAAAGAAGAAAATCTATTAAGTAAATTCTACAGTTAAAAGTTCAACTTTTCAAATGAACAAGCATGCAGGTGATCAGAGATCAAGCAGGTGATCATTATGTGATGCAGGGATATAACCAGGTACTAAGGAGATGTGATTTGATGGAGTTTTTGAATATAGAGATGGAGGGGGCAGTGGACATGGAATGGGGTAGAGAGTTCCAATTTCTGGAAATGGTGTGGGAGTAGAGCACTTTTCCTGCATTATTGTTAGCCTTGGTGATGGAGAGGAGAGATTTTTCACTAGATCTGAGGTACCGATTTGCAGTGCAGACAGTAAGTAGATTGGATATTGAGGTTTTTTTTTCAAGGTATTTGAGAATATTGTAGGCTGCACCCAGCTGGTAATAGTTAAGTAGCTGTGGTAACTCAAGCCATTTTAGTTCTTTTAGTGCAGCACAGTGATGGGTTCTATAGGTTGAGTTAGTACCAAACTTGACTATCTTATTGTGGCATGATTCTAGTTTGTCTAGGTCACACTTTCTGATTTGGATGAAGATTGGTGCTGCGTATGATAGAGTTGAGAGGAGGTGGCTTTGTGCAAGAGTGACTCTTGCTTTTTGTGAGAGAAAGGACTTATGCCTGTATAGGAAGCCTAGCTGTTTGTGTACTAGTTTTATGGTATGCGAGATGTGGAAATTAAAGTGGAGATTATTGTCAATGCCCAGAAGTTTGGTGTGGTTAGAGGGGGAGATTGTGGTGCTGTCCTTAGATATTATGGTAAAGGGGGGTTGATCTATTAGGGGAAAATAGTATAAATGTTGTTTTTTTGGGATTTAGAATTAGTTGGATACCTGAGATCCATTATTCTACAGAGTTGAAAGTATCTTGATTAAGTGATTGTAGGGTGGTGGGAGATGAGGCAGAGCAGATCAGGGTTGAATCTTCTGCATATTGAATGAGTGTGGCATGCTGTGTAGAGCTACCGAGGTTATTTGTGAATACAGAAAATAATAGTGGCCCCAGTATAGAGCCCTGTGGGACTCCTATGTTGGTTGGAAGTTGCGGAGACAGATTTCCTTTCCACTGGACATATTGTTGCCTGTCAGCTAGGTAGCTTCTGAACCAGGCAATAGTAGAGGAGGTGAAGGATAGTGATGTTAGTGAGTCTAGTAGGATGGAGTGGGAGACCATGTCAAATGCCTTTGAGAGGTCTAGGAAAATGGCTGATACATATTTATCATTCCTGTGAAGGTTGATATGATTAGTGAAGGACAGAAGGACGGTGGTAGTGCTGTGATGTGGACGGAAACCATGTTGTGTGGTAGATAGGAGATTGTGTGTGTTAAGAAATGTCATCACCTGCAAGTGGATGATTTCTCAAGATTTTTAGATGGGGGCACAGGATGGAAATAGGTCGGTAGTTGGAGACGTTGTAGAAGTTACCTCCTTTATGGAGAGGAATGATGTGAGATACTTTCCAGAGTTTGGGTATGTAGGATTCTTGTATGGAGCAGTTGATTAGGATGGAGATAGGGTATGATAGGGAGTCATTAGCCCTTTTTAGGTATGCAGCAGGTATGTTATCAGCTGCCAGTGTGGTTGGTTTGAGTTTTAGGAGGAGTTTTTGATAGTCGAGGTTGGCACAGGTGATAGGCTGAAAGAGGGGGTACTGTGGGATAGGTTGGGTTGTGATTGAGGTAGGCTATTTTTGATTATTTGACTGGACAGGGCAAAGATGGACTTAGTGAAATGGTTATTAAATTGAAAAGCTATGTCTAGGGTATAGTCTGTAGAGTTAGGTGCTGGAGTAGTGGTTTTGCCTGGCTTTAGTAGGGAGTTAATGGCATGCCATAATTTTTGTGGATTCTTTAAATATTTGCTTTGGGCACTAAGAAAATAGTTTTGTTTGTTTATTTTGGATTCAGCCTTGGCCTTGTTTCTAAGCTTTTGATAGTATTGCCTGGAGCTAGGGCTATTGTCAGTTTTCCAGATTTTCCAGGCTTTATCTCCAGATTTTAGCAAGGCTCTAGTGTCCTTACTTAGCCAGGGTGTGTAGTTGGCCTTAACTCTTATCTTTCTGCTGAGAGCAATACTGCTACGAATGTTAGAGAAGGTAGTATTGAATTATTCTACTGCATGGTCTAACCCTAATGTTTGTAGTGGTTCCCAGTTGCAGTGGCTTAGGACTGTATTTAGTTATTGTGGGGTAAGGTTATGGCCATCCCGTACAAGTTTGTAGACTACTGGTTTGGGGTGATTGGAGTGTTTGTGGAGTAGCAAGGTGGGGAGATGACCACTTACATCATCTGGGAGACAGCCTACTGTATAATTTTGCTTGGGATAGTTGGTTAGTGTCCAGTCCAATATAGATTATTTTTTTTGTCTATTCTAGTTGGTTCTTCAATTAGTTGAGAGAACCCATATAAGTTGATATGTGTAGAGTGGCTGCTGGAGTTCCAGGCTGTCCAGTCGATGTTAAGGTCACCTAGTAGAATTGTTTCCTGTGGTAGGTTGTCATTTGTCCAGTGTAGGATGTCTTCTATTATGAGTGAGTTTTTGCCTGGAGGTATGTAGCAGCATATTATATTGGTCTTCTTGGTGTTTCTTAAGGAGACGACAGAAAACAGGACTTCAACATTTTGAAATGTGGGTGGTGTGGTGTGCAGGAGTTGGAGGTTAAGGGTGTATTTAAAGAAAATGGCTACTCCTCCACCTTTCCTGCTTGTTCTATCAAATCTAAGTGTATTATACTCTGGGAGGAGAAAGTCTTCATCTTGGATACTGGATTTAAGCCAGGTCTCTGTAATGGTGAGTACATCAGGGTTGTAGTGGGCTATGAATGCATGCAGATCTGTTAGCTTGTTGGTAATGCTTCTTATGTTGAGATTTAGGATCAGCAGGTCAGATGTTTGTTTGGCTGTGAGGGGACCTGGATATGGGTGAATGTCACCAGAGGTTAGCAGAGTTTGTAGGAGTGTCATTATGTGCTTTTTAATATTAATTGTCTGTGAGCTTGGTTTATGTGTGCATTTCCTAGTGTAATGAGTTGGTGTTATGATTGTATGTGCGTACATTGTAGTTGTGAGATTTATAATTGTAGGGCAGATGTAGAAGTGTGAGTGGGTGTGAGAGGGTGGGCTAGTGTGGGTAGTATGATAAGAGCAATTGTGCAGTGGTTGGTTTGTTTGTAAGGAAGTGAGGAAGGTTAGTGATAGTAGAGCTAGTGATAGGGATGTGAGTGTGGGTAACAGGATAATCTTTAGAGTGAGTACTACAATTAGGATTCTTGGTTGGTTGTGTGTAAGGGTGGAGGTGAGTTGGATTGGAATGTGTTGTTGGGAGTGGGATCAGTGTAGGAAGTAATTGGATTGGAGGGTGGGAGGGAGGTGAGAAGAGAGGGTTGGGTTAGAGGTTAGGCAAATAGTGGTTGGACTAGTGGTCAGGTAATTAGGGGTTAGAACAAAAGTGGAGGTAGTGGGGGTGGGTGGGAATTGGGGGCAGGGTAGGGGAGTGGTGTTAGTGGAGCGAACTGAGTGGGCACACTTGCCCTGTAGGGCTGAGAGTGAAAACTATCAGTGCAGGACTAAGGAAACTTATGCAGAATCAAGCATTTAACTTTATTGAATGGGGTTATCAACAATACACTTATGGGAGTGACTGTGCACTAAACCTAATTAATAGGGTTGAGTATGTATTTAATAAGTTTGCAGCAATTATTTAACTTGGATACATAAGTTACTGTAAAATATTAGTAGGCTGAAATATAGACAGGCAGAGCCATGTAGTTGTGACTATGAGGAATTTACTTTAACCAGATATTGACTGAAGTTTAGATTGGGGTCAATTTTGGGAGCCCTAACTGTTGTGCACACTATAGAATGAGAAAAAAATGCTCTACTCCCCGATTATGTATACAACAGTATTCACCAATGTGAAAAGCTTGAAATGGGTAGCCTTGTTGTTCCTTTTCTTTTTGTGTGAGATCTGTCCCGTAACAAGTGAGCAGTCAAAATCTATTTTTATTTATGCCCTCAAAAGGTGGGGGGGAGTTCCAGGAGAAAATTCCCTTTAATTACCTGGAAAAGACAAAACAGTAAGGTTATGAGCAGGGAAGAGGTAATACAGTAAAAGGTACAGAGAATATGTAAGACAGATACATAGTACAAGAAACTGGTATTCAAGCAGAAATAATACTTAACAGAATGAAGTCGTATTTTAAGGTGTATGTATATATATTTATTTGGGATATTTTGCAATCACTCTAATGAAAATGGACATCAGCCAGGTATAACAACCTTGTGTTTCTTAAGCTTAGTCAAACATTCAGCTTATGCTATGCTGAAGAGGTCATAACAAGGCCAAAATATGCATATCCATAGCTAGTGGGGTTTGGCTTTATTGGCCTGAAATTGTCCATTAAAATGACTTCAAACATAAAAGTCATGGGCAATCAGAATCGCCATATAGCTGAAACACCTGATGTTCATAAGGGTCATTTGCATATATCCCATGGGCCTCTGTTACAGGAGGTTTGGGAGGTCACTCTTTGAAAGTTCTAACTTGGCTGGAGTTTTCATTTAGTTTTTTTTCTGATTGGTTTTTCAGTGTGACCTTCTAACTCTTTGTTTTTATTTGTTTTAATTTGTTATTTGGGATATTTTGCAATCACTCTATTGAAAATGGACATCAGCCGGGTATAACAACCTTGTGTTTCTTAAGCTTAGTCAAACACTCTGCTTATGCTATGCTGAAGAGGTCATAACAAGGCCGAAATATGCATATCCATAGCTAGTGGGGTTTGGCTTTATTGGCCTGAAATTGTCCATTAAAATGACTTCAAACGTAAAAGTCATGGGCAATCAGAATCACCATAAAGCTGAAACACCTGATGTTCATAAGGGTCATTTGCATATATCCCATTGGCCTCTGTTACAGGAGGTTTGGGAGGTCACTCTTTGAAAGTTCTAGCTTGGCTGGAGTTTTCATTTAGTTTTTTTTTTTCATTGTTTTTTCAGTGTGACCTTCTAACTCTTTGTTTTTATTTGTTTTAATATATATATATATATATATATATATATATATATATATATATATATATATATATATCATAGATTCAGGTTAAATCAACAGTATAAAAATATGACAGAAAACCAGAACATTCTGCAAAATCAAGCAAGGACAGATGAAAAGCCACTGTAGTACTTGTGTCTACCTTGGATGGTGGGATACTCTGCACAATTACACTTCATAACTGCTCCTTGCCTTGCTTGGACACATCCAGAGTCACTACATGGGGGAGTGGGGTGCAACAAGTATGTCACAATTTGAAATGTCTCTGGCTTACTGTGATGGCCCTGACACATTTGTCATACCTACTAGACAAAATTGCTACGACCAAAAAGCAAAAAGTTCCGTACCACTGGCAGATAACTCAATTCCTTTATTTTCCAACTCACACAATAAAATTCAACAGAATGAGCGCTTTCGTCTGCCCAAAGCAGACTTCATCAGATAATGAACCAGTGGTGCCTCCTGTTTTTATACACATTAAAAACAATTAACTAATTTACCAATAATTATCCAATTGATTACAATAGTTGAAACCAAGACTCTGGAAGTTAAAAAACCTCTTCCTTACACACTTGGTATTTTGTGGAGGGATTATTAAGGGGAGAGCAAGATTTTGAGCCAAAACCAGGGGCAGTTGAGAGGTTTGGATATGCCTAATTCTATAAAGCAATTTATTTGCATGTACCTCTTAACCAGTTAATGCAGGAAATCTGGACAAGGCCAAATATACTGAGGGAATATACAAACAGTACTAAATATTGCTCTTGTATAAACTTAGTTGATAGAATAACAGGTTTTACTTTAGCATGCATTTTTCTGAAGGTTATGAAGTCTGAAACTCAATGTCTAATATTATTTAGTGACTTAATTCCTAAATGACTTGCCAGAAAACCACAATTTTTATGAGGAACAAACCGAAAATAAGAAGCAAAAATCTATTCATTCTTTGAAAATTTGGACAGTTGAGAGGTATAGTTCAGCTGGGGCTGTCTTTGAGTTTGCCACCCTTCCCCGTCAAAAATCATGGTCGAATGGAGCCTCCACCCTGCTGCCATTCCAATGCCCCATTACTTGGCTATTTTGCCCCATTTTACCATAAACACTGTAATGTACATACTGCTTTACTTCAATGATGATTTGGATTTCATTTGAAAGTTTTATTTGCATTTTACAGCACAAACACTAAGACATCTGCTAAACAATGCAATGCAGTCTCACAATGAAAATAGACTTAGCATTAAAATTTCTCTGCCCTTGAAACTCACATTCATTGAAATAGCATTGAAATCCACATTCAAAGAAAATACGTTTGGCTAGTATAAAGATTAACTTTGGGCTGATTTCAAATGATAGGCCCCTTGCACACAAGACATACACGTGTTGTGTGGTACACCTTCCTGATTGTATTAAATTATATTCCTTGTATGATACAGTACAGTTGTTAGAGGGTGTTTTAAATTTATTGTTTTGAACATTTTTCCAGTAAACAATGAAACAAAATGCATGCACCAATAATGACAAAACTGCCCAAATGAGAACATTTCCATCATAAAAGTCTGCTCAAACTTCTACAATCCACCAGTATCAGTAAATGTGCATAATCTCTGCAGAAGTAAAAGTCATTTATAAAATTCCACATTAAAGAGATCTGTAAATAATGAAGATGTTGCTGCTAGTAAACAACTTTATATTTCATTGTTTCATCTACAAATAAAGTGCCTGTATTTTCGCTAAAGAGGACATTCTCAATATGGCAGCATCCACCCCCTGTGGGAGTAGAACCCACAGCCTTCTGCATCAAAACAAGTATACTACCTGTTGTGTTATTAAGAATGTAAGCAGTACTAAACTTCTCTTCCCCTGCAGCTCTCAGCTACTTATAAAATCTATTCGACACTCAACTGTATCTCTCAACTTCGCAGCACAAGAAATCTGGAAAAAGCCAACATTTATTGTGGGGGGGCAAAAGCCCAAATAACAGGGACACGTTTTAAACATTGCTTGTTGTTGTGTCTTTCGGCTTTTCCTGGTTAGGGGTCGCCACGGTCCGCTAATGATTGGTAGTTGATTTTTACGTGCCGAGTTACCAGCCCTGATGCACAACCTTCAATGAAGTTACGCCCATTCACGCATGTCTCCATGCAGAAGATGCTCTAGCTGAGAATTGAACCAGACAGCATCTTACTGTGAGGTGACAACGCTACCGCAGCACCACCACTGTTTTAAACATTGCTTGTATAATCTTGGAAAGTTGCTAATATAAAATGCTGTGTTACCACCATACAATTCACTGCCAATATTTGAACCCAGGACCCTGTGCAAAACAGCCAGAGCAACATACCATTATGCCAAATCAGCTGTTCTAAAAACAACAGGAAGACTGAAACTTAAATGGCTATCATTTAGTGAATTCAGTTCTCACCATAGCTGCCAACCTCTTAGCACAAAACACCTGGACAAAGCCAGTAATGGGAGAATACAGCCCTCAAACATATTCAGTGAATTCAGTTCTCATCATAGCTCTCAACCTTAGCAACAAAAACCTGAACAAAGCCAATAATAGGGGAACACAGTACCAAAAATAGGGACAAATTTCAAATATTCATCTTATAAACTTAGACAACTGCTAGAATAAAAGGTTTTGTGTTACTATGTACTTTCTGAAGAATATGAAGTCTGAAATTCAAATGCTTGTCAATTTTATTTATTTAACATTTGTCTTTGTAACATGTGAGGACACCAGAGCAAGCCCACACACAAACACAAGGAGGACATGCAGACTCCACACAGAAGGCACCCCAGCCAAGAATCAAACCTCTAGCTGTGAGGCAACAATGCTACCACTACACCATCAACTATCTAAGGAATTAAAAAATCAGAAACCACAGATTTTATGATGAACAGAACAGAACAAATTATGAGGCAAAAATCTGCAAAAGTTTCACAGATGGTGGTGGGTAGGTAATTCAGGTTCTTGTTACCTGAACCCAGGGTACAGGGCTCAAGCCTGAGGTATTCTCTAATCACCACCAGCAGGTCAACTGGGGCATTTTACACACACATACCACACAACACTCACACTCACTTGCAAAATAAATCCAAACAGCTCCAATAATATATAAATCCAAACAGCTTCCTCGTCTGCGAATGAAATTATGCAAAACCAATCCAAACAGCTTCATCCTCATCTGCGTTCTCACGCACCAGAATGCACACTTTCGTTTCCTGTTTGCGAATGTTCCAAGACTGTTGACCTTGCAGTCCGATCCCTTTCCAGTCTATGCAGTTAGCACCGCATAGACTTCTGGGGCATCATCAGTCTGCTGCCTTCTTCTTGAATCTGGACTGGTAAGGCAGCAGTCTGGATTCACTTTCTATTTTAGGAGAAGTTATTGAATTGGATTGTAGCATTGTGGTTCACAGCTGTGGGAGCTGCAGTCCTGCAGTCTGATATCATGAGCCGCCACTGCTGATATCAGTGCAACACTGGTGGCTGACAATGTTAATAACCTTCACGTGGCACAGCTAGAGAAGATAGTGCAATGTCAGCAGTTACAGTGAATACACCACACTATCCACATCTAGTAACATGGCTGTGGTAACTTTGGTCCCTATCCATGTCTTCCCACTGTGTATGGAGAGACAGACTATCCCTGGCAGCCCAGAACATGGCTCACAGTTGTCACCTGCTTACATAGCAGCAATGGGCTGCAGCATTACAACTGAGCATGAAGACAGCAGAAAGCAGTAGCATGCCAGTAGAGACTGGTGCCATGACTCATGTTTGGTGCCCAACACTGGGAATAAATCAATGTATGTGCAGGACATGATCCAGACAAACACAGATGCTACCAGCATCATGGAGATAATTAGCTTTCTGCATAATATACATGACAACATGCATAAGGGCCTGCAATATCTGCTTACTGATATGAATTTTAATGATAAGGACCACACCTATCTGCTGAGAGCACTCATGGCCAACTCTGAGGCTACTGCAGCATCCATGGGGTATTGTGGAGCTGCCATTCATGACCACTGATTTATCTATAATGACTGGTCCTCTGGCTCCGCTATGGGTACACCCATAAACCATGTACATCAGGGTCATGCGGTGCCACTTTGTCACCATAAATAAATCCTACATGGCACTTGTCTGTACTACATGGCAAGGCAGTCAGGTCTCATAAGCCCAAATCACCCGTGCCAAGGCTGTTAATGGCATCCCTGCCATGCATACCTCTCAGCCTCTTAGAACAAAAAATCTGGATAAAGCCATAAATAATGGGAAAACAAATACCCAAATATAAGGACACTTTTCAAATATTGCTCTTACAAACTTAAAACATTGATAGAATAACAAGTTTGGTATTACCATGAATTTTCTGAAGGGTATGAAATCTGAAATTCAAATATCTATTGTTATTTTCTGACTTCAGACTTTAATGATTTGCCAATCATTCACCAGAAAACCACAATTTCATGAAAAAATGGACCAAAAAATATGAGGCAAAAATCTGGACATTCTGTGAAAATCTGTAGAGTTGAGAGGTATGCCCCCATACCAAGATCATACACAGTCTACATTATATTAATCTGTAGACCCATAATGCAATCATACCCATAACACCACAGCATGCTGTCATCTGCTGCAGCTGTATTCACCTGCACCAGAAGTGTACAACCACTCAGAATGCCTGGTCACATGTCCCCTTTAGGAAACATCACCCCTCCCTACACAGTATACCCAGCTCCCCCTGTCTCCCAGCAGTATACTACAATAACTCTTCTACATCCCTTACTTCATCTCCCTCCCTTGCCACCTGTGTGGTCATTGTGAATCTCTGTCACTGTGCCCTATCTCACTTGTGCAAATTATGAAAAATGTACCCAGTCCACCCCACTGTGTTATATGCATTATGTAATGTCTGATTCTTAGAATGTTCAGGCAATGCACTGAAATGCATAGGTTGGGTATAGAATTGCATGCCTCAGTTGTATTCTTTGTTTTCTCCATTCTGTCTCATAGTTATTGATCAGATGCCACCAGTTTTCCACTGGCACAAAGTACTGCACCCATCTCAGCTTTGTATGTGATTACCTAGCAGCTAGTTCCTCCAGTGAATTCTCACCCTGCACCTTATACACTGCTGGCACTGTTCTGTCTGGCACCCAGATGGGGTACCCCTGCTCTAGGTATTTGCATAATGCCATGTTGTGCACTACTACACAGACAGAAAATTGCTTGCTGTTGTTCTATGGAGCATACCACAAAGTATTAACAGTGGTATTTAGGAAATGTGAACAGGCCTTCAACACTCCAAACACATGATGGTGCATGTCTGTGGCAGTGTGGTGTTGTAAGACATCTCAGTCATACTGTATGAGCTCCCTATAGGTGTCATTAGCCATGGCTACTAAGCATAAACTGCATCACCTGCAAAACATAAAAGTAGATACATTTTTGAGTGAACATCACACAGCATACCTGCTAACTTATTTGTGGAGCTGCACGTACCAGTGAGATGTCCTTGATTAGACATGTGCTTTATGTGGGAATTATAGGAACTGCATAAAGGGCAGAAAACATTTAGTGAATAATACCCTCTACATTGCATGCAACCTAGCAGTTGATGGAATGGAAAGTTTTCTGGTTGACATGACAGTAGCTATGTGAATCAGGAGGCAGTAGCATTGTTAGGGTGGGGTGAAAGGGATGAGGGACATCTGTCCCACTGCAAATTTTTTTGGGGGGATGCGATCAGCCTATCCTCATCGCTCATTAATACGTGCTGGCTTTTACAAGCCAGTATTGCATTGCTGTCAAACACTATAGTACTGCCTATGTGCTCCAAATTATAGCGAGCTCTTGCTACATTGAGGCAAGCAGTTTGCAACAGTTTAACGCATTTCTTTATTTTCTAATTAAAAGCTAATTGCTGTAGCACTCAGTGCAGAGTAGACACTGCAACAACTGCTTGCTACCTTCTAGCAACCAGTTTCTTGCAGTTTAACTCTAAAATAATATATATATATATATATATATATATATATATATATATATATATATATATATATATATTATTATTTTTTATTTATTTTTTTTTCTTTAAGTAAAACCCGAGAGCTCCATGTGTGGTATAAACTGTAGCAACTGCATGCTATGTTTGTAGTAGCAGTTTTTACTACATTTTCAAAGAAAATAAATTTCTTTTTTTTTTTACTTTTTTGTTTTTAAACAAAAAAAAAATGAGAGAAAGGAGGATTTGGCCAGGGTACAGAAGGGCTGGGGCAGGGTGCAGAGATGGGACTTGACTGGCTCCATATGTGAATGTGGCCTGTTTTTTTTTTTTGCTCTTTACATGAAAAGTGAGGGGTGGGGGCATAGACTGGGCATTTTGCTTGAAGAGCCAAGGGGGTGTGGTGCTACACCAGAATAGGGCATTGGTTGAGCTAGCAATATGGCCTCTAGAATATCTGGGAAATGAATGTCTGCATGGTGGAGTTTCTCTTCTGAGCAGTCCAGCCATCTATGTTGCACCACATGTTGCAGTATGACATTAAGGAACTGGTGCAGCATTTGTAAAGCAGATGCCTAATAAACACTAACTATATCTCAAGATGGTTTCTGGAAGCTCCCAGTAGCAAACATGGTCTGTTCTGCATATACCTTAGTGTCCGCTGAAATAGATATTCTATGCATCATATGCAATTTTATGTGAGAATGGCATATGTCTACATGGTCTTGTGAGAAGTTTTTGTCCACTTATTAGGATTCTACCACAGAGAGGCTCACCTATGACACAGAGAAAGATAACATACACAGTGACTAACAAATTCTGATTAACTAACACAGATGCTACTCCTATTATTTTAGAATAGTCGGTTACTATTTTCAGCAAGAAAATTATGACAAATTTGCTGCTAGAATGTACTCATCCCACCACTTTTGTACATTTCTGAATAATGCAACCATGTTGTTTATCCTTATCTGCATTCACCATTGTACTTATTTCCATAATGTATATACCATACATTTAACAAAAGAAATATGGCTTATCGCTAAGAAAAATGAAAGTCATACAGAAAATCATAAAACTATATATGCATGCGCTCAGTATGGGGTAATACTTCAACATTTTCTTATAGTAACATTTACTGCAGACAGTTGCACTGAGTAACACAGCAACTGGCACTGGCAAGTGAAAGTCATGATATTTTATAACATTTCTTTATAATATTAAGAGTTTTTGCTTATGTTATATGCCTCTAAAATCTGCCACATTGCTTCATAGCTCACTTTGTCTAAGGCCTTATCTAATAACATGCTATCAGTCTTACTTGTTTATTTTCTTTCAGTATCATATCTACTACTTCTTTCATTATAATTAGCATTTTCCTAGTGTTATATGAATCCAATTTTTTATATATTTTCTTTCATCTTTTTTCATATACATTTTATAACTCACTGCATGTTTTCTTGCATTATACTTTATTTAATATATTTTTTTTAATTCTCTTTCATTTTTATTCTTTTTTTAATAGTAGTCATAACTTATACTGTCTCCATTGTTCTATTACTTCTTGTTCACTTCCAAACTGAACCCCCAGACTATCACTTTCACTTCTGGTAAAATAATTTCCTGCCATTCTTTCCACATCTCCAAACTCCTTACTTTTTCAATTATTTAACTGTAAACCTACTGTATCCAAACTTTGTACCCAAAATTTGTTCTGTTCTGCAAATAACCTCTTTCATTCAATGTCTGATCTTGGCTACTGAAAACAAATGTTCTGTATAGGGTAACATTAATGGTATTATTATCCTTGCCTTATCTTCCTTAAGTTCCCATCTACCATCTTCTAACCTTGAGCTACCTTGATCCACATGTTTGTCTAACTGCACTCATTACCATCACAAACAGCCACATACTCAAAGGACAACTGTGCATTATTCTTTTTCCCTGCCTTATGTTTTTTCCTACCCATCCATTCACCATCAAAGACACAGAAGTATGGTGCTCACTATGCTTCTTATTTTTTCCTATCTCTTATTCTTTTAAAATGTCCAACATTCCCCATGATCAATACTATTGTGTGTCTTAGCCACATCACATGCTGTTACTTCTCCTTCTCCTTCCCCCTTAACTAGTCACTAAACCTTTTCTTTAACCATAATTAGTATTTCATTTACTGTTTTCCCTTCAACCCCGTAATCCCTTTCGCCAGCTCTTCTTTCATGACATCCATTATTCTTTCCTAAATAACCATCATAAATATGTTATAGCGGGTCCCCTTCACTACACTGACACGCCACAAAGCCGACACCCAAAACACTGAGACCAAAAGACGACGAAGCAGATGATCGACAAGGTGAAATCCTGACAGCCCAAACACCGACATGGGCAACATGTGAGTGCGACTCGGTAAGTGTGCGATAGTGAGGGATTTAGGGTTAGGGAGCAGACAGGTAAGTGTGCGATAGTGAGGGATTTAGGGTTCGGGTGTGGGAAAGGTGAGTGTGCGGTAGTGTCAGACTTAGGGTTAGGATGTGGGAAAGGTGAGTGTGCGGTAGTGTCAGACTTAGGGTTAGGGTGCGGGTAAGGTAAGTGTGTGATAGTGACGGACTGTAGTTTTAGGGGTGGGTTAAGTGAGTTAGGGTTAGGGTGCGGGTAGGGTGAGTGTGCGATAGTGATGGACTTTATGTTTAAGGGTGGGTTAAGTGAGTTAGGGTTAGGGTGCAGGTAGGGTAAGTGTGCGATAGTGACGGACTTTAGGTTTAGGGGTGGGTTAAGTGAGTTAGGGTTAGGGAGCGGGTAGGGTAAGTGTGCGGTAGTGTCGGACCTTAGGGTTAGGGTTTGGGTTAAGGTTAGTGCATATATAGTTGTGTGTAATGTGTAGTTTACGTTTTGTGTGTCGGTGTTTTGGGTGTCGGTGTTATGGTGTTCGGTTTTGTGAGTTGTCGGTATTGTGTGTTTTCGGTCTTTTGTTCTCGGTGTTTTGGGTGTCGGCTTTGTGGCGTGTCGGTGTAGTGAAGGGGGACCCGTTATAGCTAGCATTTTCCAAAGAAATTGGTCTCCAGTTTTTTTCTTTTATTTCTCTTTTCCTATATAAACATTATAGCATGTTAACAAATCTCTTCTTCTATTATACCTTCCTCCATCCATACAGTCAATATTTCCAGAAAAAACATCCTTTTTACTACCTGACATTTCTTTATAAAAACTATACATTACTACATATAGAGCTTCTCTAGATCCTTCTTTACATTCTTTTTTATAGCATCCTGTAACTCTTTACTATTGACCCTATTTTTCTATTTTTTTCCACTGACTCCTTTTTCATCTTTACTTTCCATGCACACTCAGTTACATTGTTTTTCTCATACATAATCTGTCAGCTATACTGATAATATCCACTTGCATATATTTTAACTGTCTTTTTTAACCATCATTACATTCATTTTTCTCTTATTATGTCTCAGTTTCTCACTTATGAATGGAGGCACTTTTTCTTTTCTCCCTTTCAAATAATACTTTTGTCTTAATTTAATGCTTTCAAAATGTTCTTTATTATATTTATATGATTTATTTTCTCCTTCAAGACTTCCCCTGCCCCTTTCTCTAGTATTCTTTCACAAATTTATTTTTGCTTATTGTATGTCATCTTTTCCTTCCATTGCACTCTCTCTATTATTTTAAATATATTTTTTAAACTTTTCTTTATACACCATCCACCACTTTGTTAAAATGCCATAGAACAACTTCATTGTCATATGATCTTCCCACAGTTATCCTCTTCCTTTTTTTAAGACATTCCATCCTCGCCATTTTGGCCATCAGTCTTTTTAACCCTTTTCCTTCTATTATTTTATTTTAATTCTCTCCTATTATTGCCCATGCAGATTAATGATCTGAAAACTTTCCTTGGCTAATCCCATCTTTTATTTATTTTATTCCATCTGTAAACAAAATATAACCAAACTCAGTTTTAAATAACCCCGTCTCATGAGTATATTATCTTCCTTTATTTATTCTTAACCTACCATTATCGACAACCTTTCTCAACATTCTTACATCTTGTGCTATTTTCCTTTTCTCCGTTCTTGTACTACAAATTAAGTCTCCCACCACCATAACAGAGGTAACTGGTATCACCCAATTTTGAATTTCTTCAAATTTTTTTTCTTCATTTGTATTTGTATGCACATACACTACTACTATTCTAAACAGCTTCTGACCTTTTCTTACATCATGCACTAAAACTCTCACTACCAGCACTACCAGAATTATTTCTATTATTTTAACCTCATCGTTTTTTAGTAATACTGCAATACCTGAAGATATATCACTCCCTATAATCCACACTACATTTCTTTTCCATATAACAACAAATTCCACCCTTTTCCCTTAACCTGTACATTTTGTATCAAGTGAGCGAAGTATCTCGGCATCTATTTTTTCACATCCTTTAAACACCATTATTATTCTGACATCACTCTCATGCTATTCAGATTCAGTACTGCTATACTTATATGAACTTTTTTTGCTTTTTTACATTTCCAGTTCATCTTTTTACCCGCTTTTTCTCTTCCTTCCCCTTCCCCAAGTAGAAACTTCTATCTTTTTTTCTGGCTCAGAGTTCATATCTGTCTCTCTTCTTCTTCTTCCTGTGTTCCATCTTTGTGTGCTTTTATTTCATTTAATAATTTCTGGACATGATCTACTGCATCTTCTTCGATATTTTTATCTTGTTGCTCCTCACCCCATCCCCATCCTTTCATCAATTGTTTCCACCATCGACCCTTTCTTGCATAAAAACTTCTTCTTCTCCCTCATATTCCTTTTTGGTGTTTTTTCATTATTTAATGGAAAATCAAACCAAACTTGTACCTCGCATCCACTTTTCCTACAATATGGTTTACATTTCTTTTTCTGAAAAGTCCAAACTCCCCACACTACCTACACTTTTATGCAATCCTGGATTAAATGTGATTCATCATCCAGAAAAAGAAAAACAAAACATACCTTTAGCTGTCACAGTACTCAACACTCCCCTTTTTCCATTTATTACTATCACATTAGGCATATACCTGAGGTGGTGGTGCTGCGGTAGCATTGTTGCCTCACAGTAAGACACTGTCCAGTTCGATAGAAAAATGACAACTAAATATGACAATCAGTATAAACAAAAATACATAGCATAGTCTATTGTTCGAGGAAATACAAAAAGTATCAAAAAAAGATCCAAGTCCCCCCTAAGAATGGGAAAAGGGCAGGTGATTAAAGGTACAGATGGTGAGTGGTTAGTATGAATGTGAAGTATTTGTTGGTGTAGATCACAGAGCTGAGGTGCAATGGGCACAGCCATATGTTTGTGAGAAATTCTTTGAGACAGGACTTAAATAAGTGGAGGTTAAATATAGTTCTAATTGAATTTGGGACAGAGTTCCACGGTTTGGCTTTGTACTTTGGCTGTACATTTAAATTTTGATAAACAAAGACCTTCCAAGGAGATATGATACTTCTCCTTTCATATCACATCATGTTTCTTTCATATAACTACACATTTTTCTGCTAATTTAAATGTCTCAAAAGTTATATCAAAGAAATGGTCCATTTCTATATGCATTAATGCTTAAATATCAGACAAACTGAATCTAAAGAGCTTAACAACATTGTATGAAAATCAGTATCAGTTTATTTACTGTTCATACTTTGTTTTCACCCTCAGAACAGGCCATTTCCTCCAGCTTTCAACAATTCCAGTCTGTGTCCTTTACACATACACAGCCTTTTCTTTCTTAAGTTTTTCACTAGAACCTACTACTGCTGCTACATAAGTTTTTATCTAGAAACACTGCTGTCAGTCTCTCCTTGTTTACTGCTCTCTGCTTCATCTTCCTTCAGCCTAAGAGAGAGAACACTCTTAAACTAGTCACTCTAATGTTCAGATGTGGCCCCTCTCTATCCATACTATTGTTTGCAGCATCCTCTGTATCCATACTATTGTTTGCAGCATCCTTCTGTCTTTCTGTCATCTTCTCACTATCAAATAGTTTGTCCATTACCACTGTCCATGGGTTTGCCTCCAATTTTTCTGGTTCTGCTTATTCCAATTTTTTTGTTAAATAGAATCATCCAGGCCCCCCTGATGCCACAATATTCACCTCCAAATTATCTTTTTCTTTCTGAATTACAGTTTCTGTTTTCTCCTTCTTGGGGTTTTCTCCACTCACAGCCTCCATCTTAGATTCAGTGATCTCTGGTAACAGCCCTCTGGTTCCACCTTGTGATCACCCTACAAAGAGTCCCCCAAAGAAAGTCTCACCCAGACTCTGCTACACGTTGCTGTGAGGGAAAGGTTAGTTTGCTTTTTATTTGTTGTATATACTTTATTGCCTTTTTCTATTTTGAATACTGTGATTTGTTTTATTTACCTTGTGTTTTACTTGTATTCTGCTTTTAACTGCATATTAAAATTTGAAAAGAGACCATAGCTCTGTCTTTTGTGAGTCAGGCAGAAATTAGTACAGGTCAATATAACAGGTCAGTTAAGGGTAATCATCTGTGAACTGAGGGGGTGGAGCTAGGAACTAAACCTTCTATTCAAGGGGTAAAATAAAACATTTCAGAGCCTTCCTAGAAAGGCTCACCCAGTCTCTACTACACTTTGCTGTGAGGGAAAGGTTAGTTTGCTTTTTATTTGTTATACTGCTTTATTGCCATTTTCTATTTTGAATACTGTGATTTGTTTTATTTACCTTGTGCTTAACTTGTATTCTGCTTTTATCTGCATATTAAAACTTGAAAAGAGACCACAGCTCTGTCTCTTGTGAGTCAGGCAGAAATTTGTACAGGTCAATAGAACAGGTCAGTTAAGGTTAATCATCTGTAAACTGAGGGGTGGAGCTAGGAACTAAACCTTCTATTTAAGGGGTAAAATAAAACATTTCAGAGCTTTACTAGAAAGACTCACCCAGACTCTGCTAAACTTTGCTGTGAGGGAAGGGTTAGTTTGATTTTTATTTGTTGTATTACTTTATTGCCTTTTTCTATTTTGAATACTATGATTTGTTTTAGTAACTTTGTGTTTTACTTGTATTCTGCTTTTAACTGCATATTAAAACTTGAAAAGAGACCACAGCTCTGTCTCTTGTGAGTCAGGCAGAAATTAGCACAGGTCAATAGACAGGTCAGTTGAGGTTAATCATCTGTGAACTGAGGGGATGGAGCTAGGAACTAAACTTTCTATTTAAGGGGTAAAATAAAACATTTCAGATATTTACTAGAAAGGCTCACACAGACTCTGCTACAATTTGCTGTGAGGGAAAGGTTAGTTTGCTTTTTATTTGTTGTATTACTTTATTGCCTTTTTCGATTTTGAATACTGTGATTTGTCTTATTTACCTTGTGTTTTATTTGTATTCTGCTTTTAACTGCATATTAAAACTTGAAAAGAGACCACAGCTCTGTCTCTTGTGAGTCAGGCAGAAATTAGTACAGGTCAACAGAACAGGTCAGTTGAGGTTAATCATCTGTGAACTGAGGGGGGGGGTGGAGCTAGGAACTAAACCTTCTATTTAAGGGGTAAAATAAAACATTTCAGAGATTTACTAGAAAGTTTCACCCAGGCTCTGCTACACTTTGCTGTGAGGGAAAGGTTAGTTTGCTTTTTATTTGTTGTATTGCTTTATTGCCTTTTTCTATTTTGAATACTGTGATTTGTTTTATTTACCTTGTGTTTTACTTGTATTCTACTTTTAAGTGCATATTAAAACTTGAAAAGAGACCACAGCTCTGTCTGTTGTGAGTCAGGCAGAATTTTTTTCCTCACCCTCCCAGCTGGTTACTGTCATGTTCTTAAACACCACTGTCTTTCTAATTGCTTTCCCCTTATGTTACTTTGACCATATATCTCATTTCCTCTCTGTTTTTACTGGCTTGTGTGAGTAAGCACAAAATTATCAAGTTGGGAAATCACCCCCTTCAACTATTTAAATTTATTGGCCATCCTACTGTATTCCATAGTACCAGACTATAAAAGTGACCAACCTCTTTCAATCTATCTTGCTGTTTTAAAAATAATGACTCTCCACTAAAACTTAACTTTTTAGACAGATAAAACTTAAGTTACCTACTTTCATATCTAAGTGCTCTAGTGCACACTGCCCTGTTTAGGATAAACCATTTTTTTCTATCTGACCTTTAAGCATCCCTGTGACTAGCGCTTGCTAAAAACCTACTATGTACTACATTGGTGAAATGGAGCGTAGGCTCCTTGAGAGGGTATATGAACATCAGTACACAATATCAAAAGGGAAAATTGAAAATGCACTGGCCAAGCACACACAGTTATTCAATGACCATAAATTTAAGTATATGGCCATTGATTAAGTGATATGCCCTTTGCATGGAGGTCCAGTATCATTGAAACTAGTGCAACTAGAATTGACTTGGCAAATAAGGTTTGATGCTTATAGGTTCCCTGGGCTAAATGATTTGTGTTCAATAAGAAGTATTTTAAAATTAAAAAGCTTGGAGACATGATTAAATTTAAGGAGAAGCATATGAACCTATGAACCTATAATTTAGAAATAGGTTCTTGTAAGTCTTTATATACCTAGTACCAAAAATTGGATCCCAGTACAGTTATTGGTGTTAACCTTTAGGTATAATTGACTTACAGTTTATTATATGTTGTTTAAAACAACGGTTTCTTAAATAATGCAACATTTTAGGATTACATAGTAACTGAAAAGTCTTGAATGTATATATATTTGTAGTTACTATTTGGACATGGGAGTGAAAGTTTTTATAAACATTTTTATATGTGTTTATACGTAATATCAGTAATTTATAATACATTTGGTTAAAGGTGATACTTTAACACACATATATTTTTAACCTGAATGTTAATTTTATTTGTTCATTGTGGGGCATGTCGATGCGTGACAATTAGTTACGCAACTACGTGTGAGCATTTAAACAAAGTTGGCACTTCTGTTTTTGTATGTACTTCTGAAGAAGTTTATCGTGAGGACAAACGAAAAGTGCTGTAAGTTATTGTGGAGTAAATTCAGGTTCTCTATCGAGCTGTGTGCGGTTTTTTTACTTAGATTGTTTTGTGTCAGAGTAAACTTGCTAAAAACCTGCTGAAAAGCACTAGGATGTCTTAAACTGATACAAGCACTCAACTCTCCTTGTTAATAAGGAGAAATTAATCATAGGCACTAAACAGCCAATAATTGCAAAGTACCTTGCTAAGGTAAGGGAAAACATCTCTTGTACTTTACAAAAAAAAAAAAAAAAAAGCACCAAACCAGGCATGTCCAAGGGTCAGCTTCCAGTGATTTCTCCTGTACACCTGGTGAATGTGGGCATACTGGGGCAATGCAGCAACTGCCTCATGTACACAGACAACACTCTCCTCCTACCACCCAACACTACAACCTGCGAGAGATGCACTTACATAGCCAAACTGGAAGCAAATTTCTCTCCACCCAAGATTGTGCTAGACAGTCAAGAGGAGAAGGTTAACACCTGCACTACAACTCAAGCAACATATAGCCCTTCTAAACCCACACCACCAACACACACACAAAGCAACACTAAACCCACATATGTGGAGGCCCTTAACAATAACCTGCCCATGCAACAAAGACCTCCGGAGCTGAAACACAAACACCAATTACAGCCAAAGTGTCACATAGCTCACAACACCAGTGTGCCACCCCAACAACAGTCCCTAAGGCAAGACAACGTACCCAACACTTTAGTCATAGGTGACTCTATAGTAAGGCACACTGATGTCCTACTCAACAGGCTGAACAAGGAGAAAATTACAGTCAGCTGCCTGTCGGGTGCCAGGATCCACCACATAACGCATGCAGTCAAGTCACTCCACAACAAGTACAGATATGACTCTGTCATTGTCCATGTTGGAGTGAATTACTTGAGACGTACATCCCTGGACTACATGAAAAGAGACACGGAAGAGCTCTCAGATCATATGGCCCAGCCAGGTATTACCCTAGCCCTGAGTAGCATCCTGCCTTCGCCCAGAATGATACCACAGTATAAGGACAAAATGATTGACTTCAACAATTGGCTAAGCTTCTGGTGTCATTCAAAGGGGACCCAGTATCTGTCTGCCTGGGTTGACATGATCAACATACCATGATGCTTTGCCAGAGGTGGTCTGCACCTATTGTCCCTGGGATTCAAGTTACTGGCTAAGGCTCTTGCCACCCCTATAGTGCCTTTTTTAGGCAAAGTTCAAAGGACAAAAACAGCACTGTAACAGGTACAAGCATGCAAAATCTGAAGGTAATGCTACTCAATGCTAGAAATCTAAACCTCAAAATGCACTCACTCGAGGCACTCCTAAAAATGGAGAACATCGATATCTGTGCAGTAACAAAGACCTGGTTCAAGGTTCCAGAAAGCACCCCTGCAATACCAGGCTACAAATCTTATCACACTTTTTGGCCTCCAAACCAGTACCGAAACACTAAAGTGGAGGAGTGTCCATATTCACCAAGGATATTTACAACACCAGGCTAGTTGCTCAACACAATGCATCTGAAGTTCTCCAGGTGCAACTAACACTAGGTAAGATTGCAATCTAAATTGTAGCTTGCTACAGATCCCCCACCATTCCCCAAGATTCTCACTACACCTTTCTAAACATACTGGAAAATATTAAGATACAACCAAACATCCTAATACTGGGTGATTTCAACTGCCCTGCCATTAACTGGGAAAACTACTCATGTATCAGCATCTTTGCCCAACGGTTCTTGGAATTCATAAATTCCAATGCCCTGGATCAACTAATCCTTAGTCCCACCAGGGGCTCCAATATCCTAGACCTGGTCATTACTAGCATGGGAAATCGATGCTCCACACCTTTGGTCACCCCTTCATTGGTCGGGTCTGACCATAAGCTCTTGACATCCACATCCCACCCCCACCCCCCAGTAAGGAAACCTCCATAAAAAACTTCTCCAAAGCCAACTTCATGCTACTCAAGTCAGAAGTGACAAACTTTATGACACCCATGCAGATGGGAACTGAAAGTTCGACTGCTGAATCCTACACTAAGGCACTGTCCGAGCACATCCACTCATGCATGAATCGTGCCATCCCCAATAGAACCAAGACGCTCTCCTCCAAAAAAGGAAGCCAATCTGGTGGTCCCTTGCCATAAACAAACATTACAACAAAAAGAAGAAACTGTTGCAGAAAAGAGGAAAATCCCAGGATGCAAAAAACTCTCAGTAAGAAGCTGAGATGACTCATAAAATCCTCCAAAGCTAGTTAGAAAAATAAAATTGCCAAAGATTCCAAAGACAACCACAAGGCATTCTATAGCTATGTCAAGAATCTAAATGGCAATGCTCAGATCTGCTCTGAGCTATAACAGAATGGTATTAAATATACTGATCCCAAGGATATTGCCAATATCCTGGCAGATCGATAAAGTATAAACTTCACCCCCTCTCACCCACTAAAGGGCCCATCTCAATACTGAAAAATTGCCAAATTCTGGTAATAACAGCCACACAGGTAAAAAACGCACTCTCCAAAGCTAAGAATACAGCATCCATGGGACCAGATGACATCCCAGGCTGTATACTACATAAACTACAAAATGAACTGACACCTCACCTAAGTGTCATGTTTAATCATAGCCTCACCTCAGGCTTCATGCCCACTGAGTGGCGCACAGCTACAATTATCCCACTCCACAAGGGGGGATCCACCTTGGATCCTGGGAACTACTGCCCCATCAGTCTGATGAGCCTGATCTGCAAGGCCATGGAACGTATTATCATGGAACTTACAAACAAAGACATTGGCAACCTTCAAACACTTGACCCCATGCAGTTTGGGTTTGTGAAGGGCCGATCTTGTCTCCTGAACCTGACTGACTTCTTCAAATCAGTCTCCAAAGCTGTGGACAAGGATAAGGTGGTCCACACAGCATATCTGGACCTCGCCAAGGCCTTCGACACCATCCCCCACTCTGGAATCATAGATAAACTTACTAAATTGGGCATAAATCCCTACATCACTCGATGGGTTGCCAACTGGCTTACTGACAGAACCCAGACTGTAAAAGTAGCCAACTCCAAATCCAGCTCCAGACAAGTGACAAGTGGAGTACCTCAGGGTTCAGTCCTGGGACCGCTCTTGTTTGGCATCTACTTCTCTGAAGTACAGGCCAACACTAAGGGACTCTGGCTAACAAAGTTTGCAGATGACTGCAAATTGGGAGCCATTATTGAATCCCCAAATGATGTGGATATTCTACAAAATAGCCTTACAGAAACAGATGCTTGGTGCCAGAGCCATGGGCTCAAGCTTAATGCCAAGAAATGTGTAGTTATCCCCTTTGGGAAAAAACATGTCCCCGTGAATTACCACATAGGTGGCAGTACACTAAACACTGAAAGTGTGATAACAGACTTAGGGACACAGGTGGACAGTGGTCTCACCTTTAATAACCATATTGCCACAACAGTCAGGAAATCCTTCTATGTGGCATACCTCATCACTAAGGGCTTTTCATCCAGAAAAAAAGAGGTCATTGCCCCACTGTACTCATCCCTCATTAGACCCATTATAGAATACAACGCCCCATTTGGTATGTACCTCTCAAGACATCTGCAACAACTGGAAAGGCCGCAGAAATACCTCACTAAAAGAATCACAGGCTTAAAGCAGATGCCCTGTGCTGACCATCTAAAAAAACTCTACCTATACTCTCTTGCATATCGTCTACTCAGAGGCGATCTGTGCTTGACATACAAGACCATGTCAAACCCAGAGCTGTTGGACATGCTACACTTAAAGAAATTCCAATCCCTCAAAGACATATGCTCCAGGGATCTACACCTTGTCATCACAATGAACAAAACATGCTGGAGGGATAGGTTCCTGACCCAGAGACTCCCCAGACTCTGGAATAGACTGACCATACATGTCAAGCAGAACACCTCTTTGGCCCATTTCAAAAGGAACCTTGATGATTGGATGGGAGATAGGAAATTCACCCCGGGAATCACGTCAGTAGCCCTGCTAGACAGGGGTCCAGGGAAGTAAATATTGTGGGAAGAAATAGCCAGGGAATTGCTATGGCTAGGCTTGTATAGGCCCTAGGGTCGATAGCCTAGCACCAACCTATGAATCTATGAACCTATGAGTAGGGAAAATCCCTTGGTGTCCTGACCAAATTTTCTCTAGCCAGTATGAATAACAACCATCTCAGGTCCCTCCTCAGATGAGGATAGTGGATTAGTGGAACTAACCCAGTCAACAAAGAATAAATAAATAAATACATAAATACATAAATAAATAAGTGACATGATATGATATATGATACAATATAATATAATATAATATAATATAATAAATAAAATAAAACAATAATAAAAAATATTTCATATTCATTATCAAGGGAATGGAGCATTACAGCCTAAGGCAACAGTCCTCTTACCTACCACACTAAAGGGGGTTATATGATTCCAACCTCCTAAGATTCACTAACCCTGAAGATAACTTGTATGATAATACAATTTATACAAGAAGGCACATAAACAGCAGGTGCAAGGATAATGGAGAATGTCAAAACCTAATGGTCCCAGTTTATGGACAGACCCCAAATATCTCTCATGCAAATTTAGAGAATAGTTAATATAACTAAAGAAACCAAAAAAAAAAAACTCCAAACCAATAAATACCAAAATCCAGAGCAAAGGAGAAAAGCGAACCAGTTCAACTGTAGCTCACTGCCAAATTTATTCAAAATAAAAGGCGAAAAACATATGAGATCAAGCGCTTTCACCTGGATCATCTTGAAAAAGCCTGGTACTGATCCAGGCGAAAGCGCTTGATCTCATATGTTTTTTGCCTTTTATTTTGAATAAATTTGGCAGTGAGCTGCAGTTGAACTGGTTCGCTTTTCTCCTTTGCTCTGGATTTTGGTATTTAATATAACTAAAGACTGACACTGCAAGAGCATGGGGTGGGTGGAAGTATCATGCCTGAGAATATGCCCAGGGACCCTGTATACTAAATACAACTAAGCTACCATTACACCAAACAAAAACTTATATCAAAATGTGTGCTATTAGAAAAAAGTATAATGAAATATAACAATCTGCCATTGTTAAAATTTCACTCATCAAAGATTTATCAGGAAACTGTAGTTGTAAGGAGCAGACAAAATATTAACAAAACTAGACTCTCTACAAGTTTCCATATGACTGTGAAGCAATCAATTACCCTCACTACAAGGGCTAACAGCAGTGAACTTAAAATGTTTTATTTTTCAAATGGTCCCTTCACATCATTACTAAGGAATTAAACCTATGACTCTAAACCACTTAGCACAAGAGTTGAGGACAAAGCCAAAATAACTGGGGGCGGGGGATTCAAAATTAAGGACAGATTATACTTGTTCTTAAAAACTTCAAAAGTTGCTGGAATTCTATGTTTTGTAGTAGTAAGCAATTTTTGAAAGGTCTGATTTTTGAACTTCAACTGTGTGTCTATTTAGTGTATATAGTCTTCAGTAATTTGTCCAAAACTTCCAATTTCATGAAGAACATATGAAAATTACAATGTAATAATGTAGGCATTCTGTGAAATACCAGACATTTTAGCACTATGAATAAACGTATCAAGGTTGCTTAATTAAGTGGCAAATATCCCTCTAAACAATAAATGTCTGGCTGAATACATTCATCTATTTTTTTTAATACTAGGGATTGATCTCCTATCATTGATACAGAATAAGGCAGGAATAGTGGAGATTACAACTTGTGAGATGCTGGAGGACATTTGTACCATACCTCTCAGATATATAGATTTTTGCAGAATATTGCTATTTTTGCCTCATAGTTTTGGACTATTCCTCATAAAATTTGTGGTTTTAGTCAAGTCACTGAGGACTGAAATCAGTAAATAATGACATACATTTCAGTTTCAGACTTCATATCCTTCAGAAAATATATTCTAACACAATTCCTGTTATTCTAGAAAATTTCTAAATCTATAAGAGCAATATTGAAAATCTCTGCATATTTTTGCAATTTGCCTACTTTCCCCCACTGTTTTAGGCTTTGTCCAAATTTGTTGTGCTAAGAGGTAGAGAAGTATAATTTATAATGAGCTTCAGTCTGAAGAACATCTAAAACTTTCAGTCTCATACAAATCCCTTTCACAGCACATTTCCTGCCTAAAGAACTAATATTACATACTGGTGTTTTTCCTTATCTAATTAAATATAGGAGTTAAATGTTACCCTTTACTACCACTGTATTCTAATTACTTCATAGACCAAGTAACAGCATCTCCACATTGGCAATATATAATTGATCTGATACATTAAATTGGGAAATAGAACTATCACTTCTTATGTCCTATTTTTTTAATATAATTCCAAATATAGGAATGAGCACTGTATATTTAAATCATGAGGATTGAAATGCAAGAGGTTCAGTGAATAGAAAAAATAAACTAAACTCAGCTCAGACCCCTTACCTTCAGTGTCAGAAATAAAGGAAACCCAGATTGAGCAAAGATAGCACTTCAGGAGCTTTGAGGTAAAAAGCTGCTAGCTGCACACCCTGGACATCAAATCCAGTTAATAACTACAATTGGAGCAGCATCAACATGGGACACTGACACCAGAGTGAAATTATTACTTAAATTTACACATACCCATATAACCAGCATGAAACAGAAGTGCTTTAACAGCAAGCACAACCAGTCATGGGTGAACAGTTAAAACAGAAAAGAGGGAAACACTGAGTTCTTCAGCTGTACCAAATTGGTAATGTACACCTCCCCAACACACACACACACATGCACACACTTATGCACACACACACACACACACACACACACACACACACACACACACACACACACACATACATCCAGGTGCCTATATCTCCTCAGAGCTGTGACAGGTCCATTTGTAGAATTGGGATAAATGTGTCTGGGTCACAAACACCAATTATTTGTAATATTCCAAACGATGCTTTATTTTCTGAACTCACATGGATACAAGTTGCACTTCACTGTCCAAACTAAGAGTACGCTCCAATTTTCTTAGGCAGTTTTGCAGAATAAACAATTTCTGTTCATATAAAGATGTCTCCAACTTTTTTGTTGTGGTTGATTGTTTTTGCTTTTATTTTTGCATGTGCTTTATAGTACTTATTAGCCCTTGTAAGACATAGGCTTATGATATAAAACTGCAGGCAGAAAGTGAAAATGAAAACTAAGAAAAGTGTGCCATTTCCCTTTGCCATGCAAGTTCACGTAGGTTCTTTTTAAAAAAACATTAAAAATTTGAAAAAAAAAGTAGAAGCTTCATGATCCATTTCGGTGATGAATGGGAATGAGCTTATAAAGTACTGAAGGCTTTCAAAGCACCTGAGGCAATGCTATATAGGTAAAAAAATAATTCTGTTGATAAGGCATTCCTCTCAAATGCATAGAATTTTGGATGATATCTTGATTTTTTTGCTCACATTTTTGTTGAATTCTTAAAAAAACTGTGGTCTAGAAAGTCATTGAGGTGTACAGTCACAAAATAATGACAAATGTCAATGTTTCAGTCTTCATATCTTTCACAAAATGCAAGATAATGCAAAATCTTTCATTCTAGCAACTTTCAAAGTTTATAACAAAAGTATTTAAAATTGGTCCCTTATTTTGGACTTTTATGTGTCCCTCCATTATTTTTACTTTCTCCAGAATTATTGAGCAAAGTTGTGAGAGGTAATGGATAAGGCTAAGAAGACTGTTGGTTTGAGTTGTCCTTTAAAGTGAAACATAGCAGAGGACAACACTGATGACAACTTTTACAGCTATTTCTTTATTCACTTCAGAATATCTCACTATTATCTGTTGAAAGAAACAAGGTACCTGTATGATTCTGTCATAGTCCATGTTGGTATAAATGACCTGAGATGTTATCTGCCTGAACTATATGAAGACAGAGACATGATGGAGCTCTCAGACTATGTGTCCCAGGTTGGTATAAGCCTAGCAGTGAGCAGCATTTTACCTTCTCCAGGGATAATGCCACAATATGAACAGGTAACTGACTTTAACTGACTTTGGTTGTCAGTCTAAGGGGATAAGATATTTGTCAGCATTGGAGGATATGGTCAGCAGACCAAACTATTTTGTCACACATGGTCAGCACCTGCCCCATTTAGGCTTTTGAATACTGGCTAAAACACTGTCCTCCCCCATAGCGTCATTTTTAGACAAGGCTAACCTGACAAACCTTCTAACATACCACAGCAAACACAAGAAAATCCAAATCTTGTTACTGTTCTATGCCAGGAGTCTAAATAAGAAACTCCACTTACTCTAATATCTCCTTACCATGGAGAATGCAAACATTAGTACAGTTACTGAGGTGTGGTTAAAAGGTGCAGAGATCACCCTGACAGTACAGGGCTACAATGACTTCCACAAATTTAGACCAGCTACAGCACAGGATGGGAATAAAGGTGACGGTGTTTTGAATTACATCCAAAACAAACATATCTCAAGGTTGTTCAAACAGTATGATGCTCTTGATCTTTTCCATATCCAAATTACCAGAGACAAAGTCCCATACCGTATCTTTGCAAGTTATAGGTACCCATGTATTACCCAGGAAACCCATAGCATATACTTTCAAGCAATGGAGACACTGACCATTCAGCCTAATAGCATATTTGTGGGTGACTTTAACGATCTACTCTACACAACTCCAGACTTAAAGGCCCAAAGATTCCTGGACCGAATACAAACAAACTGGATGAGCTAGTCCATATGTCCACTAGAAGTGCAAACATGCTGAATCTGGTCCTCAACAACATGCAGAACCATATACCCCCCACCCAAGTGTAATGTCCTCTCTGGGAAGGATGGATCACAAAACTGTCTCCTATGAAATAAAAGAATGGAAAATTGTGGCAGCAGCTGCTTTGGATCCCTACAGAAAAGTGCACTGTTTGTCTTGTTTTTCATCAGAAACAACAGAAAAAAAAAAGATTGAAGAGGCAAGAAATGAAGGTATGCTTGACTACAATGCTGAACATCTTTAGGAAATCCGATCTCATAAATCACTGTGCTGTATGCTTGGTGAAGAGATAGGCTTGTAAGCTCAAACACACTCCAGGAACTCCTGCAGCTTGGAATCTTACTGGAGCATGGTAAAAACTGCAGAAACTTGTCAAACCTGTCTAAAAAGTTGACAATCAGACATGGGAAGAATATTAAAGGGAAATAATGTGAAAGATCAAGAAAGAGAGGCTCTAGAGCAGGAAATAAGGCCAGACTGAAAAGAAATCCGCAGAGGTCTGCATTTCCTTCCATGCTGCAGGCAAATGTACGCTCGCTGGAGAGCAAGACGACTACTTAAGTATGGATCTTTCAACACAATCTAAGGTAAGAAACATGGCTGAACTCCAGTATAAATGATAGTACAGTATATGTGATGGGGATGCCATTATTTCATGTTGACAGAAATCAGTCTTTCTGTGGTAAATCTCGTGGAGGGGGTGTTTGTGTATATATCATCAACAGCTGGTGTACAAACTGTGAAATAATCACCTCTCACTGCTCAGAGAACATTGTGTTAATGTCACTAAAATGCAAGCAATTCTACTCAACTGGAAAATTCAGTGGAGTGAGTATAACAGTTGTTTACACCCCCTTAGTTATAATGAATACCCCTTGTAGCATTGAACATTCTATATCTCTCAATAAATGACCTCCAGAACATAAACCCTGAGTTTGCACATATAATTGTAGGCAATTTCAATCAAGCTACTTGAAATCCATATTACTCATTAACATCAACATGTGAACTTTGCAACAAGCGTGGAGAACACTCTGGATAAGGTGTACACAAATGTAAAACTGGCATTCAAAGCAGCACCTTATCCACATCTGGGCAACACAGACCATCTGGCCATCATGCTGCTTCCTGCATACACACCACTGCTGATAAGGGGCAAGGCTACAACCAAACAAGTAAGTATATGGTCTGAGGGAGCAGACTTGGCATTACAGGACTGCTTCAAATGTACAAACTGGTCAGTGTTTAGAGATGCAGCTGTAAAAAAAACCCCATATTACATGGAGGAGTTAACGGAATCTGTCATTTCAAAATGTGCTGATGACGTAACAGTCATCAAATGTATCACCATGCATGCGAATCAAAAACCCTGGCTATCTGGTGAAGTATATGAGCTCCTAAAGGCACAAAATACTGCATTTAAATCAAAAGACAAGGATGCCTTAATAGAGGCCAAAGCAAATCAAAGTTAAGGTATAAAGGAGGCTAAGAAGACCAATGGACTTAAAATTCAGGGGCACTTCTCTGACTAAAAGGATTCCAGACATCTCTGGCAAGGCATGCAAGCCATAACCAACTACAGGCCTGAATCCTCCTGATGTGATGACAACACAGAGTTTCCGAACAAACTAAACACCTGCTTCAGGACACGATATGGACAATAATACTATGCCAAATAAGCTCCCTGCTGAACAGGGTGAGGAGGTGCTATGTCTAAGAACATCTGATATTCTGAAGACCCTGAGGTGAGTAAACCCAGGAAAAATATCTGGTCTTGATAGTATTATGGGAAGAGTTCTAAAAGACTGTGCTACCCATCTGTCAACTGTATTAACATACATATTCAACACATCCCTGCAACTAGCCATTGTACCCAGTTGCTTCAAAAACATGACAATCATTCCCTTTCCCAAGAAATCCCAACTGACAATCATAAATTATTACTGGCCAGTTGCTCTTAGATCAACAGTAATGAAGGATTTTGAGCAGTTGATCAAAAACTATATCTCTTCAAGCCTACCTGCAACACTGATACATTACAGTTTGCTTATAGATCTAACCACTCCATGGCTGATGCAATAGCAGTTCTAGAGAACAAGAATCGCTATGTCAGAATGCTGTTCATCGATTTTAGTTCCACCTTTAACACTGTCATCCTCCAGAATATGATATCTAAGCTGATCCAGCTGGGCAACAACACCCCCCATTGTAACTGGATACTGGACTTCCTCATCAACAGACCCCAAAAAGTATGTATGGGAAATAACAGTTCAATCAGTAATACATTGAGCATGGGTGTCCCTCAGGGCTTCATCCTGAGTCCTCTGCTGTTCACCTTGTTGACACACAACAGCATGGCCAAGCATGAATTCAACAAAATCATCAAGTTCACAGATCATACCACTGTCATAGGTCTTGTCAGAAATGTGAGGAAACAGTCTACAGGGATGAGGTGGAGCATCTGATAGGCTGGTGTGACAGCAATAATCTGGCCTTAATTGTAAGCAAGACCAAAGCATTAATAGTGAACTTCAGGAGTACTCAGCAGATACATCAACCTCTGGAACTTAAGGGAGTGGCAGTGGAAAGATTCAAAAACACCAAGGTCCTGAGGGTGCACATCTCAGATGTCCTACTCTGGTCGACTCATATTAGCCACCCAGTGAAGAAGACACAACAATGTCTGCACTTCCTACAGAAACTGAGGAAGGAAAACCTGTCTCAGTCCATCCTCAAAGCCTTCTACAGGAGGACCATCAAGAGCATCCTCTCAAATAACATCA
>NC_056748.1:729943070-730035570 GCF_019279795.1 Protopterus annectens
ACCTAATAAGCTTTTGCTTAAAATAGAATATCTTGTAATAAATTTTCTTGCCAACAGAATAATATTGTCTTTTTGCTATATGTGCATATAATTATTTTTTATGTATTTGTTTATTTAAAGATTTAAATAGTATATTTATTGCTTTGCATATGTACTTATATAGTTATGTCATTTGGTTATTCAAAGATTTAATTAATTTATTTGTATTTATTTATTTACAGATATATTGTTATAGTTAAATGACATTTATTTATTTCTTACCTTTGTGTGTCTGCAATGTCTTGTTATGCATTTATTTACTTTTTAAATATTTGCTTATTTCTCTATTTCATACCTATGTATGCCTGCATTGCAGAAAAGCACCAATATTTTGTCTGCCACTAACTCATAAGGTCACTGTAAAAAAAATCAACAACTTGTGGTCATTAAGATGTCAGTTGAGCAACTATGGTTCATAGGTTCATAGGACGATACTTGGCTATTGGCTCAGAGGCCCTTATAAGCCTAGCCAAAAATTTCACCCATGTTCCCCCAAAGTCAGCACCTGTTTTCCTGTTCAGCAGGGATACAGGTGGGATTCCAGGGGTATATTTTCTGTTTCCCATCCAGTCATCCAGGTTCCTCTTAAAGAGGGCTAGTGAGGTAGTCTGTGTGACATGGAGAGGGAGTCTATTCCACAGATGGGGGAGTCACTGGGATACAAATCTATCCCGCCAACAAGTTCTATTAATGTCAAAGACCAGGTTGAGGCCTTGCTTGTGGGTTGCATGAATGGAGTTTGACTTACAGACATGCAGCGACTCCATTAAGGCTGAGTCTGAGAAGGCCTTGTATGCCAGACATAGGTCACCTCTGAGCAGTCTGTACGAGACTGAGTAGAGGGACAGAGCTTTTAGCCTATCTGTATAGGATAAGTGTTTGAGACCCTGGATTTTCCTGGTCAGGAACCTCTCCAACTGCTGCATGTCCTTGGCAAGGTACATGCCTAAGGGGGCATTGTACTCGATAATGGGCCTGATAAGAGAGGAGTACAGGTAAGTTATGACCTCCTTGTTCCTGGATGAAATACCCTTACTTATGAGGTGGACCGTGTAGAAAGCCTTCCATACAATGAAAGCAATGTAGTGGTTAAAAGTCAGGTTGCTATCAACCTGGATGCCCAAGTTCTTCACGCCATATTGCATGTTTAGGACTTTGTTATTAATGTGATAATTAGTAGGAATGCCATTTTCCCCAAAGGGGATAATGATGCATTTCTTGGCATTTAGTTTGAGGCTTCTTCTGGCACCAGTCAGTAGTTTGGGTAAGGCCCTCTTGGAGGATGTTCACATCACTAGGGGAATTTATGACAGTACCCAGTTTGCAGTCATTTGCAAACTTGTTTGGCCACAAACCACTAGTTATCTTGCACCTCAGAAAAAATATATCCCAAACAGTAGACACCCCAAGACCAATCCTTGGGGTATGCAGCTTGTTACAAGTCTACTAGTAGAGGTGGCTTCTCCTATTTTGACTGAGTGGGTTCTATCAGTGAGCCAGTTAGCCACCCATCTGGTAACCTACAGGTTGATGCCTTGCTGGGAGAGTTTATCTATTATGCCTGAGTGGGGAATAGTGTTGAAGGCTTTGGCTAGGTCAAGGTAGGTGGTGTGTACTGTCTTTCCCTCATCCATTGCTTTGGTGACTTTCGAAGAAGGTGACCAAGTTTAACAGGCATGAGCTCCTTTTGACAAAACCAAACTGTGTGGGATCAAGCTTTTGAAGGTTTCCAATGTCCTTGTTTATAAGGCCATGATAATGCATTCCATGACCTTGCAGATCAGACTAGTTAGGCTGATGTGCCTATAATTGCCTAGGTCAGTGGATGCTCCACCTTTATGTAGAGGGATGACAGTGGCTGTCCTCAGTTCTGCTGGGATGAATCCAGTGCACAGGCTTTGGCTGAATAGGGTGCCTAGTGTGGTGCTGAGAGCTCTTGCCTGAGTTCATGTAGTACACAGCCAGGGGATATTGTCGAGTCCCATGGAAGCTGTACTTTTTGCTTTTGAGATGGCATTAATGACCTGCTCCCTGGTGATGAGGGGAGGGGGCAGGTGCTGGGGTTGTCCTGGTTTACTGATGGAGGGGGACAGGGGGGTGAAGTTTTCACTGAACTTGTCTGCCAGCAGGTTGGCTATATCTATGGCATTTGTGTATGTAGTATTTTTGACCACCAATTCAGAGCAGATTTGGGAGTTACCTTTGAGATTCCGGACATATCCAAAGAAGGCCTTGTGATTGTCCTTAGTGGATGTGGCCAATTTGGACTCGAAGTTAGCCTAAGAGGATTTCACCAGTGACTTTATCTGCTTGTTCAGACATAGGAGAGATTGCTTCCAACTTGGCACCTGCTCCTTCTTGATACTTCTAAAACACACCAAACACTTTATTGCAAAGCTTTTGGGTCTACACCCTTCATCAGTACAAGTAAATTAAATGCATTCAGTATTTAAATAGGAGATAAAAATAAACCACATGCTTCAGCCAACCTATCACAATAATTGACAATCAATGCTTAAAGGAACTTTGTTTGTATCTAAATGTGTATATATTTTATATGCATAATTCTATGTATATGAATGTTTAGAAGAGAATATAAGTATGTAATATTTATTTTAAATATTTTTGGAAAACAATACGTTTACTAGAAAAGTTCCTTTAAGCATTGATTGTCAATTAGTGTGATAGGTTGGCTGAAGCATGTGGTTTATTTTTATCTCCTATTTAAATACTGAATGCATTTAATTGACTTGTACTGATGAAGGGTGTAGACCCGAAAGCTTTGCAATAAAGTGTTTGGTGTGTTTTAGAATTGTCGTTTGGATATTTTGAGCAGTGACACCATTGTTTTTTAGTCCTTCTTGATACTGGACAGCATTTTTTTTCCTTTTATTATAGAGTCTGTTTATTGCTGCTGTCCACCAGACAGGTTTACTCTTCCTTGAAAAGATGATCTGGTCCTGTCAGGTATTGCTGAGTCCATGCAGCTATAAATGTGCTCATATCGTTTTTTGGTGTAGGCTTGGACATTAGTGCTAGTCCCAACTGAAGGGATGGTGGCTGTGAAGCTGCTTATACCTGCTCTCAGGAGGTTGTAGTAACTTTGGAAAAGTTTTTTTTGTTTGACCCTGGCAAGGGAGGGGGGGGGGGGTTAGGGGAGATGGTGACTTCAAAAGTGATTGCATTATGGTCAGATCTTACCAAGGGTGATTACACTTTAGGGGTGCTACAGTGGCTACTCATATTGGTCAGTACCAGGTCCAGGATATTTTCACCTCTTGTGGGGGTGTTGACCAGCTGATCCAATGCATTGGCATTGACAAAGTCGAGGAATCTCTGGGCGTTCATGTTTGAGCTAGAATAGGTCTCCCACTCTATGGTTGGGTAGTTAAAGTTACCAAGGATCAGGGCAGAGGGTTGAATCTTGATGGATTCAAGTAGGTCCAGATAGGCAGAGTGGGCCTCCTGAGCCATGGTTGGGGGTCTGTAGCTAGCTATGATTTGAATAGGTGATTTTTCAACAGTTAACTGCACCTGGAGTGTCTCCTGTGCATCATACTGTTTGACCAGCCTGGAGGTGTGTATGTCTTTGATAAATATTGTAACTCACTCCTCCTTTGGCTTTGTAGCCGTCCATTTGGGGTCTGAAAGTATGGTAGGACAAGTAATCTGGTAAGGCTGGGGTGGTCTCTGCAGCTCTGAGCCAGGTTTCAGTGAATGCAAAAATGTCAGGATCTTCCAGGGTGAGTAATGTTTGCAATGAGTGCATTTTCATGTTAAGACTCCTAGCGTTTAGCAGCACGACCTTTAAATTTCATTTAGAAGAATATTTCACGGCTGTAATTTTGTCCTCATGACTTTGCCTAAAAAAGACACTATGGGGAGGCAAGAGCCTTTGCCAGAAGCCTGAAGCCCAGGGGAAACAGATGAAGGTCATCTCTGGCAAAGCATCATAGTCTGTCAATCATGTCCTCCCAGGCTGTCAGGTACTGGATCCCCTTGGAATGCTACAATTTTTTATTAGGAAGCCAAATATCCCACAGGATTCAAAAACATTTTCTGCATTACAATACATAAATTTGTGTCAGCAGCAGCTGTCTGCCAGGATGGGAGGAATGATTCAGAGACACACTTATAGTGACCATGATAGGTTATGAAATATCAGTTGACTATTAAGAAGTTGAGCCTTTGAAGCTCAACCTGAGCTGATAACATTGACATGCAGAATGCCAAAAACTGCCAATACTGAATTTCTGACTTTGCCCCCCTTCTAGAACCATTGTAGCACTTGCTCCTTGGCACAGAGCAGTAGGATGGTTCAGTATTGTGGGTATTGTTCGATATTGTGTATTTACACGTTTCTGTGTTTTGGTGTTGCGTGTTGATCATTACACTACTCAAGCTTCTGAGGCTTAAATTTCTGATAGTAAATGGAAATATCCTAATATGTAAATGACAGTATAATGACTTGGCAATAAGTAACAATATTAAATTGAAGTTAATGGCAAATTCAAATGAGGGTTCAAAATATAGCAGTGCAATTTAGAAACATATATATTTCACATAATGAGAGGCTGCAGCATGAGCTGCTGACTGCAGTAAAATTCTGCAGTTATAGGAGAGAGAGTGTATCAACATGTATGAGGTAGCTGCCACTTTAGCATATGTCTGTATGCAACAGTCTGTTCTTGCTACTGATAGTCACAGAGGTGCACGTCATTGCCTTGGCACTGCCAGATTGTCTGTTATCATCTAATAGACCATAAACTTCATTATGCCAAAAGAATGCACCACTGCTATGTGGATAGATGCACCATGCAACAGCTGGTCAAGATGTGTCACCCTCATAGCTAGGTGCATGGGATGTGTAGAACAGGCACCCATATGAGCACCAAAGTATGAATTGCTTTGATAATTCTGGCTATATTGACCTTCCAGAGACAAATGAGGAATACAGTGGGTATATCCCTGGCACTTGCTACAGTAATACTCTACCAGTTTTTTGATGTCATGTTATAACATGTGGATATGCATATGTGATTGTTATGCACCATAGTGGAGAGAAGGGACCCAATGCAGGCATTTTATAATATAGCCAGTTTCCCTGAGGATTGCTCAATTGAACTTTTATTGCAATAACTGAGCCACAAGGACAATGCTATATCAAATTCAAGTAGCTCTACTCCATCAATTGTCAGGAGGTCTTCAATGCTCTACATTTTTATATATAATGTGTAAGCAGAACACTCAGGCAGTGTCCATGACTCCCATATATAACATGCATGCAACTTATATCAGGGGCTTGATTTGGGTAATTTTCTACTAGAATCCAAAATACAACCCCCTGCAAGAACGGCAAGTGCACTGCTCAAAAATCAATATATTAACCCAAAAAGAAGAATAAAGCCAGCACAATGCGGTCTAAAGGCAAGAGTTTATTACATAGTATGGCAAAAAAACAGACTGGTTTTGGCAGTCATAACAATGCCTTCCTCAGTGTAAAGAAAATTCCACAAACAGCCATATTTATTACATAATAAGGAGAGCAACTCTGTTTGATTGGCTGGTCATAATTGCTTATTGAACCCTGGTGGAAATAAGCCACCTAACCTGATTATCCATCTTTTTTCTTTCTGGTTCAATATAGTATGCCAGCCAATCTTGTTTCCTTTATCACTATGAATAATATCAATAACTGTAAATCTAAAGGTTGCAGATGGATTTGTTAATACATGTTTGTAAAGAGCATTATTGATTTTTTTGTATTTGATGTCACTCAAGTGTTCGCTAATGTGATATTTGACTGGTCTGGATGTCTGACCCACATAAAAAGCCAAATACGAGCAGGTTGCTAAATAAATCACCCATTCACTGGAACAATTTGCAAAAAATCTAATGTCAAAAACCCTGCCAGTGTTCCGGCTACTAAATTATTTGGTTTTGTCTACTCTAACACAATGAACACAATGTCCACATGGAAAACAGTCAAAAAGGAGTCCACTGTTAAGCTGGCCTGGTGTAATGTTGGGGAGTTAGCTGACCCATATTTATAATGCTTGAAATGGGACCCTAATGTTTTGCCCCTTCTATATCCAAAGAAACATCTTTCTTGGAGCATGTTGGCAAGTCTATCATCCAACATGAGAATGTTCCAATTCCACTGAACTACTTGAGAAAGTAAATGGGTATTCAGTCCATAAGTTGATATTAACCTAATTGGTGATGATTCCTGGGTGGTCTTATCCTTGTATGCCATAAGTTCACTCCTATCTAAAGATGAAACCTCCCAACAGGCCATGGTGATTATACCTGACTTATACCCCTGGATTTTGAATCTATGTACCATGTCCTGCCTAAAATGTTCATATTTGTTGGGATCAGAACAAATGCGCTTAATTCTAAGGAATTGTGACTTTGGGATATTGTGTATAATATGGGGTGGATGATGACTAGAAGAGTGCAATAATGAATTGTATTCAGGATATTTACGAAATACTTGGGTATCCAAGGTATAATCTATATTCCTTGTTACAAGAACATCTAGAAATGCAATTTGATTCATATCATGACTGCACGTAAACTGAATGCCCCATTTGTTACTGTTAATATAATCCATAAACTCCTGTGGAAAAGCAACATCAGCTTTCCAAACTAACAGTCATCAAGATAACGACATCAAATATCCATTTCAGTCAGATATAGATTATGGAGCGGATCATAGATAAGTTGTTGTGGAGTGCTCTGGTGCTGTTTCTTTGTTTTAAATTTATTTGGTATAGTTATCGGAGCATTTACCCCTACTTCACTCATTTTATTTGGTGTGAACACCAGAATAATTTTACATATATTTACTTCAGGAAAAATAAGACAGCTGTCCCTGTATTTGTGGGGATGAAGATGCTTAGTTATATGGTCTTATTGCAACCTGCGTGCATGCAAGTCACCCTGGATATATTAACATCAAATCTGGAGTAATTCTTTCTGCTATTGGAAACTTATGTGGAATGGTAGCTTTAACATCAGTTTTATACTCAGTTTTCCTGTGGAAAAGGATTTCCGTGTTCACAATGTGATAATGATCAGAAACTTTGGAACACGGTCTGCCTATGACAAATACAGCAAAGTGATATTCATGGTCAACGTCTATTACAGCATTATATCAAGTGTTTGGAAAGTACTAAATTCAAGTACTTAATCATAAGTATGAGAAAAAGCCAAAGAAGGACAACAAAGCACAGGATGGCAGTTCCCCTGTATCACTGTGGTTGTGACGTGTGCTGCTGTAACTCCTCACCATAGGGAGCTGCTGACAGCAAATTGTTGTAGGCTCTGTGTTTTTAATATGCGAGTGATACAAACTGTAGTCCACTTACAGTTGCTTGACAATTCCTGCTTGTGTTTCTTATTCCTGTTCGTGTTTCACAACCACAGTCCTACAATAGTAATTACAAGTTTAGGCACCTTTCTACTTACTCATAAAATAATTTTGCAAAAACATTATGAATTGTACGACGTTACAAATCTGTTTGCGATAATACGCAAGTACCAAATATTTCTGTACTTTATATACAGTTACCACTGGGCATGCTTGCTTGGGAATTATTATGAGGCTACCCAGAATAAAAAGGAAGCCTGGCACAGCATTCCCAAAATGGTGACTGCTAGTACTGACCTCAACCCCTCCCATGACCAGTGTAGGAACCCTCTGCAGTGATAAGAAGAGAAACCACTTTGATCTCCTATGCCAGTGGGAAGAGGTCAGAGAGAGTGCACCTGAGATCTATATTAAATATGCAAGGGAGTTCACTGTCCTCTTATTTCACGTATATTTACATGGGCCTTGCAGGACATTTAATTCATGATATGTGCATTTCTTACTTTTTTCTTTTTTTTTTTTTTATTTTTTCAGCTAAGAAGCAAAATGCAGAAAATAAGCTCCTCTACCAGAAGAGAATGAAGCATTCTTTCTTTTTATACTGACTTTATATTGACGCCAGAAAAAATCCAAATTACTCTTTACCTTAGTTTTCACTAAGTTTCTCCCTCTTTTCTTTCCTTTACATCTATCATTCTTACTCCAGCTTATTTGTGAACAAATGTTTTCCTTGTAGCTATATGCCTGCTAATATCTCCCTCTCTCAATGCATATTTACATATTAGTTCCCATTTTATGAGATATTTACTTCACTGAATGTTGCAACTATCATAGGGCTGCTTTACTGTATTACAATATTTGTATTTAAAGTGATCTTTATTCTAATTGATCCTACATTTTTAACTTTTTGGAACTTTTCTCCACAGGGCTCCAGTAAAAGGAGTCTTGCATGGCCCAGTCAGACCATCCTGGTTGGCAAACACAACAAATAAATAAATACAATCTTTCCAGATGCAGAGGTGAGTATGCTGCCTGTCATATTATAGTTTGTTTTATATATAATAACATCACTATATTACTCACTGCTAAAAGGTGCCTGTCGCACCCATGTGTAACAGTACTACATACTGCTGGATACAACATGTATTTGTGCTGCTTTGTTAGCCACCTGCACACATTATGTGTTCAGGGGAATCCTTACATTGCACATATGAATAGAGAACCCCAGTACAGTCTACCCGTACAGCATACCCACTGCCACATGATGCCTGACATGCAAGTCTATTAGCTCAGTAACATGCTGTGCACACTGTTATAGTGCAGATAGGTATACATTAGGCAGATTATGGATCTCATCATGTTAGCTGTGCATTGGCCTACAGTGAGCCCATGCAGGTGTCATTTTCATGGCATTCTAGTGACATTTTTTTACTACAGCTGTTCTCTCCCACTTTATGGTGCTTGCTCACCAAATACTGATAGCTACTTATGCTGGCAACATTTTCTTCTCTTTGGTTTTGGTGTACCTCACTAACATTATATACCTCCTGGTCTGAATACATACTAACACTGTCCAAGTCTACATGGCTTGTCCTAAACCCTGTCCCATGCAATATACCTACTGGGGACACACCTGCATAAACCACCCATGGCCATCTATGTCCAACAGCACTATCTTGCTATTGTTTTGCACCCCCTTCCAGGCCAAAACTGTATTACATCCTTTTGCACATATCTTCTAATGGGGACATTTGGCATTTTATACACAGCATTATGGGTCAATATGCAGTAGCAAATGTTTAGTCTACCTGTCAGTATCAATAAGGCTGATCATCAGAATCAGAAAGGATAGCAATGATTTTTTTCTCTCTCTCTCAAACTCCTTGTCTATATCCTTCTGTTATATTTTATTTTCATTTATTATTTTTTTATTTCTCGTTTTATATAACTATTTTATGCAGTGTCTGCCTAACCTGTGCTTGTGTTGTGTCAGGTTCTGCGTTGTGAGGTGACACTGTGGTGAAGTCAGTGGCCTCTGGTGGTCAGTCATCAGAACAGAGTGCTGCTGTTTCCTCTGGTGACACTATGGTAGTCACCAGAACAGAGTGCTGCTGTTCTGTGTGGTGACACTACCTCATGAGAGCTGAAGAAGGTGATGGGGGAGTTCATGGACTGCTGACATTGTCAACTTGGAGAGGGTCCCTGTCTGGCTTGCAGAGTTGCACTGCTGCCTGGAACAGCCTTGCTTGCCATCTAATGTGGGGCCTAGTAGGGAAGGTAGTCACATTGGGGACTGAATTCATACTGGTTACAGCCCAGGCAGAGCAGGTTCCCTACCAATCACCCATCAGTGAGATCCCCATACCCTTCCTTGCATGTCACATCTCTCTTCTTTGTTGTCCAGTCCTCCCACTCATCATGTGTCCTACTTTCAGTAAGTGCATATAACCATTGCCAACCCACCCCCCCACTTTGTGCCAGCATCATACCTGCTGGCCTCTTTATGTGTTTTATGTTTGTTTCTCTGTCCCTTCCTTTACCTTTTTCCATGCTCTAACTTCTCCTTACAGCCTCTGCAGCCACACGTCTTTACAAAAAATGGACTCTTCCTACCTAAAAGAAATTATCTTGCTCCCCTCTGCAATTGCACAGTTTCTTAAGCCTGTGCCATTCAGTATGCTCCTCTACTTGTTCTTCTCCCTTTCTGAATTTCCTATATTCCCATTTCCTCCCAACTTTGATGAATAAACATTTATAGAGATATTACTGAGAGCCATGTATTGTGGCGTGTAGCTATTCTTGTAGTGCCACAAAGTTGTAACTTCTCACTAATGCTATTCAAGAATTCTCTGAATGCCCTAGGAAAACAACTATCTCTCCAGTGGCACTGTCATTTAAATAAACTGATTTCTTATTTAGATAATGCTCAAGGCACAACATTTCTTCTTCATTGATAATTACTTTGAACCACATTCTCTGTATCAACAGTTGCTGTCAAGTTCTCTAAACATCTAACTGCAACCACCCTTGTTATTCCCATCCCCTCCGACTCACTAGTCAAACTTCTAATCGTCAACTCCAAAATTAATGCCCATAATATAATCCCCATACTTGCTATCTACAAACCTCCTAGGGAAAATATCACTATACTCAAAAATATCTTCTCCTGGCTTATTCAATACTCACCTAACAAAATCATTGTCCCTGGGAACAAACCTCTCAATTGTACAGATTTTGGCAGAAAGTCCAGATTTTTGCCTCATATTTTTGGTCTGTTTTTCATAAATTCGTGTTTTCTGGCAAATCATTGGGGCTTAAACTCAGAAAAATAATAACAGACATTTGAGTTTCAGACTTCATACCCATCAGAAAATTCATGCTAATGTAAAACTTGTTTTTCCTTCAAAATTTCTAAGTTTATAAGAGCAATATTTAAAAAGTGTTCCTATTTTCGGTCCTTTGTGCCACCATTATTTATGTGCTTTGTCCAGATTTCTTGGTCCAAGAGGTTGAGAGATAGGCCTGGAAGACGTTAACATAAACTGGATATCTCTCTCCTGAGATAGTCCTAGCTTATCTATGAATTCTCATGGCTTCTCCCAACTAAGCTCCACTCCTCCTGAATCTAACAAATCAACAAACTCAATTTCTTTTCTTGACTGGATACTTGTCTCTCATCCACATAAATTTCACCTCCCAGAAACTCTGCCTGACTCTTTCAGTGATCACTGCCCCATCAAGGTTCTCAGATTCTCTCCACATTATACACATCAATCTTCAATCTAAATTAGAAACCATATACGATAAAGTTGATATATTCCCAGCAGATCATACCTATTCCTCTAATCAATGTCTTGCTCTTAAAAGCTTAAACTGGTTAGAATTTCCTCATCAACTTCTTCTCTCCCAGCTTCAGATCATACATGCTATATCCACCATCCTTCTGTCCTGACATTGCCTAACTTGTCTCCCTCTACACCCCTCAAAGAACTCTATGTATCTCTGACCAAAACCTTCTTCAAATCTACAAACCTAAAAACAAAATAGGGCATTACCTTTACAGCTACTCCCCTGCCCAATCCTGGAATAAACCTCCTCTGGTAATTAGAAATATCAATCACCCACAAAACTTCAAGACAGCTACTAAAAACGTTCTAAACAGTACTTGGATATGTCACAGTAATTACCCTCCTGGACTGTCCACACTTTATTCTTCTCCTCTCCCTCACTGCCCCCCCCTTTTCTTCCTCTTATGTCTACTCATTGATTGCACATTGACTATTTTGGCTACTCCTCATCCCATGAAACCCATCACTCACACATTTCTTAGTCCCACCTACGTCAACCAAATAGCAATCAACTCTTATCCTTGTATAATACTCCATGAATATGTATCTGACCCTCAATTACAGTGATGGTACTGCTTGACTCACTGGCATTAGCTTGTACATAATCTCTATGTGTAAATAATGTATTCCATTATTATTTAATTAATTTCTATATCTTACTGTATTTTTTTTTAGAGTTTGCTATTTTATATGTGTGTACTACTTGTGGAGCTTTTCTCCCTGGGCCTCAGCTGAAAAGGGGTCAGTTGGACTAACATGGTCAACAAATGTCAAACAAATAAATAAACATCTCCAATGAAGCTCTTGCATGATCACATTAGACATGTTTCTGAACACCTGGAATTATTTTTATGACAGATTAAAATTTTATACAATTAAGAAATAAATGTCACAAACCAATTAATTTTCAGTGAAAATGTTAGTACTAAGATTGCATATACATGATTGTCAATGTACATTTTTAAAACGTACCTTTTTATTTTAAAAATGTAGCAGTTTGTAAAGTATCTAATTAATTATTTACATATAATGCAGTTGCATCACTCAGAAGGTTGCTCATATGTCAAGGCACCAACATATAACCTAAAGTTCTCCTAAGATGACATATCTGTGTTCTTCTCCTGAAATTTGTCTGTCCACAGCTGGCCCAACACTAGCTGAGTACAATGAGCAATCATACCATGTTATAGATGTAAATATCGACAAAAAATAGCTTTCAGTAAATGCATGCAGAGATAAGTATCCCTGAGACCTCCAAGTACAAGTTACAATATGCTTTCTGCTTCCCAGATTGTCTTCAAGTCTGCTCAGTTGTTGATCCCTTACTGTTCACTCTTGTCATAAACTGTCTCATCTCTGATCTTCATTTGTCAAACTGATTGGTTGATAGTCCCATGCTACTGAGATCTTCCCCTTCATCCAAAAGCATTGGAAAGGACATCCAGACTGAATCTTTCAAGCTCTTCAGCTGACCACTGACCAAAGATCATATTCAAATTACTATAAGAAACCCAAAGTGATATTTTTACTTCAGTAAGACTAAAGAGTCTTCCAAAACACTCCTGCCTGTAATAAATCACATCATTAGTATACCTCAGACTAAAATGTAACCCCTCCATATGTATGACTAAACACATTGCTACACTAAAGGCACAGATAAAAAGTACCTTATACTCTTGTCTACGGATTTACTGAGCTAGTAGACAGAGTCACCAATAGCAAAAGTATACTGCAATAGGGTCTGTCACTCCTTACTGACCAAATATGTAGATTCATCCATCTCTACCCACATATCCCAATGCATTCCATTCTCTTGTGCCAAATGACATACTATCATGAAAGAGCTAACTTTGTTTTTCTGACCTTCCTATGCAAAGCCATAAATAACCTGGACTCAATCTAACTTTCCTGTACAGTTATTTCCACTTACATGACCTATGAGTTTAGATCTCAAAATGGAAAGGCTCCAATCCTTCATTGATCTTGCAAAACTGTGTCTAGATTGGATATTTCTTTTTTGGTTCTTGGCCCAAAACTAAAGGACAACTTCCCCTCCATCATATAAAATGCTGCTACCTTGCAAAAATTCAGAACTTAGCTATCAACAAATATGGCACAAAAAGCTACCTGCATCTGCAATCTTCAAAAACCTAAATAATATATAGGTCATTCACGCAGTACTGTGTAATGGGAATATACTAAGTGATTATTTCTACATACATGCAGATACTAGCTAGCTAAGTGAAGCGCATAATGTAAATACTGTAAATAATTACATGGTACTCTAACATTATAATGGACTGGTTATTGTAGCTCTTAAGATTCTACTACTAAAATGTGGGAACTACCATCATCTGGTATTAGCTATACAAAACAACCGTCCAACAGTATATATGGAAATAGCTATCAACCACCTTCTAACAAGTGATGTATCTTATAATAATTGTAATGTATGTCATGTTTATAGGATCATAGGAAGTTACTAGGCTAATGGCCCTAGTGTCCTTACAAGCCTAGCCAAGTTCGACCATTATTTCCCCGATTTCCTTATCATTTAGAATCTCATGTTAGACAGCTAACATTTTATTTTTATTTATTTTTATTTTACATTTGTTAACTGGGCTAGTCTAGCTGGATATATTTCCATTTTCAGTAGAGGCCCGGGGAGAAAAGCTCCAACAAGATAGAAAATTTCAAAATATCGTTACAAGGTAAATGAAAGGATTAATAAAAAATAATACAAGTAATTATTACATACTAAAGATATTTACACTTGAAAAAAACAACAGTAAAAATATTTACACTTAAAAAAGCAACAATAAAAATGTAGCACAGTAAGATTCTTATGGAATTTTTCACATCAAGTAGAAAGATTTCAGCAGTATGTTGATTAGAGTTTAAACAGTACCAGCCTTGCTTACATGAATAAGCATTAAAAGGTTTGGAGGTTTGTTTGGAAGAAGAAGAAACAGTGGAACATGCTTCCCATCTCCACTGTAACATTGTTGTCTTTAAATGATAGCTGAAGTGTTACTGCTTAGCAGTTGTACCAATAAAAATGCTACCATTTATAACATAACTAACCTGTTAATTATGATAAATTATTCATTTTTTCAGAGCTAAATGTGAATATTTATGAATGCATAAAAGCCATGCCAAACCAATCTGTGCATTTTGTAAAACCTGGTCTCTGGCTATTCAATTCATCCATTCAGATTCTGCTACTATCCTAGTTAACAGATGTTAATACAAAATGAATAAGACCCTTGACTGTTTAACTGTTATGCTCAGTTGCTTTTACATATAGAATAATATACTGGCACCTAATTACTATCCTTTTAGTAAGTAAATTACACCTTACAAATCAAATGAAAGGAATGTTTCCAATAGTCATGTATTCTCATTGCTTTTCACTCATATATAATCATTTAATTGAGATCAGATCACAGTAACTCATTTGTTTTCAGCCACAAACTAAACCCTCCTAGCTACTATTACTTACTACCATTTGATTTTTTTATACCTCAGATATTTGACATTGATCAGATGACAGAAATTCTCCCCACAAGTAATATACTAAACTTAGCAAATACAACTTAAAAAAACAAAAGAAAATAAAATAATAAAATACCACCAAGACCACTGATCCAAGAAGTAAGCGAATTTAATGAAACACTTAGCACCTCAGCTTACACAGCCTTCCAAGAGTAAAAACACTATAAAATACTGTTTGCTTATATACAGCATATTGCACAAAACAATTAATCAATTAAGCATAGACTTCAAATCACATACTTCCAATTACATTCTTTGTTGAGTCCCTGAGGCTCCAAAGTATCATATTTTAAAATCAACAGGGTTTCTTTTTTTAAAGAGTTTGTTTATTAAAGACACACATTCACCTATGCCAACTTGCAAGTTTTCCAAGATGCAACCCCTAAGAGAATCAGGGTTAGAGTTGTGTGCTGTCAAAAAATGACTCCCACCCATTAAATATTATTATTAGTTATCGTAACTTTATATTCATGCACCCTAAGTATAGGGAATGGAATTTTATTGTATTTCCTATAATGTATACTCAGGGTATGCTTTTGTCATCTACTTCTGAAGGAACTCATTTAGCTATAGATAATGATCTAAAGTACTGGTATCAGTTGATATCTGATAATAAAGTTAAAAATCTAGATTTCTTAAAACAAGAATTTGATCTAAGAGAAACTTGCTGGTTAGAGGTTAAGACCTTTAGACAACATCTCATTAATAAAATAGATTTAATGTCTATAACTGTTAAAGAATCTATTCCAACACTGATTGATTACTTGATATCAAATTTACAACACAAAGTTTCTGATAAAGGTAAACTTTCATACATACATAAAGTTATCAGACAAGAAACTTTTTACAGTGTAGATTCATACTGGAATTATTTCACTTCTATTAATGGGGACCCACCAAATCAACAAGATAAACAATATATATTGGAATCTGCTTATAGAACTACGTCTTCCATTGTCTGGAGACTTTATACATGGAAATTTTTACATAGATCTTTTTATACACCTTAGATGATGAATAAAATAAATAATAAAGATAATCTATGTAAGAGATGTAATGTAGAAATTAATGCTGACTGGGCTCATATGTTTTATGACTGTATAAAATTGAAAGAATACTGGAAGTCAATTAATGAATTTTTGCAGGCTCTTTTACAGATAATTTCATTATTTCTAAATCTCTTATATTATTCAACACACCTGTACCTCAAAGTGTTAAAAGGTTAAGCTTCCCTTGTTATGGTCTATTCTAGCAGTGGCTAGGAAAATAATAACTAGAAATTGGATTTCAGATACACCTCCTTCGTTCAATGAATTTAAAAATGTTATGAATATAGTGTGCCATATGGAAATAAACACAATTAGGAATAGAACAAATAGAAAAACATCTTATTTTATTGTATGGGATAATTTACAAAATTTGTTAAAAAAAATTTAATTTCAATAGCATGGTATTTTAGTTTAATTAATTGATCTGATTGTAGTGGATGTCTTTGTAAATACTTTAGTTGTTTTGTTGAATATTATAATAATACCTATTTTTAATTACTTGTATAAAATTGTTATGATATTTCTCTTATATGTTAAAACAATAAACCTGTTTTGAAAAAAAAAAATGACTCCCACGGGACTCTCTAATTTTTTATTTTTTATGTCCCTAATATGTTCCTGCAACTGGACCTTAAATCTTCTGTAAGTTTCTCTCAACACATACCACTGATGCCTTCCAGTTCTGTTAGAAACTGCATTTAATATACTACTTTAAACAAAAGGAAGTAGTGATGAGGATTATTTTATTCATGCCTGTCATCTCAGGAAGACTTGTTTGAGAATGATTTTAATGCCTATTGCCAACTGAATACTGATGCTATCTCTGTTAAAAAGCTCTTTTATTCCATCTTTCAATTTGGTAATGATAGAATAAACCATCTGACAAGGCCAACCAGATAGTAATCATGCTATAAACATTTGAATAATGTGGAAATTTCTTACCATCTTTTGTTGGACAAGGTGTAAGCTAGTGTATTTCTTCTTCTAAGGATGAAAAAAAGAAGTTTGGGTGGCCGACCTATAGTATCTGCACAGATGTATTTTATGAAGACTATACCTATATCAGGGACAGCCAGGACTTGAACAAAATAAAGGGTAAAGTTTGGAATATGGACATGCTTTGGGCTCTGTGGAAGTCAAAGTCTATATATATAATATTAAGAATAAAATAAAGGGACACAGGCCTTGTTCCATTTTTTGTCTCATTTTCTGATAGATTTAGTTATGTTTTGTTTAAAAACAATTGTTTTATGTTCAATGGACATTCGCCCTTGTATGCCAATTTAGTCATGGCTAATCTTGAAGATGATTTTATTTACAGACATGATTTTTTTTTCAGATCTAAAGTTATTTTATATTTTAGATATATTGATGATCTTATTTTTTTATGTCAAGGAAGCCTAACAGAAGCCCTTGGGTTTGTTAATGATTTACAAGCTAATACTATGGGCTTAAGCTTTGATGGTATGCAGCTTGGCCCACAAGTGAATTTTTTTGATCATAAGCCTAGATGGATTTACTATTAGTCTCCATAGGAAATTTGAACATAGAAATGTATTTTTATATGGGAATAGTTGTCACCCCAAACATTTGGTCAAGGTACTGCCCTATAATGAATTCTTATGAATTTATAGGCTATATAGCCTTGATATGAGCTTTGATTTAGAGATAGTTGAAGCAGAAAAAATGTTTATTAGAAGAGGTTATGATGTCCAGCTGGTTAGGGAAGCTAAACAAAAATTTATGGGCATGAGATATTCTATTAACTCTCAAGGAGATTCTCATTATGTCCATGCTAATGGAAAATATAATGTTTGTATTGGTGGAAATCAATCTACCAATACAGTTGTGAACAATGGAGAGCAGAAGAAAGTATTCTTAGTGACAACTTATAATGTTATAACTGAAGAAATAGTTAAAAAAGCACATAGCTTGCGGCCTATGCTCCTAAGGGAATTTTTTTTTTAACTCTATACTACCTGATTTTGTGAGCATTGCATATAAACGAGCTAGGAATGTGTCTGACATTCTGGTACATAACCAATTTTGATTACCAGATGTTAATGTCAGTCAGAGCTTAAGCATAAATAAAGGCACTGTTCCATGTGATGGTTGCTCCATCTGTCAATATGTAGTAAGCTCTTTTCCCTATATTAATGGCATCATGTTTGCAGCTAGACATGAATACAGTTGTAACACGTAGGGGTTAGTGTACGTGCTGAGATGTGGATGTAAGAAGTTTTACATAGGGGAAACTTATAGGAGTTTTAGGGTCTGGTTGCAGGAACATATTAGGGACATAAAAAATAAAAAATTAGAGAGTCCCTTTGGGAGTAATTTTTTGACAGCACACAACTCTAACCTTGATTCTCTTGGGGGTTGTGTCTTGGAAAAATTGCAAGTTGGCATAGGTGAATGTGTGTCTTTAAAAAATACAAACTCTTAAAAAAAGAAACCCTGCTGATTTTAAAGTATGGTACTTTGGAGCCTCAGGGACTCAACAAAGAATGTCATTGAAAGTATGTGATATGAATTGTATGCTTAATTGATTAATTGTTTTGTGCAATATGCTGTATATAAGCAAACAGTATTTTGTAGTGTTTTTACTCTTGGAAGGCTGTGCAAGCCGAGGTGCTAAGTGTTTCATTAAATTCACTTACTTCTTGGATCGGTGGTCTTGGTGGTATTTTATTAATACACTAAACTTCTTTAATGTGCACACAGTCAAACACCACTTCCACATACCTATAATTATTTAACTTAGATCACATGGTAATAGAAAAGGTTCTTTTCATATGTGGACTAACCACATAGTCTGAAATGACACTTGTGTTATATACCTCTGAAATTTCACTCGGCTAAGGTGCATTAATTTCTCTTCAAAGTGTTCAGCTCTTTTCACAGAAAAAAATTAAGTTATTCCCTTGTACATAATTATTTAGGTGAGTCACAGTTCACATGTCTGGCCTAGTGAAAACATCTTCCCAACTGTAAAATCACAATATGTCTTAAAAAAATACCAAATAAAAAAAAATTCAGCTGTAGTAAAGGGAAAATGTGCTCCACCTGAGATACACCATCCCCAGAAGACTGAACTTTCCTTTCTGAATTCTCAGTTATTTGTGGTAGTAGATCACAGAGCAGCATACAATGTATTTAATGCAACTGTGTAGGTAGACCCAAAATGAGAAAGTAGTGCCGATTCCTATCATTACAGTCCTGCTCCTGGGTGTACACTATTTTGGGATATATTATTTATTTATTTTCTGTATGTTTGTTTGTTTGTTTTGTTTTATTTATTATTCTTTAATTACACACAGAAATATTTAACTACTACTTCTGACTTGCAAGAAAAGCTAGTCCAAGGGTAACTTTTGATACGAAACATGCCAATGTGCAATTCTCCTGAATAATATAGAGTGGGTCACTGATCGTACCAGCTTATTACGTGTCGTGACATGGATGCCAAGAAATTCACCTCGAGAGGTAAGCTTGAAATGTGAATCTTGGCATCTATGTCAAGAACACATAATAAAGGGTTATGATCAGAGACTCGTTCATAATTCTTTGCATTGCATAGAACTTTATCTAATGCATGTACTACTACTTAAAAAAAGGTGCTAAGTTTTTGCTGGCTTTCAAAGTCATAAAGCCCTTAGCAAGCACTATAAAAAACACAGTATAAGACATTCTGTTCTATTACAAAAGACAGGGACACTGTCGGTACAGGCAGAAGGCAGAAATAAATCTGTTTTTTTAATCTGCCACTGTTGTTTGTGGTCCAGTTCTGACAGTTTTAAGTGCCTAGTATGATACCTGATCTTAACAACTGAAGGTTGGCATGCTTAATATTTGTTAAGAGCAGATCTCGAACTATAGATGTAGTTAAATGATTCGTCTTTTTCCAAATATCAAAGTATAATCACAGTGCTACATGCACTATCAATTATTTCAACACCTAATACATTGTTATTATTGTCAGGTACTGAGATGACATTAGGCCTCACTAATAAATGAAGGAATTATTCTGTATGACAAAAGTAGGCACTTTAATTAGTTTTGAGGTAAGAAAACAGATTCAAAGGGATTGAGTTTTTACTGATGGTATAGTAATATACAGAAGTATAGCAACATTACATAAAGTTTCGCATTTAATAGACTAGATAACAATACAAAACAATAAATGAATCAATATAGGGTCACTCACTCTGATAAAGGGTAGACAATTATTAAATATATATTATAAATATTCCTGCTTACAAGAGCACTACATTGTCAGATTTAAAGTTTGTTTTGGAAAGTAATTACAGCTCAAAACATAAATATAGTAGATTTCAAATGCCTATAAAGATATTTGAAATCAGGTAAGGTTGTAATATCCAATTGTTTTACTGTTCTTAGCCCAGCATAAAAAAAATCCTTTTCCTCTTAGGAAAGCTTATGGAATGTAGTTACTAGAATACTTGAAAAAAAATGGGGCAACCAGAGGAATTTCATGGGTTGAAAAGCCCCACATATGAAATAGAAGAGAAGAATGTTTTATAACTAAATTTTGAAAATCAGGGAAAAGTCAAAGTAGCTGGTTAATTCACAGCCATTTTTGTTTTATTTAACAGTAGGGCAGCACTGTGGTGCAGTAGATAGTGCTGACACCTGACAGCATGAGGTTCTCCAGTTTGATTCCCAGCTGGGGTGCTTTCTGTATAGAGCCTGCATGTCTTTCCTGTGTCCATGTGGGTTTCCTCCAGGTGCTCTGGTTTTCTCCCCCATTCCAAAGACATGCATTAGGTGGATTGGCACTCTAAATTAGCCAAAGGTGTGAGTATGCATGCAAGTATGCTGTGAGGAAGAACTACCACAGAAGGGCTAGCCACCCAGAGGTGTAAATCATGGCTATAGATGATTGTTACTAGTGAAGTGACACCCCAACACCATGTGCAAAAACTGGAAAAAAGGGGCTGTGGATGGATGGATGAATGATGTTAGTGTAATAAAAAGAGCCAACATGCTCAACTTAGGAAGATTTGCAATCTTGAAATATTAATAAAGTAGGGCAATAGAAATGGTGTGGCATTGTCTGATTGAAGATGAATGTTGTTTTGCCCAGACTTGACGTAGCCATAGATAAGTGAACTAACATTAAGTGACCACCTTTAAAGAACATATTTTACATGATACATAAGACAGTGAGGAGAAGATTTAAGTCAGAGGCCTGGGCTAACATTTAAACAGTTTTATCTGTCTTTTTGATTAGTGAATGTGTATTGTGGGAGGATATACTAATCATATTGAAACTTGTTTCATCTATGGTATTTTGTTTTTGAACTTCCAGATGGGATTAGCAAATACATTTTAAAACTGGCTGTGTGTTGTAATTCCAAGACTTGTAATTTTGCATCTTGACATTAAAAAAACATACAAAAATATAGGCTAATAATGAATGTTGATAATGGCTGTTTTCCTCTAAAGTTGTTTTTTTTCCAGATGTGCAATCCTATACCCAGGCTACTTACACATATTAAGTCTGAGAATGTAATACCCCAGAGAAAACAGAATAGCTCAAGAGAAGGCGGTCTGAATTATACTATGTAAGTCAGTATTTCTGCACATTTATTTTCACTAAATCTTGACTCGCACAATCAAGTCTCAATGATTTTAAACAACTGTTTTCATAACTGAAAAAAGCCTTAGTGTTATGCAATACATTTTGAGAAGACTATAGCACTAATATTTACTAAGATTGCTTGTTGTCTTTAAATATTATCCCCAGCTTAGGTTTCTTCCAATATTTCCCCCTTTCAGGAAAAATAAATCATAGTACAGATGTCAGTGGTCAGTTTTAAAACTACACTTGAAGTATTCTGAAGTCTTTTACTTTCCTAAGATGAAGAAACAAATTAGATAAGAAGCAATGTTTTAAAAGTCTGTGTGTGAGAGAGGATGTGCGTGTAAACATATGAGAGTTTATGTATGTGTATACATATGAGAGTGCACGTGTGTGTACATATGAGAGTGCACGTGTGTGTACATATGAGAGTTTGTGTGACTACATATGAAAGTGCATGTGTGTGTACATATGAGAGTGCACTTGTATGTACATATGAGAGTGCACGTGTGCGTGTGTGTGTGTGTGTGTGTGTGTGTGTGTGTGTGTGTGTGTGTGTGTGTGTGTGTGTGTGTGTGTGTGTGTGTGTCAAGGGCAGTGAAGGCGAACCTATGACACACGTGTCAAAGGTGACCCGCCATGACATTTTGGGTGACACACCAGCATTTACCAACACCTGAGTTATCAACTGCTTTTGCTTTTGTTGCTTGTGTGCAGTGCATTGAATTATTTTGTGCCAGGAGCCAGTTCAACAACACTGCTGCAGATGTAAGGAACTTATTAACCTCAAAGACTATTTTGGTATACTTTCTCAATAGAGTCTGCAAGGGACAGTGCTGACATTTTTTTCTCTTTATGGTTACACTTCTGCAAAAAGCAAATAGTCTGCATTTCTAGGAGTTTGTGGTTTTTACAGTCCTCGCAACTATCCCTCTTAATCCTTCCTAAACTGACAACTTTTTAAACTCAATAACGACAATAATTAGATTTATAGACTAATTTTACTTCAGAAAATGTATATTAATTCACATTCATTTTTTCTGTCAGTGTCTCAGATTAATAGTACTAATAGTTTAAAACTGAAAATGTCTCTTCTTTCTAGATTCTGTCCCTGATTCTGTTGAGATTTACCCCTGATGTATTGATAGCCATGCTGTTTCATTTATTTTTATTTATTTATTTAATTTAATTTAATTCATTCATTTTTTGGGGGGGTGAGACACAAGCAGAATCAAGTTAGGCATTTTCTGAATTTCTGACACACCGAACCCAAAAGGTTTGGCATCACTGGTCTAGGATATATATATATATATATATATATATATATATATATATATATATATATATATATATATATACATACATGTATATATATATATATATATATATATATATATATTAATATACACACATGCACATACACAGATATATAAGTGATTAATTCTCAACCATCAAATTTACAAGACAGTCTTTAGGGGTCATGTCTCAGACTTGGCTTATGATCACCTCCCAAACACTACTCACCATGGTATGGAAGGGGGTAAAAGTCTGATACACTGCATTCATTGTGTTGAGCTCATCTCCTCTCAGCTTGACTAGTATGATTTGAAAAAAATATATAATTAATATATGCATATGTGTATATATACTGATACATATATATATATATATATATATATATATATATATATATATATATATATATATATATATATATATATATATATATATATATATATATATATATATATATATATATATATATATATATATATATACAAACACGCACACACACATATATGTACTAGTGGTCAGTATTCCTTGACATCGACAGCAATTTCATTTATGCCAGAAGGTCAACAGGTCAACTACATAAAACATTGACAAAAATGTAAGCCAGTCACAAAAGGAATATACACAAATTCCTTTTGCAAGTAATATTAAGAAAAAGTACCAGAGTAATATAACCACGGTAAAAGTAAAATATAAGAATGAAAACAAAGAAATACATGATTTACATGGAGGACTTCACTCCACCATCACATTCCCTAGTTCAGTGAATGTGCCCTGACACACCCCTAACTTGTTTATGCCACCTCCACAGTTGCATAGTTATGACCAAATGGGAAACAGCATGAAGCAAGTCACAGCTGCTATAATATGACTGGATGATTCTACATGTGATAGTGAGTACAACTGACAGCTTGTAACAACAAACACAGTTGTCAACAAACTGTGCAAATGAAAGTATGTCTGAAAAAAATGTATATATATACATACATATGGATTCACTAGACAAACTCTAAAATACTAAAATGTCGAATTTCAGTATTTTGAGACTGAATAGTCGAACACCCAAATACCTGAACACCTAAAACTGGGAATAGCACAATCGTGTCCATACACACCAATACACACACACACACACACACACACACACACACACACACACACACACGCACACATACACACCTATCTAACTACACAAAAACAAACAAAACAATACACACAAGCACAACATAACATGCACACACACAACTACCCTACCTATAAGCAGGGGCGCAAGGCCCCCTGCACCCCCATTTGGGGGGCACCCCACACCTCTCTACTTAAATATAGTAACTCTGAGGTCAAACTAAACACACAAACATACAAAAAAAAACACTACACACACTCACACACTAAAATCCCTAGCCAATACCCTTACACAAACACCACTTACCCAAAACCCCAGATAAATCCAAAAACCACACCGCATGTCACGAACACGAAACCACGATAGCAGATTCAACATTTCCACACTCGACACACTGCAGTTTATCGTAACTGCACTTTCACGTATTCAGTCTCGAAGTACTGAAATTCAACATTTCAGTAATTCAAGATGATTCTCTAGTGTAGATATATATATATATATATATATATATATATATATATATATATATATATATATATATATATATATATATATATATATATCTATATATGTATATATATATGGGTCTACTTCAGTAGACTGACAGTACACCAGAACGACATTCACAACACCGAGACTGGAAGACCAACAACTGAAATAACCAACAGTTCAAAATCCCGATGCTGAAAACACTGACATGTGCGACTGTGTAAGTATGTGATAGGGACGGACATTAGGGTGCGGGTAAGGTAAGTGTGCGATAGTGACCAACCTTAGGGTTAGGGTGCGGGTAAGGTAAGTGTGTGATAGTGACGGACTTTAGCGTTAGGGTGCGGGTAAGTTAAGTGTGTGATAGTGACGGACCTTAGGGTTAGGGTCGGGTAAGGTAAGTGTGCATTAGGGATGGACTTTAGGGGTAGGGTGTGGGTAAGGTAAGTGTGCGATAGTGATGGACCTTAGGGTTAGGGTGCGGGTTAAGGTTAGTGCATAGATAGTTGTGTATGTAAGGTTTAGTGTAGGTTTCTAAGGTTGTTGGTGTGCTTGTGTTGTGTGTGTGTTGTGAGTCGGTTGTATGGTGTTCGGTAATGTGGACTGTCGGTTTTGTGTGGTGTCGGTGTTTTGGCTTTCGGGTTTGTGGTGTGTCGGTGTAGTGTAGGGAATACATTTATATATATATATATATATATATATATATATATATATATATATATATATATATATGTGTGTATATATATGATTTGCAGAGAGAGATCAGGAATGCAAGTAGACACATATTTCACTGAAGGATATTCATTAATGCAGAATGACCTTCTGCAGAGACTAATCTTTTGATCTTCTATATATTAATGAGTATTTTTAAGAAGTACATTGACACTGTTAAAAGAAAAAATATAACTGGTAGTAGTAACAGTAGAATTAAAGACTTGTGTAAAAATTATGCAACAATGGTAAGTAGAAGAGAAGCAAATTTGTCATTACTTACTTTGGGCAATGAACCCAAACAAACCTTACAGGCTATTGTGGTCTGTTTCTGTATTGTTCTCATAGCTTTAAATGCAGCTAAGAAATTGCCACAGTGCATTTTAAAGGCTTCACATTGTTGTGTCTCTGTGCAAATGTGGGATGCAGCTTTCCAAGATAAAGCCAGTCTGGCCAAGGTACTGTACCTTAGCTAAATGGGCTTCAAAGAGAGAGATCATATGTTTAGTACTCCAACTATTCACACTGCAAAACAACTAAAGCAGAATACAATTCTATACATTGTGTATAGCGAAGAAAAAGAAAGATCAAATGTAACAAAAATGGTAGAAAATGTTATTAGTCACACACAGTCAGACATCTTGATATGGCATGTGATTATCTGGCATTTAAAATAGGGAATATAAATATGAGCCACAAATTTGCACTTGGGCATAGTCAAATTACTTCCACATCATTAGTAATCACAGAAACACTTTGTACCCTACGGGTATAAATTCATACTGGAAGAAGGAATTATAGAAGAAAATTATGAAGTGTATTTTCACACAGCACACAGCAGGTGGCTAACCGATTAAATAATCCTTTGAGCAAAGTAATAAATGCAAAGAGCTCATGAACTCAAAGTAAACTAGTATAGAACTTTGAGGATGACAAACTAAAAGAAATCCAAGTGAAAAGCTAATTTCAAATGCTTTTATCACTTTGAGTTAGATTTGTGTAGGCATCAAAAAAGATTTAATGACTAAAACTATTTTCTGCCATCTATATTTCTATAATATATTTATAAGAATGTGACATCAAAGTAAATTAGGTTTTCTCTTTTTGACTGAACTCTTTTACTGCTTACATATATTTTTCATGTTGCTGTATTACAGTTCCATTAAAATGTTATAATTACTCTCCCTGGTGGCCTTGTTAGTGGACTGTACAGCTATTCAACAGTATCTTTGGATGGGTTAGCAAACACTTATCTCCCCATGTGCCTCTTGTTTTGAGTTTACAAGTAGAATATCACATATTCAGATAACAGAAATAGATTTCAGAAGCAGTTCTTTGCTTGGAGACAAAATATTTAGGTATATCACAGCATTACTTGGCACACATAGAGATAAAATTTCAGCGTCTGTCTCTAGTACAGGCATATAACCCTATGTATCACATGCGCAAAAGAAAACATGACAGGTGATGGAATATTATGTTAAATGTCAACTGCCACCTGAGGGAATGTTCTTGAGAGGTAGATCAGTGCCACAAGCTTAGAAATTCTCATGTCACCAAAAACCTGAAGTACATTTTGGTAAGGTACAATGAACAGGACTCAAAATTTGCAACTGGCAGGTATAATGCAGCACTCATCTTGAAGCCGGGATCTAGTCAGTTTAAGAAGAATCAGAAAAATTAAGAAAAAAAGAACAACAGCTTATTCTTGAATCCATTTAAACATTTTTGGAGCCAGATTTCACAGAATGAAATGTATCTATTAATATAGTAAAAGCTTGCTGCAGATGTTCATCATGGTAGCAAGGGGATACAAGTCAGGAAAATGAAGTCTGTCCCATCAAATCCTCCAAATGAAACAATATCTGAACAAAACCATTAAATACAAATATCTGAGAAACTACTGCACCATATACATTTAAAGAAAACAAAGGCATCACAACAGTGAAGAATAAAAATAAGCCAACTAATATTTTTTTTTTTGCAGGGAGCTTTTCCCCACTACACTTCCCAGTGCCACCTTACTTACGTATTTCATACAGAATGTCTATACACACACACACACACACACACACACACACACACACACACAAAACCACACACACATATATATATATATATATATATATATATATATATATATATATATATATATATATATATATATATATATATATATATATATATATATATATATATATATATATATATATATATAATATTAATGAAACAATAGTTTTGATTCATGCTAGTACACTCCTATAACTCTACCACCAAAGATCTGATTTTATGATACATTCAAAATAGTTTTTCTCCTTAAAAATACCTAATAAATGTTGGAAAATGTCCAGAATAGTGAAACTACTGAATTCTAAACTTTAGTATACTGGGATAAAAATATTATACTTTGATATGGCTACTTTTTGCCATCTCATAGTCAGGTGTGAATGCATCAGCCTTGTATGATATACCTATGTAAAATATGCTCATTTTAATTTAGAATCTGTGAGATGGTAGTATTGTGTGCATTTTTCTGTAACTCTATTCCACAGAACTGTAAAATAATGAATACAAATAGTCATGACTGTTTCTTTTTAACAGCACTACATTAATCATCTGCTGGAGCTTGATAATGCAATCTTTTGCTGTCTTTTGTAGATTGTAGCAAACATACACTTACTGAAATGCTTACAAAGCTCTGCTTTCCTATCTCTCATTACTTTGTGTCATTATTAGAAGAGAATATTGTGGCTGTGGGAGAGTCAGCATTTAAAATCAGCGGCAAGAGAGTTGGGATGGTAGTAAATGAACTGTTACATCCTTATCATGTAATTACTAGTGACAGTACATGGTAGCAATTTCATGGTTCAGCTCTGCACCTGTACCTCCCACCTCTACACAAAAATATAGAATTTAATATAGTCAGTGAAGCATCATCCTTCTGTAGTATGCAATCCGATTATTACTTAAGGTGCAGTTACACAGTGCTGTCAAATCCAGGCACAAGAAACATGCATAGGCATATACAACATAGTATGGACAAACCAACCATCTGGGCTCTATCAATCAGTGGCTTATATAAGAAAGAAAGTGTTAATACTGAGATTAAATTAAATGTCAAATGCAGTTTGCAGATACAAGCTGCAATACAGAACACTGAATATGCAAGATGGAATGTTATAAACATTTATGTACACCTTAAGACTGCTATATTTTGCAAACTAGTCAACCTCCATTTTAAATGGCTGCATTTTTTGATTAAAATTAAATGAGTCATTATGTATTCACGTTCAACTTTTGTAAGGTATTTATATCCTATTCCATCCCAGGCATTAGGGATTGCTAATGTGTTAATAGTACTGCAAAAACCATAGAAAGCATCTGTGAAAGTATGTGTTAAAGTGTACAACTGTATAACTTATTTCAGTGCCATGGATGAAAAAAAGCCCTGTTTGTGATCCAGATGACCCAAGTTTATGCTTCAGGTCTGTAGAGGATGACTAGAGGAGAATGTGAGTGGGTGACTGATGCTGGCTGGCGTATCCTAGGGGGAGGGATGCCATCAGGTCCATATCAGTGCTGACTTACTGGAAAGATGCAAACCTCATTCACATTATTGCCTGTATAGAATGTGCATAGGAAATTGAAAGCCTGTAGCAGAAGGTATCAATGCATGCCTTTGGGGCTGTGAACTCAGATATTCGCTGCTGCTGTGAGGGTTAATGCTAAAATATCAAAAATTCTTGTAATGGCCCGGATGATTGACACCCATACTCAGTTCTCAGGGGAATTAATGGGGAATTAATTCACAGGAAGGCTGGTTGCTGATAACCACTAAGGTATAAAAGGATTAAAAGCAATTGAACTTTGTTATTAACATGTTAATGATAATAAATAGCAGTTGAGCATAGTTAAGGCAAATTTCAGGTACTCATAAGGTTAACATTCATTGGCACTTTTGGTAGTGCACTGCAAAGAATACTGCATTCCAGAAATAGCATGCATAATGAGTTAGGCAATTCACGCTAATACTAGTGTGACCATGAAACTAAAAACTTGGCAATTCAATGTTATGCCTTTGTGCGTTTTGTTTCAGGTAGTCATATACCGGTTGTGTTATACTTTAGGTTCATTGTATAAGATAAGCACTGTAACCTACAGACAAAGAGGAAGTTATTTTTCCATCTTATTGCATTTTGAGTTATTTACCATCTGTATGTACTTTCATGTCACATATAAGTGTCTTGCTGCTGATTAAAATTTAAATTTGTCCTGTACTTTATCATATGTATAAAAAAATCTACATAGATAGCATTGGCAGGCAATAAGCCATTAAGCTATCCCTCTTCATGCTGTTGCTGATGTCAGTTTTAAGTGGCATGTTACCAGATCTTACATATGCCCTGTGTGAATAGTACATTGGGCACACTGACTCAAACAGCAGTGTATCAGACAAGACATTAAAAAAAAATGGCTACCTTGAATAACGTGCAGCAGCCTCTGTATTACACTGTAGTTTCACTAGATTTACACTTCTTCGACTAAACTTTTATCTTGGGTTAGAAGTTTTTTTTTTAATTATTCTACTTAGCTGAAGTAGAACTGCATTGGCCATTACTAACTGTCATTCTCAGAAGGTACAATGAGAAGTCAGTACCCCTGATAATCTAAATTCAATGTCTGTTACTGACAAATGAACAGCTCATAATTTTGTTCATGTCATCTTTAATTACAATGATTACAAATGAGTAATGTATCAATAAGTGTACATAAGTCTTCAGTTTTATCATTGTATCACTTTTTCAGACATTTTATATGCACTATCCATAAATTTCTAACCAGATGATTCTATAAGACTTTGATTTGCATAAACATAAATACTGAAGCTCTTCTTATGATACTATCTGTTCAGTATTTTAAGTTAAATCTGAAGCAAGGCTGTATCCAGCATTGATATAATTACATATTCCCCTTACAGTTAACATCACATTTAGCTACTCTTAAGGGATTCCTAGCATTAATGTCATCTACAATTATACTAAATAATAATAATGGCCCTTGGATGTGTCCTTGTGGTATATCACTTATGATATCTGACATTTTGGATACTTATTTTGCTTAAACTCAATCTATTCTAATATGTAAAGTCTTTATGTTGGCACAACTGGAAATATGTTTGCAAACAACACTTAACCCATGCAGTCTGAAACTGTCTCAGACAGTGATACTATTTAAAAAAAACAAATTTATTTGAAATAAACTGAAATGGGCCTTCATATAATACAACCAAGTTCTCAATATTTTATATTTTTGTAAATTAGTAAGGCAATTACTCTTCAAGAACTTTATACAACACGCATGTTAAACTTCTCATTTTGAGGTTTACAGAATCTAATGTAGGTGCACTTTTGTTCATTAGTGTGATGAAGGCCTGGTTTCTAGTCTCAGTTAAACTATCACTGTCATTCATTTATTCAGTGACACAAAATATGGGAACTATGGGGATATTCTTTCTTACATAAGGATGCTATTTGTATGTTTCAAGGACCACTAAACTTAGACAATGGATTTTTGTCACATACACCATTGTGGGCCAGATTTACTTATCTTTAAGTTTATTGCTTAAAAACAAAATTGTTATTGACACATTATACAACTTTGCTCACATTTAAGACTTCTGAAACTGCAGATATTAAAATAAGTCAGCAATAACAGTAAAAGAAACAGAAACAGAGAACACACTGAGAAATCTATCATTAAATTAATTTTTCAGAAACTTCCTTCTCTTCCATTTATTTGTAAAAACGCCTTTTAAATATCGTATGTCACTCAGCTTTTAGTTATGAAAAATAGCCCTTTCTACATACAGCTACATATTAAATCCATTTATTTCAATCCACAGTATATCTGTTGTTTTAACATTCAAAAAAATCTCATAATAAAAATCCCTACTGTCTGTATATGTTTACAGCTAAAGACAGCATGCACCATTCTTTGTTGTAGTGTGTTACACACAAAGAAATCTTAACAACTTTAAACACAGCATACATCGTGAATGCTACTATTTTTCATTCCATAACTGAATCTTTTATACTTCTGACAAGCTTCATTTCTACAAAATCTAAGTAACAGTATGTCTAAATCCCTCCCTACTAAGTAACTCATAAAAATCTATAAAACTCCAGATAGGCTGATATGCTAGAAACAGTAGTAAGAATGGGATTTAATAATGACCTGCTTAATTCCAGTCAAATATTTTACTTATATAAGGATACTAGTTTTTCACATTGACCTCACCAATGGTAGTTTATATTTTTGCACTAATGCCCTCACCTCCCACATCGTCATTTTTTAACAATTTTTCCTCTTACCAACCATCTTCTCTATAATTCTTCATTCTTATACCCATGCAGACTCTAGTCTTATTATATTCAGCCATGCTGCAATAACAAAACATTATATACCCTGAGTGAATAAGAAAGTCCTAGAATCTTTTTCAGACACTGACATAGTTTCACAAACTAATTAAAATGACATGCACCTAAATTAACAATCTAATAAAAAAATTCATAGATTATAACACTTCCCTCACTAATCTAACAAGTGGTAAAATGGAAGATGTCCCAAGATTTTGTGAAACATTTGTACAGGTCAACCAAGAACTGTGCTAGATCTTTATGAGTTAACTAACATCTTTATGTATCTGTAGTTAAAAGCAAATGACAAAATGAAGAATCACAAAGTCTGATCTCAGTTTACTGCTTCCAATGATAAAATTATTACTGGTGTTATACTGATCGCAGATGTTAAGAGAGCAAATTTTAAGGTTGACAGCATAAGCATCTAATATATAATGCATGTGTGTGTTTATGTTTGCGTGTGTGTGCGCGTGCGTGTATTCTTTTCAAATAGTTAGATAAATATAATTATACAACGATCCCCCATTAATATTCAAAAACGTGCATGCTGATTGGTCAGCGTGCATGTTGTAAATCAGAGTTATAGTAATGGAAAAAGGTCCGGTCGCCCGGACTTTTTCCATTACTATAACTTTTTTACAGCAACGGAGAACGCAAGATCTCCATTGCTTCACACTGTCTCGCTATGTTAAACGAGTTTAACATAGCGAGACAGCTTTAAAAAAAGCAACAGAGAATCTCCATTGCTTTTTTTAAAGCTGGCTCGCTATGTTAAACTCCTTCAACATAGCGAGACAGTTTGTAAAAAGCAACGGAGATCTTGCTTTCTCCGTTGCTTTTTTCAAAATTGTCTTGCTATGTTAAATGGGTTTAACATAGAGAGACAGCTTTAAAAAAGCAACAGAGATTCTCTGTTGCTTTTTTTAAAGCTGTTTCGCTATGTTAAACCCATTTAACATAGCAAAACAGTTTTTAAAAAGCAACGGAGATCTTGCTTTCGCTGTTGCTTTTGCCCACAGCTCTGATGTACTGCATAGGCATACGCATGCGCAGTACATCAGAACTGCCGCAGAATACCAGACAGCTGCGGAAGGGCAGCAAGGAGGCATTATACAATGCCATTATTTAAGAAAAGTAATGATATTTTTTTTTAAATAATGTCATTGTATAATAGCAATAACCCACTTATGGGTGTGGGTAATGCTGGATTTACCCATGGTTGGCTTTGTTTGGCCACTCAGGCTTTGCCCTCGTGACCAAACCACACCAACCGTGGGTAAATCCAGCATTACCCACACCCAGGTGTGGATTATTGCTATAACAGATAATGGGTAAAGTGTGTTTGATCATTATTTGTTACACTGAACAATTAATTAGGAAGACTGGTTTGTCGAACTACAGGTTTATGTTTTGTGGGATTAGTGGGATTTTCCCCTTCCCCCACTGTTTTGTGATCATGGAGTTGGTATATATATATATATATATATATGGTTTACCTTTAAATAAGCAGAAATCACAATTATTATTGCGCTTTTGTGCGAATCTAAAGTGCAAAATTTAAACTTCGAAAGTCACCGTAGTTCAAAAATCAGCATATCGAAAAGCAGATTCGCTGACTTTTGAATTAAAACTTCAAATACACATCGTAATGCAGGGGGGCAAGCCCCCCTGCACACCCTCCCTACTTTAATATACTAACTCCGAGATCGCACTACAGTGGGGAAAAGTGTTCATTTCTCGATCCCCGCTATAGTGCAATCTGCACCCAAAATGCCGAATCTGCAATGAGCGAATGCCAATGTGCATTCGCTCATTGCACATTTGGACAATTTTTTTCTGATTTTGTGCAACTTTGGAAACCTCCTTTCGACTGTAGTAGGATCGCCCAAGTGCATCACGCACATATGAAGGTAAACCATATATATATATATGGGTTCACTAAGAAATTTCAAAATCCCAAAATCTCGAGTTTCAGAATATCGAGTTCAGAATCTCGAGATCTTGGAGTCTCGGAATTGTGAACCCCCCCAAAACACCTCCCAACACACTAAAACATATGTATGCAGGATGGATAAATGGAAAAATGGATAAATTCACAAAAATGAACTTTAACTCCAAATAGGGAAATAGTTATTCTAACTACTAACAAACAGAACTGTTGCTTATTATTAATTTTTCTAAATAAGAACAACCATTTCACTTCAGTAAATCGAGATTTTAAATCAGTTTCAGGGGAAACTGAAGTCATCCCTTTAGATAAAAAAATTTGAGGAAGGTGGTAGAAAGAGATGTTAAGAGGAAACAGGAAACTGTAATGCTAAAAAAAGATAAGGTTACAAAACAGAGGAAAAAGTGTAGCAGAGTTGCTGATGGTGCTTCTTTAAAGAAATAAAGTATTACTGACTACAAAGAATTAAAACTTACCTGAAAAACAGTGCATAATTCTGAAGTTAAAATGGAGCAAAGAAACAATCATCATTTGGCTAAACTTTCAGTTGTACCTAGAAGAAGGGTAGTGGTTATAGGAATTCACAGTTGAGCGGTATTAAACATTTTCTGTCAAAAAATTAACCATGATAAGGTGACTCTGTCATGTGTGTCTGGCTTTAAACTTTTCCATATTTATGAGTTACTAGAAAATATATTTAAGACCAGCAAACTGTAAGACTGAGTTATAATTATATATGGAATTAACAACATTGGCAAGATAATCTGCTGAACAACAAAAACATTTTCTGAATAAATCACATATCTTTGCTACAGATGGGCTTCACCTAAGTAGTATGGAGGAAAAAGATTCTAGGTAATATCTTATAAAGGATATTAAGCACTCGTTTTAGAAATAATCCTCTGGGGAATAAAATACAAGCAATAGCAGACAGAACAGATTGATTAAATGCTTACTGGTAAGTGCTAGGAGCATAACTAATAAGGCACCTAAATTTGAAGACATGCTTCAATTAATGCCATTGCTATTGCTTTTTTTTTTTTACTGAAACCTGGTTTAATAGTAATAACTTACTCATCATTTTTTCAGACTATAAAGAGCAACTTTAGTATAGGAGTAATAGATCTGGTGGGAAGTATCCTTGTATATGACAAATGATACTGTGTCTTCTTACTGGTGATATCGAAACTGACCAGTACAATTGTGGCTGTTGCCATACAGATGGATTATCTGTTTTGGGAGAACTGCTAATTTTTATCATCCTCAAGTTTGTATAAGACAGACATGCAAAATTTTCTGTCTGAGGCATGTCACTGTTTTGAGAAGAAATAGCTAATTATTGCTCGTGATCTAAACGTTTCAAAAGCTTGCTGGGTAATAGATACATCCAAGAGTGAAAATGTTTTTAAGTTATTGAATCTATTTTCTACATCTGATTTTAAACAAATTGCTAGTGAACTAACTCATGGTAAAAGTAGTCTTGATGTGGTATTTTTCATAAATTATACAATGACTATCCATTAACATTCAAAAATGAGCAAGCTGATTGATTAGCCCAACCAGTATGTCCATTGTAAATCGAATATACACCAATGTAAAAAATTGCAGCCCCCAGACTTTCTTCTATTAATATATGATACGGAAAATCTACTTTTTTATTTAAAAAATAAACATACAAAAAAATGGAGACTTCAAAACAAAAAAGATGGGACAGAGAAAAACACAAGTATAATCAGGTAGGTTATGAAAAACTAGAGAGACATACCTAATTATCTTTATATTTTTGCTGTCCTGTCTCTCCCATATGTTGAAAATCTGCCAAGTAGCAAAACTTAATGTAGATCTTAATATAATTACAACACATGAATACAATTCTTCTAAACAATGAATTTTTATAAGTAAATTAAAAGTACTGGTGCTTGGCAACAATACATCAACATTAACCCTGACAGTTGTCATACATGTATGTTCATTCACTATGCAAAGATGACTCCCTTCTAAAATTATAAACTTTGAATATTATGAGCTTTGGGCAATGGTGCTAGAAAAGAGAGGAGTGCTTGATCCTCTGTGCAAATATCCGTATTCAAAAACAGACACTACAGCCAGGTATTGAATCAACTGAACAAAGATAAAGGGGAATAACTGTCAAATATGGTCCTGTGACTATTAAAATACATTGAGAATCTAGAAATGAATGATAGTCCTGACACGTATGAATTATTTACAGAGCATTCTTGTTTAAAACTGCTAAGACACATTGCAGACATAGACAACTTTGAATAAGAGATACTGTTTTCAGTGTCAGAGATTTTTTCTTTCCTAAATTAGAACCAGATCGCTAGATATGAGGGGTCCAACAGTTAGGAGCAGTTTTTTTTTTTTTTTCTTTTTTTTGAGTGAAAACAATATTTCCAGGTGATTGTATTGTTATATTAAGTTCAACATTATTAAATAGTTTAACAAGTTTTTACCTACAATGTTCAAAAGCGGAAAGACATATAGGTTGTAAAACATGTCTGATCCCCTGATCCAAGCAAGCAAAGGAGATCTTCCTTTCTCAGTTGCATCCTTTACACACACTGATGTACTGCATAAGCATGGGAATGAAAGTCCCATGTGCATGCACAGTACATCAAGAAAGCCCCAGGATACCATGAAAAAACATAGAAGAGCAGCAAGCTGCCTTTATAGATGGACATTATTTTGGAAAAGTAAGCAACTTTTTTTCTTAAATAATGTCATTGTATAATAACAATAACCCAAGGCTAGGTGTGGGTTCATAGGTTCATAGGTGTGTACTAGGCTAATGGCACTGGAGCTTTTACAAGCCTAACCGATAGGATTACCTGGCATCGTGCCACCTGACCTTAGTTCCCAATTTACCCAAGGTTGGATTTGTTTGGTCACTCGGGCTTCACCCTCATGAACAAACCACACCAACTACGGGTAAATCCAGCATTACCCACACCCAACCATGGGTTATTGCTATAGTAGTACATTGTTCTGTGTGGAATACAATCCCGTAGTTAGTGAAATCAGACTAGCAGGGGCTACTTGAAGCTTTATTAGTAAGAAAATATAGTATTAGGGAAACTACTGTTAAAACTATTATGTTCTGTCAGGGAGACTATCAGCTAAACAAAAATTGAAAAATGCCATTGTGTGAGAGCTACTGAAGGAAACTTTAGAGTATGGAAGCATTTTATCAGTATACTGATTCCTTTCTAGGTGCATTGCAGTTTTGGTTGCAGTTATAATAAGAATGATTACAGGAAATCTACTCCTTTGTGGTGGTCTTGTTCTTTACAAGATGTTATAATAAATAAAATCATTGTTCTGCAATATGCAGAACATTTCCTAGTCATACAAAAAAAATGAAAACTTCAGAAATTCAGGAAATCTATTGAAAATACAAATCCTTATTTGAAATTAAATTAGCAACACTAAGGCAAATAATAAAACATTTTCAGCTACTCCAATTTGTTCTTTTGGCTCTAGTACATGGAATATTGGCTTATGGGCCGAGCATTTGGTTGTCACCAACCATAAGACTGTTGCTATCATCTTTTGTAATTTCTGTTTTGCCAACACTACTGCATGTTTACTTAACTATATAATAAGCATCTGTACAGCTAAAGAAGACTGTTGGTATATCACAGTGAAAGATATAAATGCTGCAGTTAAGGAAGTAAGAAATACTATAGCAGCAGGTGCTAAAGGTTTTGATTTTTTCTCTAAAAATTTTACCTTGTCAGTACCATGTTTGTCATCTTTATTTCCAGACACATATAAATGATGCTATATTCTTGAAATATAGATGCAGGCTATTGCTGTCTTGAATCCCAAAGGTAGAAATTTTTGTGAAGTTATGAATTATTCCTACTAGATTTAATAGTCTGATTGAGAAAGCCCTAGAAAAAAAAACGTCATCATCATTTGCCTTTAATTCTATTAGACATTTGTTTGACATCACACAATAAAGGTGTATTTTGAGGAGCTCATGTCTAAGTAGTCTTGTAGATTTTAATACTAATGTGGTAGACTCACTAAACCAGGCCTTCTTGTACATGTTATACATTTTGGTTTTAACAAAAACAAACAAAAATTAATCTTAGAGAAATGTTATTAAGTTATTCTTTGATTTGTAAATACATATTGCTGTCTGCTAACCAACTGATTAAAGTTGACACTTAAATGCGATTTTCCATTTATTCACTCAAATTTGTTTAACAGCATTTGTGTCCACCAAATGGTGAAGCACCAAGATTTTACTATGTTGCTTTACAAGCCTCTGAGTGATAGGAAATATTTTTACAGAGGATTGGATCAAACCTGTCCCTCCCTGTCCCTTCCTCCACTCAGTTTTGTTGTGTGCATCTCCTTTCAAGAAACAGTTGCTTCAAAATATGACTTTTAATGATGAATATCTCATCCTTTCAGACTATTCTTAAAAGTTTAACAAACTGTCTTTTGACCATAATTATAATTTTTTCCAAAATGTAAAAATTGATTAAGAAAGTAGCATGATGGAAGAAAAATCAGACTCATGCCTCCCTTTCTCCTGTTATTTAAAATAGTTCATCTAAAATGTAATGGAGTCTATTGAGCTAGAACATATAAATTTCAAAAAGTCAGTGGTACTATTCAAATATACAAGACGTTGTTCAATTCTGCTTCATAACTTACCATAAGTAAAAAAAAATCATCTAGGTGCCCATTAAACACTCCTGAGAGTTGTTTAAAATATTCACTTTCAAAAATAAAAAAAATGTTTTTAAAACTAATTTCCATGGATACACAGAGCACCTGTATGTCCTTGTTTTGAAGCTTTTTATAATTACGTATACATTCCTTGAACCATTCTAACCCAGTTCTATGGGGCATCACAATTAATGTGTCATTGATATTAGATGTGACAAATATACTATTGGAGTCAAAAGTTCTCTGATGTAATCCAAAAAAATGCATTGATTCATAAATATTTTAAAACTCAAGGAACAAGTAAAAAATAAAAATACATTACTTTAGTTTTGACTTTACATACATTTCAGTTAGTTTAATTCACACACACTCCAGAAGCTAAGGTGTGTCCATAATGTTATTGTGTTTCTTAAGAAAAAACAGTCACACTGCTTGATGATTGCAAAACTGTTGTAGACCAAATCCTGTAAATTGCAGAGAAGCATTCTATAAGCTGAATACATTTTAACTAGTAACACAACTTCAAATGTCTTAACATAAAGTAAATTAGCCATCACTTTGCATGGATAATCTATGGAATCGAAAAGGACAGCACCTCATCTTTGTCTGGCTTTATTACATATATATTTGTATTCCCACTAACATCCTTTATCACGTCTTTCTGCTAAACATAAATTGGAATAAGCAGCATTCAATGGATTTCAATTAGATTTTCTTATCTTTGTGGTATGTAGGTTCTCCTGAAAAAGAAAAAAAAATAACAGATTCAGGCATGTTAAATAATATGAAATTCAACGATGAATTTAAAACTCACCTGACTAATAAAATGCACATGACTGCAACTGCCAAAATATTAACATTCTTCATGTAAAAGTGATAAATAAATCACATTAAAAACAATGAATAAATCACAATTATCACAATTTTTAGAACGCAATTCTTATTAGAACATCAGAGCATCTGAATTATACAGTGAACCATAACAAATTTTCACAGAGAAATTATCATTCAAACCTTGTGTTTTGAAGCCTCAAATTTAAGTCAAATTCATCCTTTTCACTTTTTTTAATAACATTAATTTAAAATTCGTCCATCTGTGTGTTAAAATTGCCTTGTCCAGAATAAAGAATTTAAATTTCCTAAAATTACTAAAAACTAAACCATATCTAAACATACCACCCTCCTGTTTTTTTTATTTTTATTTATTTATTTATTGCTTTGTTTACATCACTTTAATGTTCATAAATCCTTTGCTTAAGTTTTCACACTAGTTTGCCAAAATAAGTAGAAACACTATCCAACTAGATAGATAACTGCAGTGTTTAATAACCCTTATAATTCTTTCCTAACCAGCCACTGCGACATAGGACCCTGCCTGAATATATGTGCAATAATAATAATAATAATAATAATAATAATAATAATAATAATAACATCCACCTCAATAAGTACCTTAACTTCCATGTTCACAAATAGCTTTAAAATTATTAGGCCTTTCACTGAGGAAACCTGGCCTATTACCAATTATTTGTGTGTGCATTCAAGAATTGTAAACCCCTATTCCTTAGCAGGATGACATTAAATGATGTCCTAAAAACATAATTTATCAGCTTCCTACAGAAATGTGATTGCAATAATATGCCCATATGCTTTCAAGAAAATACCCAAGAATGTTATGAGGATTATGTCAGGCTCTTTTACAAAAGTGCAAATGGGTTTAAGTAATTCTCCTTTTATTATTCCTACAAGGTTAGATTTAAAGCCCAGATGTTAAACAAGTTAACAAATATCCTTGCTTACTCCTCAGTAAAATAATTTAAGCAACTCTGTCTGGATGGCTCATTTTTAAGAACTTTCTTAATTTTTCTCATGGGTAGGGTTAAATATAACTTCTTCTGCTTTATAATTAACTATTCATAACAAAATTTACACAGAAATTTCCAAACCACAAGAAACTGCTGAATTCTCTTGTGTGAGGTGCTGTTATCACCATTGTTATAGTGTGTGTGTGTGTGTGTGTGTGTGTGTGTGTATATATATATATATATATATATATATATATATATATATATATATATATATATAAATTATTTACATTTCTAATGTTAATATATCCTTATTGCTATCTTTTCTGATATTTATATTTCATAGAATCAGCATCATGGCATGTCTGTTAAATTGTTATATGTAGTTTAGTCAAAATTAATGTTTTGTCGTACCACACAAACAGATTTTTGGATTTTATTCAATCATCCATTCATTCACCAAAATATGAGTTATTCAGTTGCAGGTCTTGGGGTACTATAGTCAGTCTGGCAAATATTGAGCACAAGGCAGAAAAACTAAATGAAGTTGAGGACACAATAGTATCCCTAGACAAACACACACACACACACACACACACACACACACACACACACACACACACAAACAAAAACATGTATATATAGTCTCACTCACACATATTCCCCAAAACAATGGCCATTTGAATGATTAACAATTCACTGATGTGAAATTCTGGCCAAGGGAAAATAAATGTTCAAATGGTTATTGTGTTCACTTACTGAAGCAAAGATTGACTTCAAATGCTTCTGTCTGATAGATGTACAAAGTTCAGTTAATTAACTGATTTATTATTTATTCAGATTTGTTAACAAGTGGTCTATTTTCATGCTAGCCTAGACAGTAATTAGGCAGAACAGCAATTAACAATTCATGTTACTGTGAATTGGTACAATATATAAAATCAATGCAAGATGCCTAACAAATGATATGTAATGAAAATAAATAGTAATGGTATTTATATGGAGAATGTATCTATAAAACTAAGTTATACAATATAATTGACATATACAATGACCTAAGAAATATAGTATGAACAGTCTATATGCAGGGATAAGCAAATAGATCAAACAGGAAGCATAACCGGAAAGTTAAAATAAAAAGAAAAAAATTGTAAGGGTTATTTGCTTAGTGACTCCTAAATCTTCAGAATAACAGTTTTGTATAAAAATAGGAGATAATATTATGTAAGTGCTTGATTCTTAAGTAATAGGATTGTGTCAGTAGCACTGGCATTTGGTTGGTATCATATTATTTAGGTTAGCTATCATAGCCTTTAGGTAACAGATGAAGGCAAAGGACAGTCATTCCTGTGGAATAGACAACTCATCCATCATAGGTACGTGGCTAAAAACTCCATCATTTATTTCCTGTTCATGTGCAGTTCTTGGCTGGATGTCTCAGGCAGCCTCAAGCCTGGCCTGTTTATTTTATCTGAAAGTAATTCACCCTTACCGAAACAACAGTTTCTTTGTTCCTGTGACTGGATGACTGAAGAATTCAGCATGTTTCTCAATGTGACTAATATCATGGTAGTGTATTAGTACCTAAAATAGTCACCGTTAATTCCATGATAAGCATTTCTATCCACTGAATAACACATGCTGCTATAAATGGTGGCATCAACATATTTAGCCTCTTAGACATCATTATCAGATTGTGTTATTTGTTTAAACAGCAAACATTTTATAAGAAAAAAATGAAATTATTCACATTTCCTATCTTTAAAAATATTACACAGATGTGCATTTACTGTGACTTTTAATAAAACTGAAATGCTGCTTGTGTTGCATTTTTATACTTTCTTGTGTATTTGTTAAACGAGAAAGAATGAAACTAGTTTTAACAACATATGATCATTTTTAATCGTTAAAAATACTTTCTTGTGACACTATATATTTACAATTATTCATTCAGTATCTACATAATCCTCAGATGAGGTATCTCGTCTGATGTTGAATACACTTAATCCATATTTTCACAGTAGTGCAGTAAGAACTTTGGGTGGGGTGGGATTCAGAAATAAATAATGAAATACATTAGGCCACACTGCATGGTAAGTAGCATTGTGCAAAGGGGGGGCTTTATCAGCAACACAGCACTGTTGAACATCCAGATGAAATTAAGCAGCTAGCATAATATGCAAATAACAACATAATGATATGGTAATGTGTGCACTTATGGTAATGAGCTCAAACTCCAAATACAAATGGTAGTAAACAACATGGCAGAGCACGTCAGAAATGTAAAAAAAAGTGAGCAATCACCTGCAGCTGCCAGTGAGTTTGTACACCATGATTTTTGAGATAATGAAACAGAAACATTAGAATGCTAGCAGTAACAGCATTATTACCTGAATGATGGGGCATGACATCACCATCCATTTCGGTGGAAGGATCCAACTACATCTAACATCACCTCTTCTGACCGGGATATACTGAAATGCTATCATGTGGACAGAAACACCATACCCCAGCTAGTAGACTTCTGGAGTCTTCACAGAGAATCTCATGGACTGCATAGAATACTAATCCCTGTAGTCAGTAAAGTATGTATAGCTCTGACAATCATTGCTATAGTGGTGATTCACTGACCTTTTGGGCACACAGTGGGTATATCGCATATGTCTGCTTCATGAATACTACACCAATTCCTACACATTATTCTGTAGCATGTGGAGGAACATATTTGATTTCAAAAAGCCGAAGAGGAGAAGATCAACATTATCCAGGCATTCTATGAAATAGCTTTTTTCTTGAGGTTCTAGGGGTCACTGGTTGCACCATCACTATGTAAGCTTTGTTTGATCTGCATGGACAGATTAATTCAACTAGAAGGGTTTTTACTCCATTAACTGGATTATATTCAATGTGTTTATGTGCCAGCCAAGCAGTTCCCATGAACCCCACATCTGAGAAATGTCCAGTCTATGCCAGTGTTTTATCTTTGGTGACATCGGAGAGAGAAATCTTACTGGCAAAGCTAAATAAGCCCTGGAGTATTGATTCATGACACTGATAAGCAACCTATAGATCATGGCTAAGATGCAGTTCAACACTGCATTGTCATCAGTAGCATTGCTAGGGTGAAGCAAAATGGGCAACTGACATGGGTGCAAAGTGTTAGTGAGTGAGATCTGATTTACCATCCATCATTCTTAGTGTAATACTGGCTTTTGACAGACAGTACTGCATTGCATTCATGCTCAAACCTGATGGCTTTAGTGCTCACTGTGTGGTCTAACTGGAGCAATTGCTTGCTACATTGCAGCAAGTAGTTATCTACAGTTTAAATGTACAATTTTTAACTAAAATCTGAGTGCTGCAGGCTGTAGTGCACTGTGCAAGCAGTTTGCTATGGTATAAAAGACTAAATTTATTTATTTTTTGTTTGTTTAAATAAAACCTGAGTGCTCAATGACTCTGTGCATGGTTATAAACTATAACAACTGTTGCTACAGTTTAAAAGAAAAAAAAAAAAAAAAATATATATATATATATATATATATATATATATATATATATTTTTTTTACTATAGTGTTAGGAAGGAGGGTTGGGGACAAGGCACAAAAAGGCTGGGATAGGAAGGGTATGCCCTGCATCTGGCCACCTGGTTGGTGTGCCAGTAAAAGGAATAGTCTTTTTTTTTTCTCTCCACATGAAGAGCTGAGGGGGTAGGGCATGCTTGTTTGTGGGACCATCACAGGCTGCTGGTTGAGCCAGCTACACTTCTAAATGTTACAGACCCACAATGTTATCAGCTATGTGTTCAGCCAGATGAAGGACATCTTCCTCTGTCTAGACTCATATGTTAGTATACTGCAGCATGTCCCAGGGACTTGCAGCCAGATAAATGATGTACATGTCATGTGGGTATGCAAATAGCTAGAACACAAGATTGTCATCAGCAGACCAAATAAACAAGGACCAGCAGCAGAGGAGGTGTTAGGTGATTTTGGAGGAACTGACTGCAGTGAAAGACCATGTGTGGCAGAGGCAGGAGCAATACACTGCAGCACTGGCAAGGAGGTAGTGTCTGGTCCACAACTGTGGGCCAGAATAGATACAACAAATATTTAGGCTAATACATGCAATACTATACCCCATGCAGTGTTCTACTGTGCATTGACTTACCATGATTTACATTAGACACCACCTAACTACATAAACCAGCAATGAGAATGAGTTACAGATGTCATCGTATGCAGTGAGGAAGAGGACAGTGTTAAGAATCAGCAATGGGCACAGTGGTGGTGGGGGGTGAATTTACATTCTTCAAAGTTGGGAATTGCTGGTTGAAGGCTTAATGTGTCTGTTATTCTAAAAGTGTCTTAGTTCTGATTTAAGCACTTAGGCTTCAGGTTGGTTAATTTATATTAAAAAGGTTTGTGGTCTATCCTCTTGTGGGAGGAAATGGTAGTGTCTGCCCTTCTGAGCTGGGAATTGCTGGTTGAAGGCTTATTGTGCCTACTTATTTTAACTTTTTTTTTTCATTTTTTTTTAAATTGTTGTACTTTGTTGTAGCATAGACTAGATTCACATGTGCTGAATCTACTTCTGTTTGTATATCTCAAGCCTAACCAGGGCATCTTTTGTTGGAGAGGGTTCCCCTGCACCCTAGTGGCAGGGGGTACAGTTAGAACTCATCTGATTGAAGTTTGCTGGAACAGGGTTCAGTTTTGAGCTTTTTATTAGTTAATTTGTTTAGATCAGTTTGTGCTCATTTGCTACATAGCACACGTTTGTGCATTGTGCACTGCCACTCAGTGGTGGACATAGTTGGTGGTTATAGATGCAAACACTTTTGCCTGCAAATTTTCCCTTAGTACTCCACTGGTGCTCCATCAGTGAGTTCTCATGATTATCCCTCACTGACAGGTGATACATTTAATGCAGCTCTTGAGGTACCAACAAAGATCCTACCCACTAGCCCTTTGTAATTTTTGTCTACTTCTCCTTTCCTCCACTTTACCAGTTCCTTCCTGTCTTCTCCCTGTTTTCTGACCGCATTAACTTACCTAGTATTACAGATGAACAATTTCCCACAGTTTCTGCAGCCAGCCTGGTTTACATGGCCATCCTGAGGCAATAAAGCAATTGCCTGATATACACGGACAACCCACTTCTTCTAGTCTACACAGATTCATTATATGAGAGGTGTATCTATGTCAAGAATCTACAATTCAGGCTCTCTCATTCACCAGTAAGTCCATATGATATTAAGCAAGTTGTCAGCATGTACACCTCACCTCCTGAACCTACCAAACCAACAACACATAAACCTACATATGTGGAGGACCTTACAAAAAGGTTACCTAAACATCACAGACCTCCCAAATACAAGCACAAGTACTCTTCATATAATACATCCTCTGCAAAACATAGTACACATGATATATCACGCACCAGTGTCTCACCAGTCAAGCCTCTAAGGGCATAACAAAAAAACAAACATCTTAGTCATAGGTGACTCATTTGTGAGACACACAGATGTCTCTCACCAGGTTGGGTAAGGAAAAAAAACTTCTCCAAAGCCAACTTCACACTTCTTAAGACAGACGTGGCAAACTTCATGACACCCATGCAGATGGACAATAGAGGTATGACTGCTGAATCCTACACAAATGCACTTTATAAGCACTTACACGAGTGCATGGATCATGCTATCCCTAATAGAACCAAGATGTTATCCTCCAAAAAAGGAAGCTAATCTGGTGGTCCTCTGCCATAAACTCTACAACAGAAGAAAGAAACTGTTGCAAAAAAGAGTAAAATCCCATGACTGGAGGAACTCCCTGGTCAACCTCAGTAAGAAGCTGAGATCCCTCATAAAATCCTCCAAAGCTAGTTACGAAAACAAAATTGCCACTAACTCTAAAGACAACCACAAAGCATTCTATAGCTATGTCAAGAATCTCAACAGGAACACTCAGATCTGCTCTGAGTTACAGCACAATGGCACTAAATATACAGAACCAACTGATATTGCCAACATCCAAGCATATAGGTTCAGAGCTAACTTTACCCCCCTCTCACCCCCTAGAGGGCCCATCTCTATACCGGAAGAATGCAAAGTTCCTATAATCACGGCTGCACAGGTAAAAAACACACTCTCCAAAGCCAATAACACAGCATCCATGGGACCTGACAATATCCCAGGCTGCATTCTACATGAACTACAAAATGAACTGGCACCCTACCTAAGTACCATGTTCAGTCATAGCCTCACCTCAGGGTTTGTACCCACTGAATGGCGCACCATGACGGTTATCCCACTCCACAAAGGGGGAGCCATGACAGACCCCGAGAACTACCGCCCCATTAGCCTGACGAGGCTGGTCTGCAAGGCCATGGAACATATCATTGTGGAACTCATAAACAAAGACATTGGTAATCTCCAAACTCTGGACCTACCCAGTTCGGATTTGTAAAAGGCAGATCATGTCTCGTAAACCTGATTGACTTCTTTGAAGCAGTCACCAAAGCCATAGATGAGGGTAAAATGGTTCACACAGCTTATCTAGATCTCGCCAAGGCTTTTGACACCATCCTCCACTCTGGAATTATAGATAAGCTCACTAAACTATGTATAAATCCCTATGTCACAAGATGGGTTGCCAACTGGCTCATGGACAGAACCCACACTGTGAAAGTAGCGGATTCCAAATCCGACTTCAGACCAGTGACAAGTGGAGTACCACAGGGTTCAGTCCTGGGTCCTCTCCTGTTTGGTATCTACTTCTCTGAAGTGCAGGCTAACACAGAAGGTCTTTGGCTAACAAAGTTTGCAGATGACTGCAAACTAGGAACCATAATCAAAACTCCTAACGATGTTGACAAACTACAATAGGACCTCACTGAGACAGATACCTGGTGTCAAAGCCATGGCCTGAAGCTCAGTGCCAAAAAGTGTATTGTCATCCTCTTTGGTAAAAACTCTGTACCCATGAACTACCACATAGCTAGTAGTCTACTTAATGCCTAAAATGTGATAAGAGACCTTGGGACACAGGTGGACAGTAGTCTCTCCTTTGATAATCACATCACCACAGTGGTCAGGAAATCCTTCTATGTGGCTCATCTCATCACAAAAGGATTCTCATCCAGAAAAAAAGAGGTCATTGTTCCCCTCTACTCATCACTCATTAGACCCATTATAGAGTACAATGCCCCTTTTGGTATGTACCTCACAGGACATCTACAACAACTGGAAAGACCACAGAAATACCTCACAAAGAGGATTACTGGCCTCAAACAGATGCCCTACGCAGACCATCTCAAAAAAACTACAGCTTTACTCCATAGCATATCGCCTACTCAGGGGCGATCTCTGCCTAACATACAAAGCTATGTCAAACCCAGAGCTGTTGGGCATGCTCCACTTAAAGAAATCCCAATCTGTCTGAGCTACACACTCTAGGGACCTAAACCTTATCATCACAATAAACAGAACATGCTGGAGGGATAGATTCCTGTCCCAGAGATTTACCATACTCTGGAACAGACTACCTATCTATGTCAAACAGAGCTCCTCATTAGCACTCATCAAGAAAAATCTTGATGATTGGATGGGAAATGGGAAATTCACCCCAGGGATAACTTCTGTCGCTCTGCTTGACAGGGGCACAGGAAAATAATTTTCTTGGGTGGCGAAAGCCAGGGTACATTTGTTGGCTAGGATTATATAGGCCCTAGGGCCAATAGCCTAGTACCTACCTATGAACCTATGAACCTATGAAAAGGTCAAACTCAGCTGTCTGTCAGGTGCCAGGATCCACCACATCATACACCCACTCAAGTCTCTCAACAACAGCAGTCCATGTTGGTGTGAATGACTTGAGACATACCTCACTGGACTATATTAAGAGAAACATGACTGAGCTCTCTGATTATGTGTCTCAGGCAGATATGCCCCTAGCCTTAAGCAGTATTTTACCTTTGCCTAGGATGATACCTCAATACAAACAAAAAATGATTGACTTCAACAGTTGTCTTAGTTTCTGGTGTCATTCAAAGGGGATCCAGTATCTGTCAGCCTGGGATGACATGATCGACAAACCTCGATGCTTTGCCAGAGATGGTTTTCATCTGTCACCCCTGGGATTTTGGTTAATGGCTAAGGCTCTTGCCATCCCCATACAGCCTTTTTTGGGCAATGTCATAACAGCAAATTTCCTGACATAGAAATACCCTCTAAAACAACCTCAAGGTTGTGCTGCTAAATGCTAGGAGTCTACTCCAGAAACTGCACTCACTGGAAGCAATCTTCACCCTGGAAGATGCTGACATTTTTACAGTCACTGAGACCTGGTTTAAGGCTGTGGAGAGCAAGCCAGCTATACCAGGTTACATATCCTTCCACACATTCAGACCACAAACTGAAGGCCTGAGAACTAAAGAAGGTGATGAATCAATATTCATTAAAGATAAATACACCTCTAGATTGGTTAAACATCACAATTCCCTTGAATTACTTAAGGTGCAATTGACTGTAAGTAAGACCCCTCTTCAGGTCGTTTCCAGCTATAGGACCCACTCCATGAATCACTACATCCACTCAGCCTACTTGGATCTACTTGAGTCAATCAAGATACAACCAAACGCCCTGGTTTTGGGTGACTTTAATTATCCGTCCATAGACCAGGTATATTAAATGTGTTCTAACTCACTTGGCCAAAGGTTCCTGGACTTTGTTATCTCCAATACTCTGGACCAGCTGGTTGACACACCCTCAAGGGGTTCAAACATCCTGGACCTGATGCTCACCAACATGGGCGACTGCAGCACCACCCCCAGTGCGTGACCATTCCTGGTGAGATCTGACCACAAATTAGTCTCATTAGAAGTAACTATAACACAAACCCCCTTAGCAACAACTAGACTAAAAACTTCTCCTAGGCCAATTACAACCTCTTATGTGATGGCATAAATAGCTTCATAGCCCCTGCCCCCACAGATGGAACAGACATCTGTGTTGAGTTTTACACCAATGCTTTATACAAGCACCTGTATAGTTGTATTGACTCTGCCATACTTGATAGGACCAAAGCAAGATCTTCATAGAAAAACAAACTTTCTTGGTGGACAACTGCCATTAATAGGCTATACAATAGGAGAAGGAAATTGCTGTCTAAGAGTAGGAAGGAATGGTCTCAAAACTAGAAACACTCCATCCTCAACTTAAACAAGCAAATAAGTCTCCTAGTGAAGTCCTCCAAAGCTAACTATGAATCCAAATTAGCTCCCCCAACTAAGGATAAACACAAGGCATTCTTTAGTTACATCTGTAACCTCAAAGATAAGGCCCATATTTGTGCTGAACTCATAGTTAAAGATACTACATATATAGAACCTGTGGATATAGCAAACCTGCTGGCTGACAGGATCAGTGAAAACTACACTCCCCTGTCTCCGCCACATGTACTCCAAAGCATTCGTAACACCTGTTCCCTGCCTAGTATCCCTGAGGAGCAGGTCTTAACTGCCCTCTCCAAGACCAAAAACACAACCTCTATGGGACCAGACAACATCCCTAGCTATATTCTTCATGGGTTAAAACAGGAATTACCCTCACCATTGAGCACACTTTTCATTCACAGCCTAAGCACTGGCTTTGTCCCAGCAAAATGGAAAACAGCTACAGTCCTCTCTTTGCACAAAGGGGGTGCATCCATGGACCCTGGGAACTATAACCCCATTAGCCTGACCAGTCTTATCTGCAAGGCCATGAAAAGAATCATTATGGACCTTATTAACAAAGATACAAGAAATATCCAGTTGCTCAACCCCACCTAGTTTGGCTTTGTCCAGTTGAGATCATGCCTGTTAAACTTCATGGACTTCTTTGAGACAGACACCAAAGCTGTAGAAGAGAAATCTGTGCATATGGCCTACCTAGACTTAGCCAAGACCTTTGACACAATCCTCTACTCAGACATTATTGATAAACTCACCCAGCTGGGTATCATCCCGTATATTGTCAGGTGAGTTGCAAACTGGCTCACTGATAGAACTCGTACCATCAAAACAGGGGACTCCATCTCCTTAAGCAGACCTGTAACCAGTGGAGTTCCACAGGGTTTGGCTGCGGGACACCTACTGTTCAGAATCTAGTTCTCTGAAGTACAGGCTAAAACTAAAGGACTATGACTGACAAAGTTTCCTGATGACTGCAAACTGGGAGCAATCATTGAAACTCTTAGCTATTTCAACATCCTGCAAGAAGGTCTTACACAGACTAATGACTGGTGCCAAAGTCATGGTCATAAACTTAATTTAAAAAATGCATTATCATCCCCTTCAGTAAGGGTGATTCCTGCAAACTACCACATCAACAGCAATACCCTAAGCACATAGTCAATGGTGAGAGATTTGTGCACACAAGTTGACTTCAATCACCATGTCTCCACATTGGTAAGAATGGCATTTGATATTGCTCATCTTATAAATAAGGACATTACCTCTAGAAAAAAGAGTTTATAACCCCCTGTACTCTTCCCTCATCAGGCCAATAATAGAATACAATGCTCCCTTTGGTATATTCCTTTCCAAACACCTGCAGCAACTGGAGAGAACCCAAAGGTTCCTTACAAAGAAAATTCAAGGTCTTCAAGATCTGTCTTATGTGGGCAGACTGAAACCACTGTCACTTTACTCTGTGTCATACTGACTGCTCAGAGGCAACCTGTGCCTTACATATAGAGCAATCACTGACCCAGCTTTAATGGAAATGCTGCACATTTGCATTTGACTTGTGAATGCTGCACATTCGCAAGTCAAATGGCACACAGGTCACTGTCTCAAAGGACCTTAACCTGGTATGTGACATCAACAGAACTTGCTGGAGAGACAGATTTGTCTCACAGAGGTTGCCCATCTTTAGAACAAACTTACTATTCATGTTAAACAAAGCCCCCCATTGGCCCTATTTAAGTGCAATTTTGATGATGGGATGGGTAACAGGAAATTCACCCTTGGCTTCCACCTGTGTCCTTCTTGGACAGGCAGTAGGTGCTGATTTTAGTGTCTGCTTGAACCAGACACACTTGGGAACATAGGTTGAACTTGGCTAGGCTTGTAAGGGCCCAGGGGCCATTAGTCTAGTAACCTTCTATGAGCCTAAGATCGATCCTATGGGCCTAAGAAGGGAGTGTGTGACATCGCCAGGAGATTTGTGAGATTTTTGAGATCTGAATATATTGTGTTGAGGGGGGATCTAAGGTCTTGGTGTCCAACAGTAGTGGGTAATTGTTCAGAATGGGTTCTAAGTGGCATTACTCTTACAGAAGTGGTTGAACTGTGTCTATGTGTGTCGGTGACATGTTTTCTGGGATGTCAGGTGGGAATAATACAGGTCAGGAATGTCTCCAGCCAAAGATGTGTCCCCTCTGAAGACTAGCACTGGCACAAACACCTGCTGGCAAGCTTAAAGGCAAACAGAAAGACTGTGAGTATCTAGCTGACATGATCGAGTGACCAGAATGTTGAAACCCACTCCACTGTGACCATAACATTAAACATTGCATTTGTTAAAATCTGACATGATCAAAGTTCAACTCATCAAATACCATGGTAGGGCAGCAGCTTAGATGTCACCATGTATACAGGAATGTATGTATTTATCTAGTGATCACAGTGTATTTAAATAGTTGTTTGCATGGATGTCAAAGTTGCTGGCCTGCCATGGTATTCAATGGACTGAACTTTGATCACGTCAGCATTGACAAATACACTGTTCGATATTGGCATCTTGATGGAGTGGGTTTCAACATTCTGACCATTCAGTTATATCAACTAGATCAGACTGTGACTGCCTGTTCACTCCATTTACATGACTAACACATAGACAATGTCTACTTTGGCAGCCACTCCATATTGCAGCAGGCACACCACAAGTGAGTAATGCAGAGGGGGTGGCAGTATGTGAATTTGACCTACCTATCTTTGCTTTGTGCCAGCAGTGGGGGCAAATAAGCAGCAGCCATGATAATGGTGTTTACCCATTTTTTTAATACAGATAGACTGCCCTTTGATGCAGTGAGGATAGGCATGTACCTGCCCAACATGCCAGTCATTTGTTAGATAGTCTTATGCAGGTCAACTCGCAAGCTGTGCAGTGCACTTATTGCATGTGCTGTGGTGGTGGTGGTGGTGGCATAGGCTTGTGACTGGATGGCAACTCTACACAGCCACTGAGAAATGTCCATTCTGGGCCTCATTTCAGGCAATGAGCAGAAGCCATGGCAGTGATGGCCACCAGTCCAACTTTCCCAACCCTATGCACCCACACTGTGAAGGTGCCATATCTCACTGCAAGTGAATGGATGGTCAAACAAGGATACTCCATGACTAGATAGGCCAGGCATGACCTCTCCTTTCACTGTTTTATAGAGAGGTGGGGCAGTTTCCAAAGGCAATAAAGCTGTGTCACTGAGCATGGCTGGTATAGTACCCTCCACATTAACTGCTGCAAACACGGAAAGTTCCCTCAGACTGCGCTGCTGTGAGGGTGCCACCTTTGTCAGTGTCTGATGCAACTCTGACATCAGGCATGTCCTGCTCAATGGCATAGAACTCCATAACTGTAGAACTTTTGGAAGCAAACAAACATTCATTTGTAACACTGCTAATATGTGGCAGTCCCACTTTCCTGTGATGCATCAATGTTACAGATAACAGTTATGTAAAAATTATAAGAAAACATACCTTACATTGTATGCTTTCATGGTTGAATCCAAAATATTCCTAAAGAGAACATGTGGCATTATTGGCCATCCATGAGCTCATGGCACAAGCATGTGGCATTGTTGACCATCCATAAGCTGATGGTACAAGCATATCACTAAAAATATGTTAGTGACATAAAGAAATGGTATATCCCCAACAAAGATGCAGAATGGGTTGTCCAATTCAACTCTCAAATCCAGGTCTACAGCAGGTATCAGGATTCTGAAAGTCCCTCATGGTAGGGACCACAAGAAACCCTTCATGTGAAGGGGTGTCTGTGATAGCAGACTTCCCGACCTGTGGCCATCCCCTCCTGTGAAGTGGCATGGGCCTTTAAATGAGTATGCACTATTATGTTGGTGACCTTATGACCAACCTAATTGGCTGTTCTATTATGCCCACTGACTGCATTCACATCCACCATCAGTTCACACCACACTAGTTTATGGAATGCCCAGTCACTCTTGTCTCTGTCCAGTATTCCATCTGTCTATACAGAGGATTTGCAGTGGCATATCTGTCTCTCTCTCTCTCTCTCTCTCTCTGGCAAAACATCTCTAAATGCTTCCTCTCCTTAGGTGTCATGCATCTACCACAGCTACAGTCAAAGGCAGTCAAAAAATATGCATAGCACTACCCTCACTGGTCATGTGACAGCTGTGCCACAATAGGGTGCCATGTATATCATACTCCAGTACCACAAGACAGTTGCCCAAAGTATTTCAGGGCAGTACTGGGACATGTGCACAATCATTGTCCTGTACTTAACTCTGTGCAAGAAAGTACAACCACATTTCCACCCCCTTCCCATTATGAGTTACACAGTGCGCATCTTCACCTCTCCCTTTCCACTATATTCCATATACGAGTCACAGATGTATACTTTGTGCATCGCAACACAGTCTTCTGTCTGAGCTGCATAGCAGTACTCATAGTGCACCTCACATAGCCCCACTGCCACAACCTTGGAGGGCTTCTGCTGCCCATCACTGAGCCCTGTCCTTTCTCATCCATGATTACAACCCTTCATGTTCACATAACCCATCTGTCATTAGGTTGCTATGTAGCAACTCTTCCCCCCAAAAATCTCAAATCAAAAAATAAAACAATCAAAGTTATCCAGCCAGTCTATCCCTGCCTAAGACCTGTGTACCCTTACCTCGGTGGATGCTCCACACTTCTGTATTCTCTAGAACAGTATAGTTAATTTAATGCACATATCAATCCCAACACTCCCTTTGCTCCCTATCCCCCTGTTAGTAGAAAACTGTGGAACAACCCCCTCTAACATCAAACATTCCTACAGTTATCCTGTCAGTCTTCCCAGTTGCCACTGGCCTGTGTACCATTTCCAAACACACGTAAATCATTATTTTTCTTTGCAGACCACTGAAAAAATGTTATTTGCATTCCAGTTTCCATTCATGAATGATAGAGTAGTGAGCACCACAATGGTGGTGACTACATTTGTTGCGAGATTTCAGTACTCATAGCACAATAATTATGCTAATGAGGCTATTTACGTTAGGTATCTCACATTTAACACAATGTGTCCTAGTCCTAGCCTGTGCAATGTTGTTTGTGTCTGACCATACAGACACATTCAAAACTGTCAACTGGTGCATACATGGGCAGGCAGGTCCATAATCTCTCTGGGGCTGTTAGTATATTAATTCATGTATCTGCCAGTAGGGGTACTGTGTTGCAACTACAGCAATCAAAATATTTTCTTCAGGACCGATGCAATTAGTCCAGATCATCTTTCCTCTCGGTGGCACCTTAGTTGGTGATGAGCAGAAATATAATGGCATGGGGCTTTGTCATCCTACCCTGCATATTGATGCAAATCATACGACACTCCCAGTGCACAACACATAAAATCTGAGGCCATTTTCTTGTCGATAGCAATAAGTAACATGATCATGGCTTCTGAAAAGGCTGATTCTAGGAGGGCTCCAGTGAGGTGCATGAAAGGGAGAAAAATCTTTCTATACTTATGAATCAGGATCTCTCACAGCACCTGCTGAAGGACCCCTGTGAGGGCCAAAGATGTATGTAAAGCACTTGTGTTTGGTGGTTGCTTGTATATATGTAGGCAGTCTTACTCAGCTAAATGCATTCTTTAGTTTCATTCATGTTTCTTTTTATTTTTTGTTTTTCATCACCTGGAGAAATAGAAGACAGATGACTGATTAGCAAAATGTGGTGGCAAGACTGTCCTAGTGTCAAGGTATGCATATACCATTAATATTACAGCTATTTATATATTAGACAACTTCTTCATTGTCTATGTTTGCATTGTTGTTAATTATTTTAACCATTGCTTACAGCTTTGTTTGGCTTTAAGTGTCACATACCTTTTCACTGCAGGTCAAAGTGCTCTACTACCTATACTTCCACTAAGAATTCCCACCAGTGGCATGGTAGTGCATAATGAGGTGGCATTATGGGTATCATTGCCTACTCTGGGCGTGAATGGTTGGAATCATTCAGTTTCAGTAAGCGGACACTGACAATGGCAGCCTGGAACATGTCTCCATGCAACTGGTATTCAGTCTTGCCCCTTGTGGCACACAGATTGTTATAGTACCTTTTTGCCAGCCTCTTCTAATACATCAGTGTGACATTATCCTTATTTAGTGCTGGATTCTGCCTTTTTATTCCAGGAATACAGGAGATGTGTTATTGGAATTCTTCATTGATTTTTGTTTGCAGTGCATGTGCAACAGCATTTTATTCCTCCAGGTGCTGCACTGCCACCCACTGCAACATACTTTATTGATAACTGCTTTTGCTTTTATATTCATCAGTGTCTTCTTTGAACTTTGTCCTTTGTTGTTTTGTTTCTCTCCATTTGCATTCATATATGTTATGCATGTCAGCTGTGGCGGAGGACATGGTACGGCTAAAGCCAATACACTCTGCTGCTGCCTTGCAGTCACTTGCTGGTTCTCCACTGATCTTCAAGCCAAGTTCTCTGCAGAGTGACATACATCATCCAAGACAGTGTGACCTGGAGGTCTCCCTGGTGCTCTGTGTTGGTCTGGCTCTGACTGGGGTGTAGGATCCCCATCACAAGCATCAATGAGGGATCCTGGCATGTCACCTGACAGGAGGTGAATGGTCTGACAATGGCCTTGTGGACTTGCAGCTGAACATCTACACTGGTAGCCTAAAGCACATGTTCATGTGAGTGGTAGAGTCAGTCTGCTGCATGGCCCTGACAAATGGATCGACAATGGCTGGGTCCAACCATAATGGTGTTCACTGAGGTGACTGAGCAAAGGTTGGGAACGGCACTGTGCAGTATGACAGTTGGCCATCACCCCACCCTATCCCTCAGCATTATAGTATTTCCTTTCCTTCTGTTTGAAATCTCTTTTCAGTCCCTTGTCCAGTCCTCTCCATCACCAGTTGTCTTCCCTTTGTTTGTCTATTTCTCTCCTTTATGTTCCTCTCCCCATTTGATTTATTATCTCCACTGCTGGTCTCTGTCTGTCTTTTGTAGTAGTCTGTGTTTACTACCATTCTTATACCCCACTTTCTGTTTTCATCTTCCCATAGCCCGTTCCCTTCTACACTTCCTCAAAATATAGAAAATGAGCACCTGTAGCACAAAAAAAACACCACTGCCTCACCACCCCATACCACTCTTCAGTGCTCCCTCACCTTTCTTTATGTTGGTTATCTTGCTCTTCCCCTTTCTGCCTGTCCTACAAACATATTCCCTTATCATTTATAATAAATAAATAGTAGGGAGTTTGCTTTATAGCAGTTAGCTGGGCTTTTAGCTATTCCCATTGAAGTGCATTACTAGACATGTGAATGTTCATCATCATATGCATATTACATGCATACTGCTGGGCTCCTTGTGCCATGCGATTTCCAAGATGCATTCCCAGTCATAACACAATCTTTTTTATTATTCTCAGAAAATTGCCACATTATTTTAATCCCATTGTGTGGTTTCACTCCATTGCATAGGTAATCATTATCAGGCCAAATTATACTACTTTGATGGTGCTATTTGGCCCTTACATGGCCATGTTTGACTGCCCAATTTGGCTCTTAAATAGTCATGTAAGCAATTTTTCTGAATCCAGCCCTGTGTTCTGCCATTTCTTTAATATAACATTACTTTGTTAATATAGAATATTGTGAGATTTGCTTGCCTAACTTTCTCTTTAAATATAAAGTTATATTCCATTCATTTCACAACATTCAGGTATTGATCAGGATTTAAGCAACATATGCAGTCTTAAAATTTAGAAGCAGCAGGAAAATAGTTACATCCCCATAACTGAATTGTATTATTTATCTTTCACCCATTTTAATATTCTAACCCGAAGTGTGCATTTATATTTTTCCTTTGCTCACCTTGATGCTTGAGGTTATTTAATATTAATCATAGTTTTCATATTTCCCAGAATGTAATTCTGCCTTCTGTACGTTTTAATTAAATATTAAGATTATGAAAAATCCGACAAGTAATATAAATGCTTATAATTTCTAATGGATATTGAGTATGCTGAAAATGTAGAAACATTAAAGAGGGTAATGTGGCATATCACTTTTGTATGAACAGCGTACTAGGAAGATTTTCCTTGTCTAATACATTCTGAATGTCAATCATTACCCCAGAAATACTACTGAAAGAGATTAATGGGTTTTTCATCTCACAATTACTAGTAATGACTTGTTTTAACAAGTTCTATTACTAGATGTTTATGAGCCTTTTGAATGTTTCAGTTTTATGATGAATGAGGTACTACCAGTTACATTCTAGTTTTAGTATTCAGCTGCATCCTAAGCATAATGATGATGATAATAATAATCATAATAATAATAATAATAATAATCTGTACAAAAATGTTGCCCTCTGTTAACATGCAAATTTTTCTAAATAAATACTCATTCAAACTGTGTAACAGCCATACAATGAGTGCTGTATCTATATGCAAAGTATTACTTTCCATCTAAAAGCCTACAAATTTTACAGAAGTTGTCTGTTAAATATTGTGTTACCTGAATTAGTTCACAGTAGTTTGCTGATCCAGTCTTTCCCTTTTCTGGTCATGATGTATGATCAAGCCATGATTACAAGTCACGTATTCATCTCTGGAATATTTAATGACTCTTTTTTTTCTATTCTAGTCCATGCAAAAACTCACACCGGAATATTTTACATTATACGGATTCTATGCTGCTATAGTAATAAATGCAATAGTAAAACAGTTTACTGGCCCATGAGTTAATAAGTTTGTTTGGCATCAGTCCAGCCCTTCCTTTACCTAGTGTTGTATATTTTAAATGTGTAACTGTTCAGAAATGTTCAAATAAATAAACAAATAAATATGTACAGCTTGTGCAGATTCATTAAACAAGTTATATCTTCCCTTATCATAAAGCATTAATAAACTCATCTAAGCAAACTGCTGCTATTGTTTAATTGAAAGGGGTACTTGAAACATTTGCAAGATGAAAATGTATTATCAATTAATTCTTGCTTAGATGTTTTTTTTTTACAAAGTATATGACTTGCTGTTCAACTAAGTAGATGTATCATTTTATTTAAAGAACTGATGAAAATGCATTGTCTGACTTTCTTCAGCTTGCTACTTACATAACAGTAGTTTGCATGTTGTTTTTATGAATACTTTGCCTGGAAGTAAATATCACAAAGTTGTAGGAAGATGAAGGGATGTCTGGTTGTGACACTGGCCCACCAGATAGCGTTTTGTCAGAATTCATAATGTAGACCATTACAACCATACAGCTTTCTATAGCATGGCAGTTGTCACAAAAACACTATGCAAACACACTTTCCAATATTCAACAAGTTATTACAGCACACTCATTACCGAAGCATAAACTACTTACTCATTTTGGCTGTTGCTAGTGCAGTGTAATGTAGTTTTCACCAAGTTATATGAATGCCATACAGTATTAATGCCCTTCAAAAAAGCCAGTCACTGCCCCTCTCATCAAGAACATTAATTGTAATGGCAAGAATAATAAATCACTACTCTAGAAACTACCTTTTCATTCAAGAATATTAACTCTACTAACAAAAATAAACTACTAGAAAATCATTATCAGTACTTGAAAGTAATGTAGAATGGTAGATGCAATCATTCTTATAGTTCTATTTATAATGTCTGAATTTTGTACACTTTTTAGAATAGTAAAAAAGGATTTCTAAATCATACGAGCCATATAGTCAACTTGATGAATTACATCTTGGAAGGAAAGCATCATAATGCTTTCATTAAAGAGGGTACTAACGCTCAAAATCTTATGATTTTCCTCAGATATGTCACATAATAAATAATTCTACAACTTAACAAGATCTCCAGTAACCTATTTAAAATGGTGTTCTTTCATAAGTTAAACAACTGCCTTGAATGTGATTATTTTTATAGCTATGAAGTGGAGCATTGATCCTTTTAGAAGTAAGCTTTTCACAACAAAAATGAAACAATCACTTTTGAAAGAATTCTTTGCTTATGATTTAGCTATCTTAAAACTGAAATGACCCCCTGTAACATAAAATGAACTACAGGATATAAAGCTGCTGTACACCCTGATGAACAGTGCAATGTTCTACTTGGTGTGCCGTACACCCTGATGAGCAGTGTAATATTCTACTTGGTGTGCTGTATACCGCGATGAACAGTGTAACGTTCTACTTGGTGTTCCAGATACCCCGCTGAACAGTGTAATGTTCTACTTGGTGTGCCAGGCACCCCGATGAACAGTGTAACATTCTACTTGGTGTGCCAGACACCCTGATGAACAGTGTAACATTCTACTGGGTGTGCCAGACACCCTGATGAACAGTGTAATGTTCTACATGGTGTGCCAGACACCCTAATGAACAGTGTAACATTCTACTTGGTGTGCCACACACCCTGATGAACAGTGTAACATTCTACTTGGTGTGCCGTACACCCTGATGAGCAGTGTAATATTCTACTTGGTGTGCTGTATACCGCGATGAACAGTGTAACGTTCTACTTGGTGTGCCAGATACCCCGATGAACAGTGTAACGTTCTACTTGGTGAGCCAGGCACCCTGATAAACAGTGTAACATTCTACTTGGTGTGCCAGACACCCTGATGAACAGTGTAATGTTCTACTGGGTGTGCCAGACACTCTGATGAACGGTGTAATGTTCTACATGGTGTGCCAGACTCCCTAATGAACAGTGTAACATTCTACTTGGTGTGCCAGATACCCCGCTGAATAGTGTAACGTTCTACTTGGTGTGCCAGGCACCCCGATGAACAGTGTAACATTCTACTTGGTGTGCCAGACACCCTGATGAACAGTGTAACATTCTACTGGGTGTGCCAGACACCCTGATGAACAGTGTAATGTTCTACATGGTGTGCCAGACACCCTAATGAACAGTGTAACATTGTACTTGGTGTGCCGTACACCCTGATGAACAGTGTAACATTCTACTTGGTGTGCCAGACAGCCTGATGAACAGTGTAACATTCTACTTGGCGTGCAAGACACCCCGATGAACAGTGTAAGATTCTACTTGGTGTGCCAGACACCCTGATGAACAGTGTAACATTCTACGTGGTGTGCCAGAAACCCTGATGAACAGTGTAACATTCTACTGGGTGTGCCAGACACCATGATAAATGGTGTAATGTTCTACATGGTGTGCCAGATGCCCTAATGAACTGTGCAACATTCTACTTGGTGTGTCAGATACCCCGCTGAACAGTGTAACATTCTACTTAGTGTGCCAGGCACCCCGATGAACAGTGTAACATTCTACTGTGTGTGCCAGACACCCTGATGAACAGTGTAATGTTCTACATGGTGTGCCAGACACCCTAATGAACAGTGTAACATTCTACTTGGTGTGCCGTACACCCTGATGAACAGTGTAACATTCTACTTGGTGTGCCAGACACCCTGATGAACAGTGTAACATTCTACTTGGTGTAACAACAGCTAAATGAAAAATGAACCACAAATCTGCTAGTGAAAAGACCAAACAAGCCAGAAAGCCAAAAATTTAGCACTTTCATCCACAATTTAATACGTGAACTTCCTCAGAAACATTACATGATAATTTCCAGTTCCTTAAATAACTCACAATACAGGAAATTACATCACATCCATCCAAATTGTAAAAAACAATGTTTTCTATAAATCGTATAATAATGAAAAAAATAATAATAATAATGAATGAATAAATAAAATACACATACAAGTAAACACAGTGTGTTGAATCATAACTGTACTGTACAAACATAGTCTGCATAGACGCGTGATACAAACATCCACACACACACACACACACACACACACACACACACACACACACACACACAAACACAAAAAAGTCAATGCTTACACAAACATGTAAAAATATATATGTGAATATATATATATATATATGTGTTTGCATATATAGAAAAAATGTATATATACACACACATGCACATGCATGTGTGTATAAAAGCCTACCTATACATTAAAAAACACTTTAAATTAATATACTCGTTGAGGCCAGGCAACCTGTCAGCCCCCAGCACAAGTTGCCACAATGTCTCCTTACATTCTAAGACATTATTAAAATCTCCCCCAACCTCACTAGTGTTGATTTTTTCCAAAACTGAAAATTGAAATTTCTTAAAGTCCCTACAAATTAAAGAATGTTTGGCCAAGGAATTGAACTTATCTTTGTTTTTTATAGCCAAATTGTGCTCATAAATTCTTCTTTTAAGAACTCTTTTTGTTTTTCCTATGTAATAATGCTCACATGACACACAATTGGCAATATAAACAACATACTCAGGATTACAATTGTAGTAACCTTTGGCCCAAATAGTGTAATTAAGGGACTTTATAAATACACTAGTACTATTGCTGATGAATCTACATTGCTTACAATTGTTGCATGCGTCTGTGTTGCACTTAATTTAAAATCGTTTTTTTCTCTAAAAACTGCATTTTACCTGATTTTGGCCTAGCACTCAAGTGTGGGGTCATTTATTGCACTGTTGTGATTATTTTGCTGCTTGTGTATCTCTGCTACCTTTAAACTACAACAAAAAGAAAAAAAAATCTTGCTTTTTTCCCACTTTCTGAAAGTTAAGAAAGTTCAGTTACAAATTTGCTGTTCTGAACTGTTTGGAAGTTTCTAGAAGGCCAGTGCTTGCTTGGGCTAAAGGAAAGTCTCTGTGTTCACCAGTGGGAGTGGTCAACACTGAACAGCCTGCCTGTCCCTGGGGGAGTGGTTACTACCTAGAAGCTGTAGTTTTATTGGCCATTTTGGGTCAATTCTAAACTCCTTGATCTCTTTCTCTTAAAACCAGGCTACCTCATGGTTTTGGTGTCTTTTCAGGCTTGCTAGTTGTTGCTGAAGCACCTACCAAGAGGAGAAAATGCTAAGAGAAGAAAAGGAGCCACTTTTGTGATTTTAAGTATTTTCTTCTGATTTTTTGTTAAGTTTTACTGCTTTGCCGCCTACTTTTTGGCATTTTCCAGCTTGCTAAAGTTTATATATGTAACAGTAACAGTACTTGGAACACATCTAGAGCCTGTTTACTGCATTTCCTGTGTTGTACTTAATTTACAATCGTTTTTTTCTGTAAAAACTGCATTTTACCTGATTTTGGCCTAGCACTCAAGTGTGGGGTCATTTATTGCACTGTTGTGATTATTTTGCTGCTTGTGTATCTCTGCTACCTTTAAACTACAACAAAAAGAAAAAAAAAAACAAAAAAATCTTGCTTTTTTCTCACTTTCTGAAAGATTAAGAAAGTTCAGTTACAGATTTGCTGTTCTGAACTGTTTGGAAGTTTCTAGAAGGCCAGTGCTTGCTTGGGCTAAAGGGAAGTCTCTGTGTTCACCAGTGGGAGTGGTTAACACTGAACAGCCTGCTTGTCCCTGGAGGAGTGGTTACTACCTAGAAGCTGTAGTTTTATTGGCCATTTTGGGTCAATTCTAAACTCCTTGATCTCTCTCTCTTAAAACCCTACAACTCTCTTTTTGAGCGGTTTTGCGCACTGAGCAGCGTCGGGCAGCGCCGCCTAAACAGGTTTAAACTATTCCACGCTCCACAAAATCTGCTCTTCACTTTTTCCCTTAGAACTGTTCAAACTCTCAAAGTAATCACTCTATTCTCCTTCTAAAGCCCTGCACTTGCTCAGCTCTTATAAGGAAATACTAACTAACTAAAGCACTACACCCTCCTTAACTTCTCATAAGTATTAGACTCCCGATTGGTCCTTCCTGATCAAGTGAAAAATCAGTTCCCTTCCCTAATCTGACTAGTAAAAAAAACAGTTCCCTATACTAATCTGGTATGTCCAAGGGTCAGTTTCAAGGTTACTCTCCAGCCCAGCTGGTGAATCTGGGAAATTTGAGGCAATGTTACAATTGCCTTATGTACACAGACAACCCTCTCCTCCTTCCAACAAACTCTAATACATGTGAGAGATGCAGTTACACAGCCAAACTGGAGGCAGAGCTCTCTCAACCCAAGACTGGCACAGTCAGTCAGGAGGAAAAGGTAACCACCCACACCACAAATCCAGTCTCACACAGACCTATTGCATCTGCATACCCAACACATAAACACACAAAAACATACTCGGAGGCTCTAAATAAAAATCTGCTTAAACAGCAAAGACCTCCTAAGCAGATATCCAAGCAACAGCCACCCCTCAACAATACCCACAAATCACATATCTCACAAAATCAGTGTGCCTCACAGTCACAGCCCATAAGGCCAAACAACACACCAAATACACTTGTTATAGGGGATTCTATTGTCCGGCACACTGATGTCCCACTCACCAGACTGAACAAGGAGAAGGTCACTGTAAGCTGCCTGTCGGGTGCCAGGATCTGCCACATAATGCAAGCACTCAGGTCACTCCAAAGCAAGTACAAGTATGACTCCATCATTGTCCATGCTGGTGTGAATGACCTGAGATGTACCTCCCTGGACTACATGAAAAGAGACATAGAGGAGCTCTCTGACCATTTAGCCCAGGCTGGTATGTCCCTGACCTTGAGTATCATCTTGCCCTCACCCAGAATGATGCCACAGTATAAAGACAAAATGATCAGTTTCAACAATTGGCTAAAATATTGGTTTCATTCAAAGGGGATCCAGTGTCTGTCAGCCTGGGATGACATGCTCGACAAACCACGTTGCTTCGCTAGGGACGGCTTGCACCTGTCACCCTTAGGCTTTCGTATACTGGCCAGGGCTCTTGCCACCCCCATAGTGCCTTTTTTAGGCAAGGCTCAAAGGACAAACCCATCTCCATAGACAACCCAAAGATAAAAAAACTAAAGGTAATGCTACTCAGTGCCAGAAGTCCAAACCTCAAGATGCACGCACTCGAGACTCTCCTCAGTATGGAGAAAATCGATGTCTGTGCAGTAACAAAAATCTGGTTCAAGGCTCCTGAGAGCATCCCAGCACTACCAGGTTATAACTCATACCATGCGTTTCGGCCCCAAAACTCGGACCGAAGAACAAAAGGAGGGGGAGTATCTATATTCATCAAAGATACCTACACCTCCAGGTTAGTGGCACTGCACGAAGCATCGGAAACCATCCATGTGCAACTAACAGCAGGAAAAACTGCCTTTCAGTTTGTAGCCTGCTACAGAACACCCTCCCTATTACAGGAACCCCACTTGGCATTCCTGAGAACACTGGAGAATATGAAGGTCTCTCCAAACACTATGTTATTGTGTGACTTCAACTACCCAAACATTGACTGGGAAAACTACTCAAGCCTAAACACCCTCACCCAACGGTTCCTTGAATTTATAAACTCTAACGCAATGGAACAACTGGTCACCACTCCCACAAGAGGGAACAACATATTGGACATGGTCATCACCAACATGGGGACTCTATGTTCCACACCAGAGGTAAACCCCTCATTGGTAAGATCAGACCATAAACAAATTTCCCTGGACATCCATATCCCGTCCCACCCCAGCCAAGGAAATCACTGTAAAGAATTTCTCAAAAGCCAACTTTGCACTTCTCAAGACTGAGGTGGAATCCTTCAAAGCCCCTGGGCCAGAGGATAATACAGCCCAATCCGCAGAATCCTTTACAAATGCATTTTATGAGCACCTGCAGGAATGCATGGATCATGCTATCCCAAATAAAACCAAGACTCACTCCTCCAAAAACAGGAGACCGGTCTGGTGGACCCCGGCCATAAATAAGCTATACAACAGAAGGAGGAGGCTACTACATGACAGAGCAAAATCCCAAAAAGGGAAAGCATCTCTGATCAGTATTAGCAAGAAACTTCGATCCTTCATAAAATCATCAAAGGCCAGTTTCGAAAGAAAAATTGCCCTGGACACTAAAGATAATCACAAGGCTTTCTTTAGTTATGTCAGAAACATGGGTGGAAACTCCCAGATATGCTCTGAATTGTTGCATAATGGTACAAAATATACCGAACCTACAGACATAGCCAACATCCTGGCAGACAGATTCAGCGCAAACTCCCCCCCCAAAGGAGCAAAGGCCTATCCCAACTGAATGTAACCTCCCTGACATCACAGATGCACAGGTGAAAGCTGCCCTCTCCAAAGCAAAAAACACAGCATCTATGGGACCAGACGGTGTCCCAGGCTGTGTCTTACACGAGCTCCAAGAAGAACTGAACCCTCACATTAAGTCACTGTTCAAACTTAGCCTTACTACAGGATATGTACCCAAAGAATGGCGTACAGCTACAGTGGTCCCACAAAGGTGGCGCCACAACGGACCCCAGAAACTATCACCCCATAAGCCTGACTAGTCTGGTCTGTAAAGCTATGGAGCGTATTATCATGGAACTCATAAACAAAGACATTGGGAGCCTCCAGACACTGGACCCTACCCAATTCAGCTTTGTTAAGGGCAGATCTTGCTTCTTAAACCTAGTTGATTTCTTTGAAACAGTTACCAAAGCCATAGATGAGGGCAAGGTAGTCCACACAGCCTACCTGGACCTCGCAAAAGCCTTCGACACAATACCCCACTCGGGCATCATAAATAAGCTTACCAGCTTAAATATCAACCCCTATATCACAAGATGGGTTGCAAACTGGCTCAGAGATAGAACCCACATGGTCAGAATTGCAGGTGCCATGTCCGAATCCAAACCAGTTACAAGTGGCATCCCACAGGGCTCAGTTCTGGGACCTCTCTTGTTTGGTATATACTTCTCTGAGGTTCAGGCTAACATGGGGGGATTATGGCTGACAAAGTTAGCAGATGACTGCAAACTGGGGGCCATAATCGAATCTCCAGCTGACACAAGCATTCTCCAAAAGGGTCTCACAGAGACAGATGCTTGGTGCCAGAGCCACAGCCTCAAGCTAAATGCTAAAATGTGCATAGTCATCCCCTTTGGGAAAAACAAGGTGCCCACAAATTACCACATAGGTGGTAATCCATTAAGTACGGAACAAGTAATTAGAGATTTGGGGACCAACGTAGATAGTAATCTCTCCTTTGATAATCACATTGCCAAAGTGGTTAGAAAGACCTTCTATATAGCCCACCTTATCATGAAAGGGTTCGCATCTAGATCAAGAGAGGTCATTGTGCCCCTCTACTCGTCACTCATCAGGCCCATAATTGAATACAGTGCACCTTTTGGGATGTACCTTACCCAACACCTGCAGCAACTGGAGAGACCCCAAAAGTACCTCACCAAGAGGATCATGGGCTACAAACAGATGTCCTATGCAACTCGACTAAAGAAACTCCAGCTCTACTCAATTGCTTACCGCCTACTCAGAGGCAATCTATGCCTGACGTACAAAGCCATGTCAAACCCAGAATTAATGGACATGCTCCACCTCAAAAAATCCAAGTCCCTTAGAGCTACACGCTCCAGGGACCTAAACCTCAGCACAAAAATAAATAGGACATGCTGGAGGGACAAATTCATTTCCCAGAGGCTGCCCTCACTCTGGAATAGAATCCCAATTCATGTTAGACATAGCCCCTCGCTGACCCTCTTCAAGCGAAATTTGGACGTGTGGATGGGAAATCGCAAATTCACCCCTGGGATCTCTCCTGTGTCCCTGCTAGACAGAGGCACAGTAAGCTAATCTTAAAAGGGAACCTTCTGTGACCTACTTTACAGAGGCACAGTAGGCTAATCTAATAGGGAGGCGGAAGCCAAATACACTCTGGCTAGGCTTATAAATGCCCTAGGGCAGATAGCCTAGTATCTACCTATGAACCTATGAACCTATGAACAACATAATCTTGAAGTGTTTCATGCAGTCTACTTATTCTAATTTCCACATTAACAAAGCTTTCGTATTGTGTGTGGTGCACAAGGCATTTGGCATTTTAATGGTGCTACTTAGACAGTATTTTCAAACTCTGCACTGTGTGTCCTTCCTATTTATTGTCCTGTGTTGACCCCAATGTCCTTATTCACATCATCATTCTGAGTCTGCTGGAATGATCCTGGTCCTGCATGCACCTTTATCATCATTCATTCTGGCTCATTATTTTCAGAGTCAGACACCTGTGCTTGTAACTGTGCTAAATCCATTAATTTTCACTGTTAGTAGAGCTATTTATGTATATTTCTGGCTTAAAAACACTTGAATGAGAATAGCTAATGGATAACAAATGATAATTGTCACTCACCTATAACTAATGAAAAATGGAATACCATATTATTTCCCATCGGCCCATCCACAGGGTTTGTGTCTTATGCCTGAAGAGCAGCCAGTGGGACTCTCTTTCACAATAGCAGTTCATGTAAAGATCCAGGCAATTACAGGCCCATCATTCTCACCAGGCTTGTATGTAAAACCACGGAATATATATCTTAGAAGAATTCATGTATGCAGACACAGGCAACTTAGCTGATGTAAACACTAATCAATTTGATTTTGTGAAGGATAGGTCCTGTTTCCTGAACCTAGTAAGCTTCTTTGAAAAAGTTACAGAGACTGTAGACAGTGTTCACTCTATGCAGCCTGCTATTTTTATATGGCCAGGGGTTTTGGTACTACATTCAAAGCAAATATTGTTAAAAAAACTAGACAAATCTAATGTAAACCCTTATGTTATCTACTGAACTGCAAATATGCTATCCAATAGATCTTAAGTTGTGAAAGTTGCCAGTACCCTCTCTGAACATATAAATGCAACTAGGGGGTACCACAGGAGTCAGTGCTAAGGCTCTCCTGTCTGACATTTATTTTGCAGAGATCCAATTCAATTTGTGGTTGACCAGGTTTGCTGATTGCAAGCGGGACACTGTTATCAGTTCATCTACTGACACCAAACAGCTCAAACAAAGGCTTGAATACAGACATACCTAATGTAGTGAAAACAGTCACAAGTAAAATGCAAAAAACTGCAGAGTAGTATCAATTAGCAAAAAAGCTTTCTCCACCATATATGTTGTAAATGATACTCCTCTTCACACAGATACAGTCATAAGATATCTGGGAGCTTATGTCAATAATTCTTTTTCATTTTATTATCATGTTTCCATCGTAGTTAGGAAAGCTTTCTACCTGGCCCAATTGCTATCCAAGGGGCTATCTTCAATATCCAAAGAAGTTATCCTGCCACTATATGTTCTCTTATCAGACCCATCAGTGAATATAAAGCCCCATTTGGTGTGTATAAATTGAAGTATATTGCTTAAATAGAATGCTTCCAAGGATACCTTGCTTAGAAAAGTCATGCTACCTCCCACAATTTATCCCGGCCCTGAATTTCACTTTCAGAAATCCATCTGTTTCTTAATTTACACATTTCTCAGATAGCTTCCCTTACCTCAGAGCTGCATAAATCACTTTATTTTTTCCTTTCTGAACTTCAAGCCAACCTTATTTATTGTCTCTTTCTCTTCCTGCATCTTATCTGACTGAGTAATTTTCCTTAATGGCCTTCATCTTGCATACCTTATTATCACTCTGTACACCAGTCAGTCTCCTTCCTACCTCATATCCCTTAGGAAATCCATAAAATCCTCCACATTCACAGAATTTATTAAATCCTCAATATGCCTTATACCTGTTTTACACCATTTACTTAGTTTTTCCATGACAATTCCAGCAAACTACCCTCCAATATGCTTCCAAATATGAAGTTAGAAATAGCTCCCAACAGTAAACCCTTTCTTAATCTTCTACCTACATCTCTGTCAATATTTTCCCTGGATCTTCTCAAATATAACCATCTTTCCACCTACATATCTTCCTCCCTACACAATGAATATTATGTTTATATTCTCAAGGCCCCCTCACTATGTGTTCCATACTTGTTGCATATATCTTGGAATTTGACATCCTTCATCCACCTAGGTCCTTAATAGCCCTCAGTCTACTATTGCTGATTCTAGCCCTCTTCCCATGTCATCCAGGCATATCAGATACCTTTTACAGCATAGCAAATATTCTGTCTTGAAGCTTGTATCTACATCCCTTAAAGATAAAGCATAAGTGTTATTAACATAACTCTTATCAGTTCTATCCTACCTCCTAATGTATTACCCTTTCAGACCACCTATCTAATATCTTCCCAAGTTTCTCTTTCAACCCTAAGCAATTTTTTTTCTGCTTTATCATACGATACGGTAGATTTTTATTCTGACATACTTTTTCCCATCTACAAAACATGGGGGATCCAATGTCTTGTTCCCTCAACTATCAGTTTTAATGACCAGCATCTTTTCAGGTATTAAAGTTCAGATTCTTATCTAAACCTATTGAATAGCTATAATGCCCCAAAGAGTAAGTATTATACATGATCTAAAAGAACCATGCAGTCATCAGCAAATATATGGAGACTATGTTTCCCGTTCTCCTTCCAAAACAAGCATACCCAAACTCTTTGTGTCAGCTTCTCGCTAACAATAAACAGGCAAAAATGAACAATCGAATCTTGCATAATTTCATAATCTGAACCCCTTTGTTGTACCAACATTGACCAGGAGTCTAACCCAGAGGATTCTACATAAGGTTTTGACTCCCAATAGGAAGTCTGCATTTCCTATCATTTGCCTCAGGTGTTCAAATAAAAATGTCAAATACCCTTTAATATGTATTAAACAATTCCTCCCTACCCATGCCCCTCTGTCCATTGCAGACAATACATCAGCAATCAGCCTGCCCATCTGTTATTACCCTGGGAAGCACCCCCTCCTCCAGTCTCACTCTCAAAGTTTTTGCAGATAATTTTAGATTTGCCTTGTAAAGGGAAATATACCTAAAAATAGTCTAGATCTTCAAGGTCATCATTCCTCTTAGGGAAGATCATAATCTTAGTTTCCATCATGGACGTTGGTACTTCACCAGCCTCCAAAATATCATTACATGTCTCTGCCAGGGTTTTACCTGGTTACAGTCCAAGCCATTAGTTAAGATCTATAGGGGAAGTGCCAGGTCCCTCAGCCTCCTTCCTAAATTCATGTATATTATTCAAAAATTCCCTCAGTACATACTTTTCCTTCAGTGGGCCCACAGATCAAAATAATTAGAATCTCTTTGCCTTCCCATATATGCCACTCTATCATCCACCTGTACCTTTTATCAATAAGAAAATATTATCGTCTCATTTCAATGTAGTTTTAAGCAATACCTCCACTCTATATTATCCTTTCATAGCACAGGCTGCATGCATCCATTTATAACTCTTTCCCTGCAATTACTCCACATCCATGGATTTCATTTCTTATAACAGAATAACGTCCACCTTCTTACTTCACAATTACAAATTGACCTGTGCCCTGTTTACTGAATTTTAATTCCCCACTTATTCCACATAACAATCTAATCACCCCTTTGCTTCCAAAATGTTGCTGCACAGATCTGGGCCCCAATAGTCTTTGGTTAGTACCATTTAGTCTACATATCATTTAACTAGGTAAATGACATTAAATGTAAAGTGAACTTAATCACCTGTCCTGCTAAGAGTAGAGTTTCATACAGAAAGCACATATACAGATGTTACACCACTCAGTCATTAAATGTGTACATTGAAAGAGAAGAATGCAGAAAAAGATTTAAACTAACATATAACTACAGACATTTCCCTTCTGTCTAACTAAATAAATATTAGCTTATAACTGATAACTAGTAGCTGGTATTTCCAATTAAACCCATATGCATACATCTGCAGACTACACACCCCTCTCATGACATAATAATTTTCTCTTTCTTCAGCCAATTATGTCACAACAATGGCCCTTGCTGCTGCTTCCATAACAAATTCCCCACCCCCACACACAAACACACACACTTACACCCATGTACAGTTTGGAGTACTCATTTATCTACTACATGTGTTTTGAGTGTGGGAGAAAGCTGGAGCAAGCATAGAAAACTGACATAAACACAAGGAAAACATTTGGACTCCACATAGAAGGCACCCCAGCCACGAATTGAACTAAAAAATCTGTTTCTGTGAGGTGACAGTGCTGCCTACTGCACCACTGTACCACCCATTTGACATAATAATGTTCATTCATATTTTTTGGAGGGGGCAACTGCAAAAGAAAAATATTAAAAACGCAAACTACATTACCATCATGTTAATATTATTTTCTCCTCTAAAATTAATCATTAACCAAGTTCTATAATTTATGTCCCCCTAATAGACTCAAACTTTGCAATGGTATATTGCAATTAAGAAAATAAATATACATAAAATAATATTGTTATCACTCTAAGCATAAGGCAGCAACATACTGGAATTAAATTACTGATTTATGCAATAAACCTTTGGTTGCCACTTAAGACTATTATCCATGATAAGAAGTGTAACTTTAGTCCTCTTTCCTCATCAAGAGAAAGACTAAATCTTTAGCATTCCAACTGTGATTTTCTACACATAACAGCATTTCTTTCCCCTGACAGCCCACTGGTCAGTTGCCATCTTTCTTTTCATTTCCCATCATGACACTAGTGCAATCTCAGGACTGATAATGCACCACGAAGAATGAAAGAAGAAGGGAAGGACTCTAAATTTATAGACAAATCCTTAATTACACCCAGGATCTTGATTGATGACTCTTTCTCTTCTCAGCTATCCAAACAGTTCCTATTGGACCAACTTTATGACTCTACCACAGTCAACTTTCCATTCTTACTAATGCGTACTAACCCTAACCCCAATTTATTTATTTTATTTATTCCCCTTTGTCTACCATTAAAGTATGACTGGGTCCCATTTTCAGAGGAGGCCCTGGGAGAAAACTCCAGAGTAAACAGTTACATTATTTAACATGCAAAAAAATACACACACAAAATATACAAAAAAAATAGAAACGGTATATACAGTTTCAATAGTAAAATGCAATAGCAGATATGCAAAGAGATAGAGCAGATGTCCTATACAAACAATGAATGAATGGATACAAACAGTATTTTAAGTATCAATTGTGTTTGTGGAATAAGACAGAGCAAACTTTTGTATATTTATTCTAAATGAAGAGATAGAAATTAACAGTTAACAAAAGGAAGAACAGCAAAAAACACCATAAACAAAGTTGAGACCGTGTTCACTTTAGGAATTTTTTATTTTTTTTTACAGATTGTTAGAATTTATGAATATAAGGCTGAAATTAATTCTGTTGTAAATATGCTGAAAGATAAAGCATAGAATAAAAAGTTTGCTTGAATATATGTATAGAGTTTAGCAATGTAAAATAGGCATTCATACTATATGTATAACAGACAGGCTTCTCTTCACAGCATCAAAAAAAAAAAAAAAAAGCCTAACAAAGCAATATTGGAAAGCAAGTATCATGCTTTTCTCATGTTTGCAGAACAAATATCTAAACCCAGCAATACTTGATGTTTTCTCAATAGGAACAGAACAGATGTTTCCTTTCATACTTCTGTTATTCTGATTGCATGCAATTGTGCATTTTCACATCAGCAGAACTGCTGACAGGACAATAGAAAAGTCTAAAAACAGACATTATGTGACTTCCCACAGAAGGCCAAAAAAGAAACCAAGAGGAAATAAAATCTATGTGCGTGACTAGCACTCTATATAACAATTGTAGTAGTTCAGTTATATGAGAGAGGGATAGAGAGAGGTATTTTGTAGAAGTCATCATTCATATCTGTAATGAAGGAAAACTTTGTAAATATATGCTACAATCTGACAGAAAGAGTATGTGTGGTTTATTATAAAATACGTTATCTGTAACTGTGCTTATAGCTGCAGAATATATTTCTTTATCAGTGTGCAATTTGAAAGGCTTGGTGCTTTAAACAGACTACAGATGGAGTCATGCAAAGCTCTGTGTCTCTGATTCAGTGGTAAACAGCACAGCAAGATTGTGTGTTTTAAGAAGACTTTGGATCCGGCACAACAAAAAAGCACAGTGCACAAATTAAAATAAAATTTTCAATGGTGAGCCTGACAACGTTCCTAGCCTGTACCCAAAACAGGGGGTAAGTGGGTAATGCCTTGTAAAGTCATTCCTGTAAAAGCGCAGTAACTAACGTTTATGTGAAGTACTTCAGATTTCTACAGTTTTCTACAGTTTGCAGCAATAATACAGTTTATTAGACGTCTAAATCCAGAGTGAGACTGCAGTGCAGGAAGGTAAGCAGTGCCATAAATTCTCCAAAAAAGGGTACAATACAAAGTTGTAATACTGAAACTGCCAGTTTTGCTGTACCAACTTCGCAAGTGACTACAGAGACTTTTCAACCATCTACAGTAAAGCAGCCTGGCCATCTGCCTCTCTGTTGACTGGTAAGAAAATTTTTCTGTGTTTCATACAGTATGAATGCCACAGAGGTCATAATAATAATAACAGAATGAAATGTTGGTATATACAGCATATTAGCAAATGTAAAACCTTATTAGGGCAAGTTAATAGTAAGGCATTATGCAAATGGATTACAATATTTGACTGGTATCTGAAACAAAATCATGTGTGGTATAAAAAATTTTTATTGTGTGTGCAATGTCATAAAAATGCAGTGCATGCCATTATTCAAAAGTTATACTGTACAGACAAAAGTTTTAATGGTAAAGAAGCAATAAAAGTTAATATGCTGACATTATATTCAGATGTTAGACAGTTATGTTCTGTCACCAGATGTAAAAGGTTTATTTCAGAATTGCAACAACAGTCAAATCAGTTACTGACAGAACCTCTAGTATATTCTGTTAGAAAATAATGTAATAAACTTCTAAAAGACAGACACAACGAGTTTAGGAAGCTTAGACAAGTTATACATACATCTTTTCAAAAGTGCATAGGAGTTTTAGATTCAGCAGAACAGGTTACTGAAAAATATCAGAAAGACCATGCAACATTACAGAAAACTCTTAAACAGCAGTTACAGGATAAAGGAAATAAATTAGCTGAACTGACAAAAACTGACTTCCTCCACACATTGGGAAAGAGCAGGAAACTACAGCTAATCTGTACAAAAGAGATATATTTTATAATATGTTTATGTTTTGAAAATGGTTAAATATACATGGTAGGATGGTAGGATATGATGTATGGACAAATCATTCTTAAATGTTTTACTTTCATTCAGTTAAAGCAAGACATTTATCAGTAGTACAGTAAAATAGGCCATGTAATTGCTATTCTGACAGCATAGTCAAAAGGTGCATAACAGTTTTAGTGTATAAAAATCAAATGAAAGCCACAAGACTGACATGCATCTATTTTGTTTTTATCTGAAGTACAATGCACAAGAATAAAAGGCAGACAACAGCAAATATAAATAATGTAAATATAAACATGTGTTAGTTAAGCTAATATCTATTTTATTTTTACAATTTTTTATAATTGTATAGTAAAACCACACCAAACAGTTAAAGTTCTGAATTTTAAAAAGAAATAAAATCACAGATGGTATTAGTCAAACAGTTTTTTGTAAAATTAATGGTAGGGCAGTTAAATAAAAAAATACTGAAATCCATGTAAGATAATTGTAAAATAATGCCTATTTATGTAGTATAAATGCATAGTTATACAAATCACAAATACTTATTATATTTCTAAATGTTTTACAACTACATTCTAATTTCAAACTGTAATTGCATTAACAGATAATTTAAAGAAAATGCTAAAAATAGTTAACTATAGTTTATAGAGTGTAAAATGTTGGCTCAGACCTTCCCAGACTGGATGAATAGTTACAGGAAATGATGAGCAGTTAAAATAAGAAACAAGACTGATTGCCAAACAAGTGGCTTGAGTTTTTCTAAAAACTCATTGTTATTAAAACATAATTGTTAAAATGATTCACATGCAACATTATTTGTAAATTGTAATAAAATGTCACAATTGTGCAACCACGCCCTTAATAATCAGTTTGCAAATAAATGTTAAAAGTAAAAAACCTTAGTTGCATCAAGTACAGCCAGCAGATGGGCCACAATATACATACAGTTCAAATCAATTATGCAAAAAGGTATAAATACCTACTAGTGGTAATAAATAGCAAAAGCTTTATAAAAATGATCAAATCAGACAAATGTCCATAGTTTGTTAATCTAATAAAGCAAATAAACAATAGTGCAATACTACAGGGGGAGGGGTACTTTCTCAGTTTTACACTGACTGTATACGCAGTACTGAACAAGGGTCTAAAATAGAGCTACAGGAAGAAATAATATTTCATTCCTTCTTGACTATACTCTTTTGGGGGGGACAGGTATTAGTGTATTAGAAATACTGGTAAACTGGATTAAACCTGAGAGGATAAATATTTTACAAGTTGTTAATAGCTATCATAATAGTTATTATTATTGTTTAGCATTAAAGGGAGGGTGGCCTAATGGTTAAGGTGTTTGCCTTACAAACACAAGGTGCAGGGTTTGAATCTCACAAGGTATAATTGGCTAGGCTTAAAATGGCTCGCAAGGGCAGTTAGCCTAGTACTAACCTATGAACCTATGAACCTATGGTTATTATTGTATTGTTTAGTATTAAATTGTATTTACAACCTGTTAAGCTGTATTACAACCTGTTAAACTGTAAAGCTATACACAAGATGATTTAAAATTGTTTTATTACAGCTATACAAGAGAGTAAGGATATTTAAAAAATTGAACAAGAATGGTCACTATTTTTAATATGTTTTTGGCAAGACAATGTTGGTATGCAAAAAGCATAGTTGCCTCTAGTGGCAATTCCACTAGATTCTTCTAAAGAGACATAAGAATTTTCCAAGATTTTGCTTACTATTAATGTTATTAAATTTGTAAGATTAGACTAAATGTACTTTACAGTCTTTGTATGTACAAATACAGAAGAATTCAATATAAATGAAATTAATGTCTAGCAATGAATATGTGTGAAAAGCCATGTTCACAAAAAATATATGGGTCCAGGGTACCTACTAGATTGAAATGCATGAACAGCAAACAGTCTGGGTAAATACATACTGTACAGGATACAGTGTAATAAGTTCAAAAGTAATTTGTCAAGTTGTAATATTATCACTGGTTTCAAGTTGCAGTTTTATCATTGGTTTTTGGACCATCATTTTATCTGTAGTTAGAGGAAATATATATTAAAATGTTGTACTTATACAGCTAATGGACTAATATGTACATAGCATTCTTTAATGTATAAATCATATTTTTTAAATCCTCAAGTATTATCTAAGCCCAGTTCAGTACTTTAAGATGTACACTTCACTGTCAACTAAAGTGTATGGACAGTTCAGAAATATAACCACAATGTTATGGTTAAAATGACATTGAAACTGCATATTTCTAGCAGTGTATAAATGCTTGCAGTAGCACACAGTTCTTGTCTTTTTTTAGATATTAGTCTATTTCTAATCTTTTGATATCAATTATTAATAAAAGTAAAGAGTTAATTCAACAGTTGCAAAGAGTAAATGGAACAGTTCTAAGTCATAAATTAAATTCTGTGATTGCAAAAGAATAAATTAATCAAGTTAAAAAGTAAAATTAAAGCAGACACAGCCCATAACTAATGCAATATTTTCACAGAATGGTCTGCAAAAGAAAAAGTTGTTAAATACATTCAGTTTTGGTAGTAATACTTGATATATTTGCATTAACTATGTAAAATTGCATTTTGACTTGTATCAAAAGAAGACTAAAGGTTTTGTTTCTTAATGTGTTTTCTATATAATGTGATCAAAAATACATATCAGTATAAAGTGTTTTGAGTATGTTTTAAAAAGAGGGAATTGTTAGAGATTATGAATATAAGGCTGAAATTAATTCTGTTGTAAATATGCTGAAAGATAAAGCATAGAATAAAAAGTTTGTTTGAATATATGTATAGAGTTTTGCAATGTAAAATGGGCATTCATACTATATGTATAACAGACAGGCTTCTCTTCACAGCATAAAAAAGCCTAACAAAGCAATATTGAAAAGCAAGTATCACATGCTTTTCTCATGTTTGCAGAACAAATATCTAAACTCAGCAATACGTGATGTTTTTTCAATAGGAACAGAACATATGTTTCCTTTCATACTTCTGTTATTCTGATTGAGTGCATTTGTACATTTTCACATCAGCAAAACTGCTGACAGGACAATAAAAAAGTTTAAAAACAGACATTAAGTGACTTCCCACAGAAGGCCAAAAAAGATACCAAGAGGAAATAACAAAATCTATGTGCATGACTAGCACTCTATATAACAATTGTAGTAGTTCAGTTATGTGAGAGACGGACAGAGAGAGGTATTTTGTAGAAGTCATCATTCATATTTGTAATGAAGGAAAACTTTGTAAATATATGCTACAATCTGACAGAAAGAGTACGTGTGGTTTATTATAAAATAAGTTATCTGTGACTGTGCTTATAGCTGCAAAATATATTTCTTTATCAGTGTGCAATTTGAAAGGCTTGGTGCTTTAAACAGACTACAGATGGAGTTATGCAAAGATCTGTGTCTCTGATTCATATATATAAATATATGAAGCTCAGGTTTTCAGAAACTTCAAATTCATATTGTCGAGTTGATATGAGCAAATTTCTGAAAACTCAGACTTCAAAAAACAACAAAAATCTGCCTTTTTTTCTACATTTTTACAGGGAGAAAGCCCTCCTGCACCCTCAATGTGGGGGCTGCGTACCACACACCTCCTGCATATTATAAACACCATCTCAGAGACTGCACTACAGTGCAGAAAATGGTAAATTCCTTGATCCTCACTGTATAGCAATTTCCATTCAAAATCTTTGTGTTTTCTGAAACTCGATTGTATCGTCTTGACATTATGAATTTTGAGTTTCTGAAAACTCAAGCTTCTGAAGGGGATATATATATATATATATATATATATATATATATATATATATATATATATATATATGTGTGTGTGTGTGTGTGTGTGTGTATGTGTGGACAATAGAAAATATCAACATGCTTTATAGAAATCAAACTTTCTGAAGACCATAATTTTGGAAACTTGGCAATCAAACCAATGAACCTATAAAGTTGTGAAAAATCCATGCTTTGTTATATATTACATGCATTTATGTTTTTGATAAGTCTAATATGAAGGAAATGACTGATACATTAGTAGATAAAAGCTGTCTTATTCATTGACATAATGCATACATTATCTAACATGTTAATTAATATTTCACTTCTTTACAGATTTATATGGGTTTTGCTGTTAACAGTACCCAAATGTCAAATTTCAGCAAACTGGAAATTTCCATTTCACTTTTGCCCTTTGCATGAATGGATGAAAATGTGTATAAAATGTTTAAATTTTCCATGGTCATAAATGCATCTTTTGATTATATTTCCCTTTCCTGTTTTTCACTTTCTGTTACAATGTCTGTCTGTCTATCTATATGTTTGGTTTTCTGCATTATATTTACACTATTCCCATAATTTATTAACCATTCTGTTGAAATTTGCCTCATATATTTTTGATATAGGGCAATGTCACAGTCCCCTGGAAAAGGGATGGTAATACAAGGATGGCCCTGGAACTGGCATTCATGCACCATACCACAGATGCTGTAGGTTTCAACAGTAGTACACAGAAGCATGCACTCACACAGTAGTGCACAGAAGCATGCCCTTACACAGTAGTGCACAGACGCATGCACTCACACAGTAGACTGTATAATGGGCCTGCAGGGATGTAGCTCAGACATCTCCAGCTCTGGGATGGGGTTAGGGTCTATACCAAAATTACCACAACTGTGGAATGAGTAAGGGCATAAACCACTGCCATCTATGCCTAGATGCTGGCCCCTCAGATGGCTTTCATCCCTATGGTGAGGATACTTATCATGGGGAAATAAACAGGGTCAAGTCATAATCAATGGAGGTTTTCTGCTCAACAAGCATGGTGTAAAAAAATGGGAAAAAATCTTACTGGAAAAGTCACTCAGCGTGAGATTACCAATCTTCTCTGCCTTATTAACACCAGCACCTCTACTTTGGCTCTAGATAGAAATGGAAAAATCTCAGCCAACTCAAAAAAATCTAATATGATCAAATGCCTCATCTAAAGAACTTTATCTAGGTGAAAAACTACATGTGCAAAACACCCTAGTCCGTTCACAAAAGTAGACATAGGCTGTGGTAGTCCAGACTGTAAAAACTCTGAAACTTTTCACATTACGCATCTAGGAAGGACAGTTATTAAGATGCAGAAGAAGGCACCTATACTGCATACCTAACATGAACTTCCATGATTTTATGCCTGTTGACATGGAAAAGGGGAGAGATAGAGACAGATGATGTTAGAGGAAGTTCCACAGCACATGTTTGCTACAAGATTAAAAGCTGACTTTCAGTTTGAGGGTCAGATGAGGTCACCCAAAACAGTCCAGTCTAAGGCTATAAACACTGACACAGACTCCCGCTATAGAAAATGCCCTAACCAGGGCTAAAACAGAGGTCTGGATCTGGAAGAGTGATGTGACCACCTCAAAGATTATTAAATGACTGTTTTTATTATTTTTACTATAATAATGTAGGTCAATAGTTGATAGATAAGTACTAGGAAATTAGTCTGCTGACTGCTACAAGCTAGCCAAAAAATGCTATTCAAAAGTTCCCTTTAGTCTAGCCTGAAGGACAGCAATACAAGATAGACTGCTGACATTTGAGGTTGCCCATCCAATTATCTAGTTTTATCTTGAAGGTGGCAAAGGTGCTGCTCGGCTTGACAGGTAGTAGAAGTTTTTTGCAGAGGTGAGGAATACATTGGGATATGAATCTATCATGTCAGTGTATCTCATTTATCTGCTAATGAAGGTTTAGTACTGTGAAGGAATAGAAGATTAAAGAGGGTTTGCTTGAAAGTCTAGGCATAGATCTCCTCAGAGGAGTCTTTTAGAAACTGAGTACAGGGAAATGGCTACCAGTCTGTCCTGGCTATAGTTTCTCCAACAGACGCTGTATGTCAGCTTCTCTTCTAACATTCATCATTGACCGACATCAGGCTCTTGGCTCTTACTTCATATGATGTGATATTCTTATCATCCTGCAAAAAGCCTTGTTCAGGGCCTGCCAACCCTAGCACAGTTAAGGCCTAGCCAAACTGAGAACATCTTCCTAGAAGAACAAATAATACGGAAGAACATGATTTGGGCCCTCAGATTCATTATTAACTGCAAAGGAATGGATCACAGAAGGATGGACAGGTGGTAGAAGAGGTCATGGATTAAATTCAGGGTGGTGGACAAAAGAGCTCATGAGCTGGGTATTACAGAGCAAAACACATTATTACTATTTTTATTTTTTTAGCAGAACTATAGATTCACAAGTTTATAAAGTGTACAAGGCAGAGTCCTTTCATGGACAAGATTCTCCTTGCCTGCCAAATCCCATCCTTATAGGGTATCTCCTGCTTATAGGACAGCAGAACAAGTCAGACCAGGGTTGAATTTATGGGGTGCACATCTAGTTATTGAGCTGTGATTTAAAGTAAGTGAGGGTATGTGTGAAATATATGTAATGGAAGATTATTCCACAGGTCGGGGTAATTCATATTAATAAATCTGTCCCTCCAGTGTCTATAGTTAGTTATCTGATGGAGATCCAAGTAGTTAGTTTGAGTACTGTTAGAGCTATTTATTTTTTGGCAGTATAGGAGATCAAAGAAGATTGGGTCCATAGAATCAAGAAATACAAGACATAAATCACCACACAAAGGAATATAACATACAGTGTACAGTGACTGAACTTCAAGCCTTTCTTAATTGCCAGGGTCCATTTGCTTCATGTGTTTTGATAGATACATACAAAAAGGGGAAATTATATTCCACAAATGGTCTGATCAGGGCAGAGTATAAAAGAGTGATAGCTTATTTTATCCTCTGTTGTTGCTACATGGTAGACACAGGACAGATAGGAAGTTATGAAAACTGGAAGATCTCTGACACCTGTATCAGTCTGGAGTGGGGTGTGTTCTGTACTGTAAATTGCTGCTGATATTTAGTTATCAAAGGTGGTAATGCTGTATTTCTTGGCTTTTAAGTTTTCTTCTAATAATATATTTGATTTGTATGGTTTAGCCCTTGTTGTAGGAGCACTGTATCTGATGCTGAATGAGTAACACCATCCAGCTCACAGTTGTCAGTAGATTTGGTCAGCCATGTGTCTGGGTTAGTGGTTTGGAGATCTTATAAGTAAATGCTGAACAGAAAGGGTTCTACTACTGAATCTTGATGAATGCCACTAGCATATTTTAATTTCTAAGGTGGCACATGTTCCTTCTACTATGTGGGTTCTATCTGTCAACTATTTTGACATCCATCTTAAAACATAAGTTTCTACATTTTTGCATTTAAAGTTGTTTACAATTCCAGCATGGGAAATCCTTTTAAAAGCCTTGGCCAGATCCAAGTATGGTGTTTGAACTTTATGGCTGCTATCTACAGATTCAATTACTTTCTCAAAGAATTCTACTATATTAAGTAGGCATAATCTCCTTTTGACAAAATCATATTGTTGTGGGTCTACAGCAACAAGATTTCATATAACAGAGGTAATGATATCAGATATAATATGTTTCATGTTGTTGCAAAAAGTAGTATTTTTCGGCTGAGGAAGTCTACAGGGGAGTATAATAATATACTTCCATACTCTGTGGTTGTGCTTAAGCAGATTAGGAGTTCAGAGAAGTTGTATTTGGGACTGTTCATGAAGCAAGAAGGTATAATGTAAGGGCCCACGGCAATGGTATTTTAGTTTTACAGAGTGCAGTTAGGACACATTCCATAATAATCTTTGTGTGACTCAGGGAATTTATGAATTGTTTCCGGTGTGATGATCTCACAAAATTTATTTGAAGGTACATCACCAATACCTTTAAGGTTAGACTAGATATTTTGTATTTATTTACCTATTTAAAATTTGTTAATTGGGTAGGGGGCCTGGTATGCTGACCATTTTCAGACAAGACCTGAAGAGGGCCAGTGAGGTGATCTGCTTGACATGTATGGGAAGTCTATTCCATAGTGTGGGCAGTCTCTGGGTTATGAACCTGTCCCTCCAGCATGTTCTGTTGATTGTGGTAATGAGGCTGAGGTCTCTGGAGCATGTGGTGCAGAGGGATTGGGATTTCTTTAGATGTAGCATTTCTAACAGAGCTGGGTCAGACATGGCTTTGTAAGTCAAGACAGAGAATAGTTGGAGTTTTCTGAGTCTGTCCATATAGGATGTGTGTTTAAGGCCTAGGATCCTCTTTGTGAGGTAATTTTGTGGCCTCTCCAGTTGTTGCAGTTGTCTAGTGAGGTACATGCCAAATGGGGCATTGAACTCGATGACTAGACTAATGAGGGAAGACTAGAGGGAGACAATGACCTCTTTCTTCCTGGATTCAAAACCCTTAGTAATGAGATGTGCCACATAGAAGGACTTTCTGACCACAGTGGCAATGTGGTGGTCAAAAGAGAGGTTGTTGTCAACCTGTGTTCCCAGATCTCTTATAATGTCTTCTGTGTTCAGTGGACTACCATCGATGTGGTAATGCATGGGAACTGAGTTTTTCCCAAAGGGGATGACGACACATATTTTGGCATTGAGCTTAAGGTCATGGTTCTTACATCAGTTGGTCTCGGTGAGGCCTTTTTGTAGGATGTCAACATCACTTGGGGAGTTAATAATAGCTCCAAACTTGCAATCATCAGTGAACTTTGTTAGCCAGAGTCCCTTCATGTTGGCCTGGACTTCAGAGAAGTAGATACCAAACAGGAGGGAACCCAGGACAGACCCTGTAGGACTCCACTCGTGACTGGTTGGCAATCTGACTTGGAGTCAGCTACTTTCACACTGTGGGTTCTATCTGCCAGTTTGCAACCCACCTAGTGAAATAGGGGTTGATGCCTAGCTTAGTGAGTTTTTATATGATTCCTGAGTGGGAAATGGTATCAAAGGCCTTGGCCAGATCAAGGTAGGCTGTAAGAACCATGTTGTCTTCATCCATAGCTCTGGTGACTGACTCAGAGAAGTTGACCTGGTTAAGCAGGCATGATCTACCCTTCACAAAACCAAACTGTGTGGGATCCAGAGTTTGGAGATTCCCTATATTCTTGTTTATTAGGTCCATGATGATGCATTCTATAGCTTTGCATATCAGACTCATCAGGCTACTGGGGTGATAGTTCCCAGGGTCTGTAGTCACTCCTCCTTTGTGGAGAGGGATAACTGTAGCAGTGCACCACTTGGTAGGGACAAAGCCTGAGGTGAGGCTGTGATTGAACAGGGCACACAGGTGAGGTGCCAGTTCACTCTGTAGCTCATGTAGAACACAGCCAGGGATATTGTCAGGTCCCATAGAAGCTGTATTCTTGGCCATGGACAGTAGTGTTTTAACCTGTGCAGCAGTAATACTGGGTGCCTGGCAATCTACTGATATTATGATTGGTCCTGTGGGGGGAGAGAGGGGTAAAGTTGGCACTGAATCTGTTGGCCAGTATATTGGCAATATCTTTTGGCTCGGTATAGGAGGTGCCATTGTGTAGTAGCTCAGAGCAAATCTGGATATTGCTGTGGAGATTCTTTACATAACTATAAAAGGCCTTGTGGTTGTCTTTACTATCTGCTGCAATTCTGTTTTCATAGCTAGCTTTAGAGGATTTGATGAGGGATCTCAACTTTCTATTGAGGCTGATAAGGGAGTATTTTCCATTCTTGGGACATCACTTTATTCCGCATCAGTTTCCTTCTTTTGTTGTAGGGTTTGTTTATAGCAGGGGTCCACCAGATTGGCTTCCTTTTCTTGAAGTAGAGCGTCTTGGTTCTATTGGTTATGACGAGATCCATGCATTTGTGTACGTGTTCATACAGTGCATTGGTGTATGATTCGGCAGTCATACAACTATTTTCCATTTGCATGAGTGCTGTAAAGTTAGCCACCTCTGTTTTTAGGAGCCCAGAGTCAGCTTTGTAGAAGTTTTTCATGGTGGTTACCTTTGTGTCGGGGGGGGAGGATGTGGATTTCCAAGGTGATTAGTTTGTGGTCAGATCTAACCAGGGAAGAGTTGACTATTGGTGTTGAGGAACAGTCGTCCATGTTAGTAATGACCAGGTCAAGGATGTTGCTACCTCTAGTGGGGGTAAGAATGAGCTAGTCCAGGGCATTGGAATTAATGAAGTCCAGGAAACGCTGGGCAATTGCACTGGTACATGAGTAGCTTTCTCAGTTAATGGAGGGGGTAGTTGAAGTCACCCAGTATGACAGTGTTATGTTGGACCCTAATATTCACCACAGTGCTTAGGAATGTGGAGTTTCAGTCTTGGGACATGGTTGGGGACCTATAGCAGGCTACAACCTGAATCGATGTCTTACCCAATGTAAGCTGCACCTGAAGTATCTCTGATCTGTTATGTTGGGCTACCAGTCTGGAGATGTGCACATCCTTTATGAATATGGAAACACCACTGCCTTTGGAGCTTTGGTCCAAGTTCTGGGACCGAAAGGTGTGGAATGAGCTATAGCCTGGTAGTGCAGGGGTGCTTTCTGCTGCATTGAACCAGGTCTCTGTACAGCACAAATGTTGATGTTCTCCATTTTAATGAGTGCTTTCAGCAAGTGCATTTTGAGATTTAGACTTCTAGCATTGAGCAGCATGACCCTCAGATTACATTTGATTGTAGCTGTTACGGTGGTAATTTAGTCTTTGGAACACCGCCTAAAAAGGCACTATAGAGGTGGCAAGAGCCTTGGTCAGTATCTGGAAGCCCAGGGGTGACAGATGCAGGCCATCTCTGGCAAAGCATCGAGGTCTGTCAATCATGTCATCCCAGGCAGACAGATACCGGATCCCTTTAGAATGACACCAGAAACTTAGCCAATTGTTGAAATCAACCATTTTCTGCTTATACTGTGGTATCATTCTGGATGATGGTAGGATGTTGCTCAGGGCTAGGGTCATACCCGCCTGGGCTACATAATCTGAGAGCTTCTCCATGTCTCTTTTCATGTAGTCCAGGGAGGTATGCCTCATGTCATTCACACCCACATGTACAATGACAGAGTCATATTTGTACCTGTTGTTGAGGGACCTGAGTGCATGTGGCAGATCCTGGCACCTGACAGGCAGCTGACTGTTACTTTCTCCTTATTCAGCTTAGTGAGTAGGACATCAGTGTACCTCACTATTGAGTCACCTATGACTAGTTTGTTGGGCAAGCTGTTTTGTCTTAGGGCCTTTGGTTGAGTGGCACACTATTTAGGAGTGTTATGTGTCTCGTGATTAGTGTTGTGTTGTGGTGGTCGAGTGCATTTCTGCCTTGGAGGTCTCTGCTGTTTGGGTAGATTTATATTGAGAGGCTCCATGAAGGTGGGTGTGTGGTTTGTGTTTTTATGTGAAGGTAGTACTGGTGTGTGTTCTGGAGGGCTATGTGTTCTATGTGGTGTGGTGCAAGTGTTGACCTTCTCCTCTTAACCAGCTATTCCAGTCTTAGCTGGAGAGTGCATAACTTCAAATTTGGATATATAAGTGCATCTCTTGCAAGTCTGAGTGTTGGGAGGTAAGAGGAGAGGGTTGTCAGTGTACACGAGGCAGTTGCTACATTGTCTCAGGATGCCCAAATTCACCAGGTTAATAGGAGAAAGCACAGGGAACTAACCTTTAGACATGCCTGGAGGGATGGGCATTAATAATAAGTACTGGAGCTGTTTACTTGTAGAACATTTAGTGCTGGTAGCACTTTTGTGTGCTATAATAATTGCTACAAGACGTCGGGTAAAGTGCTAGACTAATAAGCTAGTAAAAGTGCAGGACAGGAAAAAACTAGCAGATCTAAGGGAAAAACTGAAGAGCAGACTTTGGCACCACTCACAAGCTTACAAACAGTCCTGGATACAGAAAATCTGTATCTGCACTAGACTAGTTACAGGAAAGGTGGGAAAGAAGTGCAAATGCGAGCTTTTAAACCAGAAAGTTGAAAGAGATGGAAAAACTTCCCAAACGGCCAATAAACTACAATTTCTGTGCCAATACCCACTCCTCTTATGGTAGATAGGCTACCTAGTGCTTACCACTCCCACTGATAAGCTAAAAGGCTTCCCTCCAACACAGAAAGGCTTGGGGTCCTCAGAAGCTTACAAACAGTCCTGGATACAGCAAATCTGTATCTGGACTACACTAGTTACAGCAAAGGCAGGAAACAAGCTTAACTTTTTTTACAGAAAAGCAGCTAAAACCGCACTAAAAACAATTCAAGTGCAGTGCATGCTAGCATACTTGAGTATGTAGCAATATTAAAGCAAATACAGCAACGTTTTTCTTTTTTTTAAGTAAAGTGGAAAGGGAGAAAGGAGGAACAGAAGATAGTTCAAGGTTAAGAACCTAAGTGGGTTGGCCTTCTCAAATGTTGTTTCAGTATTAGTTTGAATTAGCTAATGACACTAGACTGGGAGGAGTGTCCCAGATCAAATTTTCTGTAGGGGAGGGCAACTGCCAAGCCACTACACTATTTTAGGCAGAAAACACTACAGAAATGTTTATCACAGCAGAAAAACAGCAGTGAGCCACTAAATGAACGATTTAAACAGATAAAGGAGCAAGAAGACTCTAGAGAATGCTTTTAACTGCAAACAAATCAGTTATATGATACACTCCTTGGCAGGAAATCAGAACAAACAGATGTTTAACAAATGGAGAAAATTTCCATTTAATACCTTACATACAGTGAAACTAGCTAGAAAAGATTTACAAACAGTATGACAGTAAAAACTTTATTTATCAGGCCCTGTAAGGCAGACAATTTTAGTACAACCGTGCAGATTAGTTGTTAGCAATAAAATACAGTAAAAAGTATGCAGCAGGCAATAAAAAGTGATATAAATATCTAGAATAATCAATAACTAGTAAAAATAAGCAAAAGAAAAAAAAACAGGATACTTATTGTTATCCAGACTATGCTACCTGACTAGAACACAGAAACCTCACAAAAAATGCACAGAATAGCACAGAGAGCACTCACAAACATGATCGAGTACAATGCCCCATTCGGGATGTATCTCACCTGACATCTGCAGCAATTGGAGAGACCCCAAAAGTTCCTCACCAAAAGGATAAAGGGACTCCAGAATCTGTCATATGCTGCCAGATTGAAGAAACTCCAGCTCTATTCAGTCGCATACCGTCTGCTCAGAGGTGATATGTGCCTGACATACAAGGCCATGTCCAACCCGGAATTAATGGACATGCTCCACCTCAAAAAATCCAAATCCACCAAAACCACTAGAGCAAGTGACTTAAACCTTAGCACGGATATAAATAGGACGTGCTGGAGGGATAGATTTATCACTCAGAGACTCCCTATGCTGTGGAATAAAATCCCGGTCCATGTGAGGCAGAGCACCTCGCTGACTCTGTTCAAGAGAAATCTAGACCTGTGGATGGGAGATCGTAGGTTTACCCCGGGAATCATCTCTGTGTCACTGCTGGACAGAGGCACAACAAACTAATGGGCACAATATTTTTTCATATAAGGGGTGGCGTAAGCCACAAAAATTTGGGCTAGGCTTATAAATGCCTTAGGGCAGATAGCCTAGTATAAACCTATGAACCTATGAACCTATATCACAGATCAGAGTTGTGGTCAGTGCTCCTCCTCCGATTAGCTCTGTGTTCTCTATCAGCAGAAGATGGCTGCCAGAAACACAGGAAACTCAACAAACTGGATAGCAGCAGGTCTCTATCCAGACTATGCTACCTGACTAGAACACAGAAACCTCACAAAAAATGCACAGAATAGCACAGAGAGCACTCACAAACAGAAAATACAACTCTCAGTATGAAAAAGCAATTTACAGTTAAGTAATTCAGTAAAAATGCAATTACAGTAATGAAACACTATCTAGCAATGAAAAATGCAGTTAAAACAGTATAAAAACAGTACACAAATGCAGTGAAACAGTAAAAAAAGACTTGTAACAGTGCAAAATGCAGTAGATTAGCTGTATAGCACAATTATGTTAAGAAGTGCAATTCAATGAAATAAATGTAAGAAATAACTTATTCTGCTCTTGGAGTCTTAAAGAATTTTTGCTTTGTCCCAGTGATGAATCACCAATCCACAGCCTGGGATTCAGGTGTTTCTGAATCCCACCCACTGTATGCAGTTGTTATATTACAAATGTTTCTTTATCTTAAGCAGATTTTGCAAATGAGTTTTTGTTTTACCTGATGCACTCTAATCAATTTCTAAGATTAAACAGAGAAAAAAATAAAAAAGAAGGCACTATTTTAATTTGTACATGTGGTGATTTCCCACATGTATCCCTATTATCATGTGAACATGGTCATATGTGCAAAGGTCCTCATGTTAACACACCTGTCTTCTTGTCAAATAAATAAATGTATTCATTGAAGTATAATGAATTATCAGAGCCCTAATTTACAAGGGTAAACCTTCTGTAGTTTTATTAATTAGTTTTCTATAATTTCTAGCTGTCATTTCTGCTAAGTTTGTATTCTTGGAAGTAGTTATATGTAAAAGTAAGACAAACAAATTGTTACTCTAATTCCCATTTCTCTTCAACTACATACAGACATATAATAATAACCTTCACATTGATCTATTTATTTATTGGTTTCTTAACAAGGTGAATGAACTGACCCTATGAGGACCTATTCCATCATAACCTGGGCTATAAAGACAAGAGGAGAAGCAGTATAAAGATGAACAGTGTTTAAAAGAAGTTATTCATCTAGCATGTATTAGAAATGGTGAAATGAATTAAGGGTACTTAGGAAAGAAAATGGCCCTATATACAAGCCAGCAGTGTGTCAACTACACAGAACCAGGATAAGGACTGAACCCTTGCCTATGGAGTTGCAAGTCATAATCATTATCCACGCACATAGCCGGCCTTAGGCATAGGCCAACTAGGCTGCCGCCTAGGGCATCGCTCTAGCAGGGGCACTTTTCCAGTATTTATTTGGGGTAGGTAAACCAGGATGGGGGCACTGGGTGGTGTGGTGGAGGCGCCGTGGAGCCCTTTTACCTAGGCACCAGTTGACCTAAGGCCGCTCCTGTCCACGCAGTTACTATGCTATACATGCCCATATAGCATTCATGTTTTGGTTTTGCAAAGCGATCCTAACCAATCTTTTTGTTGTTAGTGTAAACCTTCCTAGAAAATCTAACTGCAGCTCTGTGTCTTCAGAAATTCTGCATTTCATAACTTCATAATTGACTCAACTATGTGCTCTTACCTTCTCTCTCACTCTCTAGCCATTTCTCTCTCTCTCCCTTCATGTAAGGACTATTGCCTGAAAGCACTACCACTGCTTCAAAATGTTGCTTTATTCAGTAACTGGCTTACTCTGAACTAAAGTGTTCAAGTTTATGTCATATATAAGTCTGGTTTCTTGCAGCACTGCAGTTCTTCCATTCTTAATTTCCAACTTACAACTTCACATCGCTCATTGTTTATCCATTTTATGTTGCAGTTCATTTATTTTCAGTCCAAAATTTACTTTTACCCCTAGTACTAGCAGAAAATTTGAGAATGACAAGTTTTCCAACATTATTTGAAACCATTTAATTTAGCTTCCACTTTTATTTAAGTACGTTTCCTGAATAAAAGTACATGTCTACATGCATCTGAAATGTCCTAGAAATTAGCAGAATGTCTAAATTTTTTGCGTCATATTTTGGTCTTTTTTCCTAAACATTGCGGTTTTCTAACAAGTCATTGATGACTGCAGTCACTAAACAGTGGTAGATATTTGAGTTATAGACTTCATAGCATTCAAAAAATGCAGGCTAATGAAAAACCTGTTATTCTAGCAATGTTTAAGCTGATAAAAGTAATATTTAAAACCTGTCATTCTCCCATATTCTTGCACTAAGTAAGATTGAGAAGTATGCATTAGTACTTGGTTTCAAATTTATTTCCTCCCTAAAATCTCGTTTAATAGTCACAGTGCATAACAGATATAGGCTGCACTGCCCTCTGGTGGTTGAGATTTCAATCTACTAACACTGCAAGCTTTTGTAGTTTCAGCAAACAGAAAGGCATTCTTATTAGAACAGCCTTTAGGGTCAGTGCACATTATTAAGAAATGCAATGACCAAATTTTGCTGTTTCTTTTCTCACCATGCACAAGTTAAACTTGGAGTTTATTTATAATTGTGTCTCATGCATTTTAAGTTAAACTAGTACTTTCTTATGAGCCACAATGCAAAAAAGCCTCTCTTAACTAATCATTTGACTGTGTATATAGGTTCATAGGTTCATAGGTTCATACTAGGCTATCTGCCCTAGGGCATTTATAAGCCTAGCCAGAATGTGTTTGGCTTTCGCCACCCATTTTAAATTTATTTTGCTATGCCCTTTTTCGAGGTTAGTATACTGTGCCTCTATCTAACAGTGACACAGAAGTGATACCCGGGGTAAACCTACGATCTCCCATCCACTCATCAAGATTCCTCTTGAAGAGAGTCAATGAGGGACTCTGCCTAACCTGGACTGTGCATTTTTATTTTCTTGTTCCTAGAATAAAGTAACAACATTGTTTAGGTGCATATCTAAAATAAAAGCTATAGTTAGTGGTCTTCAATTTCACTTTCTCTTCATTCAGCTTTTTTTTTTTGTTTGTTTATTTGTGTGTGACCACTCGTGTGTGTGTGTGTGTGTGTGTGTGTGTGTGTGTGTGTGTGTGTGTGTGTGTGTGTGTGTGTGTGTGTGTGTGTGTGTGTGTGTGTGTATTTGTCTTAGGTGGAAATTTTGTTTATTCCATTTTATGTCATATTCATCTGTGAACTAGAATGATATTTACTATTAGACTTAAGCTATGTGAGGAAGTACTGAATCTTTGATTTATTTTAAATGAATGGCAATTATGGAAAATCTATGTAACTTTTTTCCTGTTCACTGAGAATATCTGTAAAAGGTTTTCTCTTACTATATATGTTTGTGTTCACATTTATGTCAAAGGATTAATTATGAATGAGCTATGCATGGGTCATCCTGATTACTTATGTTCTTTGTTCACCTGAAATGGCATAATCTCAACTGGGCATGCTAGCTAGCTGAATGACTGTCTATGTGCAGTCTGGTATAGAAACAGGACTGGGAACTGCAGTAATAAACAATCGAAGGGAAATTAAAAAAAAATAAACTCGAAATGATGTGACAAACAAGCTTTATATATATGGATTCACTTTATATTCTCGAAATACTGAAATATCGAAATTCAGTATTTCGAGGCTATAAAGTCAAAACCTGAAAACAACGAAAACTCAAGCACTAAATTCAAAATCTCTGACACCAGACATTTTGAATTAGTGCTTCTACTCCACACACACACACACACACACACACACACACACACACACACACACACCTGCCTCCCAACACAAACACAAGCTCTCTACTACATAAAAGCAGGGGGGCAAGCCCACCTGCACCCCCACACCCGCGTACTTAAATATTCTAACTCCTAGGTCACACTACATGCAAACACACACAAAACACCACCACACAAGCTACATTCTCCTCGCACACACACATCACAGCAACAAAACACACTAATACACACCACAGCCCCTACCCAAAACCCTTAACAAATAAACACTTACCTGAATCCACAACCACAGCAAAACACCGAAAGTGCTAATTCAAAATCTCCGGTGTGCGAGGTTTTGAATTTCGCGCTTCTGAGGTTTCGTTGTTTTCAGGATTCCACTTTATGGGCTCGAAATACTGAATTTCGATATTTCAGTATTTCGAGCTTCTAAAGTGAATATATATATATATATATATATACATATATATATACATATATATATCCATAGATATATATATATATATATATATATATATATATACATATACATATACATATACATATATATATATATATATATATATATATATATATATATATACACATATACATAGAGAGAGAGAATGTGTGAAAGAAAGACAGAGATAGATGGAGGCAATTCGGTACTACCACAAAAGGGCCAGATTCAATAAGGCCTACACTAAGTTTTCATAGGTTCATAGGTGTGTACTAGGCTAATGGCCCTGGAGCCTTTACATGCCTAGCCCATAGAAGTGTCCTGGCATTGTGTCACCCAACATTAGTTCCCAGTGCCTCTGTCAAGTAGAGCCACTGGAGTGATCCACTAGTATATATTCAGGAACATCCCTACCACATATTTTTTGGGCTTTCTAGTCAGTCAGAAAGATTACACTAAGTGTATATGCAGTCTGCACTTTGTGGTAACCTTTATGTATCCCTGTCAATATTTAAAGCTGCAAGAAATTCAGCAGGAAAACTAAAATAAGGAGGAAGAAGGTGTGAGG
>NC_056748.1:730038070-730153070 GCF_019279795.1 Protopterus annectens
ATATACTATCCTTGTGGTGCAACAGTTACCTTTCTCGAAAATAACCTTACTGCGCAGTCTGTTGCCCAGTATAACGTCTTCCGCTTTTGTAATATTGCTGCATTGGTTGCAGCTGCTATGGGGTCTAGTTCCCTTACCTTGCTTTACTTTAACCCTGTTCTCCAATAAAGTCTTTATATTACTACTGGTTTTATTAATAAATATTGGCTCATTACCCATGACTTTACTAATATCAGGATCAATTTTGAAAATATTCCAGTTTTTCTTTAAAATATTTTTGATTTCTCCTGACATGGGAGTGTACTGGACAATACAAGCTTTTTCATAGTTCTTACTCCCAGTGTTACTAGGATCATTTTCCTTAATGTGGAAATCCCCACTGAGAAGAGATTTGTACCTACCACCCCGTTCAGCATATACCCATCAAATGATGTCATCCACCATCGTGAGGGGGTATCCCCTTTCACAAAATATGGTCCTAGGTTTTACTAATTTAGCCCAAAGATCATCACTATGGGAAGTCATCTGAGCCAGGCATATGGTTTGCCCTCTAATCAAACTCTTCTTCTTCTGGGTTAAGGGGTGGCAACTGGTAAAATATAAATGCAAATTACAAAAAGTATCCTTCCTATATATATTAGATTTGAACCCACCTGATGTGTGAGAAATGGTGGTGTCTAAGTGATGCATCCTGGTGGGGTCCCACTGACATGTAAATTCCAAAAAGTTTGTTGAATGATTCAAATATTCGATAAAGGGTACAATGTCTTTCTGTCTTCCTTTCCACAAAATAAATGTATCATCTAATAATCCCGTATATAATTGGATGTATTTCCAAAATCTGCACTGAAACACATTACTTACGTTCTCATCCAAGTACTACAATATTGGCATAAATTGGGGCACACACTGCCCCCATGTCCATGCCCCTGATCTGTTGGAAGTACTGTCCCTCAAAATAAAGTTATTTTCCAGAATCATGGCCATTAATTCACATACCAAAGTGATTTCATCATGACTAAGGTTAGAACTGGAAAACAACATTTCCTCAAAAAACTGTAGTCCTTCATGTTTGGGAATACAAGTAAACAAATCTTTAACCTCTATAGTTAAAAATACCAGTTCATCAGACCATAATTCAGATTTCAATTGGGTCAGAAAATCCCTGGAGTCTTTTACCAAGTGCGGACATCTTTCCACCATGTGTTTTACAGTTTTGTCCACCCATATAACTAAAAGATGAGTTTTAGACACACTAACCGAAACTATGGGTCTAAAAGGGGGCTTAGAGATACTTTTGTGTATCTTGGGTATTCCAAACATAACTGGTATAATAGGATTGTTATTCACTAAAAGATCATAAGTACCTACACTTATCTGTTGAATAAGCACATATTCTTCTAGAAAGGAATCTATTCTACTGTAGGAGATGATTATTTGGTTCTTAGAAACCTGAAGATAACTATTATTGTCTAATAAAATATTATTTATCTCATCCAAATAATCCTCTGTATGAAAAAGAACCACACCTCCCCCTTATCAGGAGTCATGATACATATAGTGCTATCTTCCCTCAACTTGTGTAATGGTAAATTCTCCTCCTTAGTTAAATTATAGTAAAACTGATTGTTTCCAACCCACTGATTGTATGCTTCTTCCATAACTATTTTTTCATACACGGCTATGAGGGGATGTAGTGGGGGGTTGTAAACACTCCTTCTTTTAACACCTTTAGATACCAGATGTATTATTCCATTTATGTCCTGATTTTGATTACAAAACAGAACATTAAAATTCAACTTCCTCATATATAATTTGATCTCAGTCATAAAATCAACAAGGTCAGGGTATTTAACAGGAGCAAACTTGAAACCTTTTAAGAATAGAGTAAAAAAAGTTTTGGTGATAACTCTATCTGTATAATTGTACATTTTGTACCCCTCAAAACTATGTACTATATTATCTATTTCAAAAATCAGTTCCTGCTCCTTCCCCTCCCCCATTTGGAATATCCCATCTAGTGTGGTGGCCCATAATTTGTGTGAATCTGTTGTGTCTCCATTCTCCTGTTCGCTATTCTTTCTGAGCGTTGGGGCACCTGAATATTCTTTTGGTGTTCCCCATGTTCTAACGGTGATGCCACCTCACTGTTGCTTCTGCTACCTTGTACTGCTGATACCCCATCCCCTCAATGAAATTAACTTCAGAAATACTGTTGTTCTGAACATGACCTGAAAAAAGGCATTGTACAGGATAAACTGTATTATTCTTATACTGTTTAAAGTCTAAAGTCTCTTTCCAACTTGCGCTGTTTTTTGTGGAACAAATTATTGCATTTTCTTTCTACCTTAACAATGATCTTACCATATAAATTCTAATACTATGCAAACAACAGGTTGCCAATAATTCTATCATTCAAAAGACACAAATCACTTTTTGCTCAGCAAGCAGTTCTGTGAATTGCACTAGTGAGTTAATTTGTCTATACAAAATGATCACTTGCTTAATGAGGTCCTAAATGTGTTATCAGTCTGTGAGGCGTAAGACTTTGTCAGTGTGTGGGGGACCAACTGTGGAATTATAAAAGATGTCTGAAGGGAAAGAGACTTCTAATTTTAAACCAGATCCAGTCTTATAAATTCTGTGTCACATAATGGAAGACCTGATCTGGCTAAGGACAGATCTAGCTGTAAAATCAGTGATGTAAAGACAATGAAGAAGAAAACATATTGAAAAAATGGAATCTATGACAAATCATGCCAAAACTATATCTTCAATAACAAACTAACCAGATATTTCAAAGAAATGTTAAAATCAGTGCAGCTTAAACTTTCTGATGTAGAGAATGATTACAGAAGAAGCATTGTCCATATAAAGATCCTGCCAGAAGACAACCCTGAATATAAAATGCAGGAAAAAAATAAATAAACCACACTTTTCACTCAAATCCTGATTTCTAGCTGGTGGTCTTCCAAGGCTGACTTAAATGTACTGCTTGACTGGTGAAATGTGACACCTCTGCTTTCTAAACCCCCTCCCAGGGAATGACCTCCATGGCATGGAAAAAGCCAGACTTGTTAACCAGAGAGGTTCATATGTTTCATAGGTTCATAGGTTTTTACTAAGCTTGCAGCCAAAAGACACCATCACAGCCACATCACCCAGTACTAGTAGTGGCAGTAAACTATCAGACCCCCCCCCCAACCTATTAAACACAGACTTGCTCTACATATTCCTGGTGAAAATTTGTGATCACCCATCCAGTCATTCACACAGGTTTTAAAGGTTGGTAGAGAAATACTCAACTCAATAGGTAAGGGCAGCCTATTTCACAAACATGGTTTATGTCCGCTTAGGTATCTGTCAAGCTATCTAGTTTGTTAATGTGATAGTGTAGGTTTAGGCCTCTACAACAGGTGTCTGTTTTACCACTTATTCTATTTACGTGAAGGCGTTCAAAGAGTGCCGAGTTATGCAAAACAAGCAAAGCAGAGATCACTCCTCAGGAATCTGTATGACAGTTGAGTAGAGTGATATAACATTTAGTCTATCAGTGTTTCTAAGGGTAATGAGACTTTGTTTTGGTGATGAGATATTGAAGATTGCTTTAGACGCTTGGTGAAGTGCACGCTAAAGGGAGCATTATGTTCAATGATATGCCTAATAAGGGATGGGTAACTTGGGATTATAACTTTTTTGGCCCTTAAGGAGATGCCACAAAAGAAAAGATGTGCAAGGTAGAAGAATTTTTTAAACGGCACAGAGCCATGGTGGTCAAAGGAGAATCTGATATCAATATATCTGCCCAAGCCCCTTGATGACTGTGATAAATGGAATTTTATCTATTTGGTAAGCAGTTTTGATGCTGGATTTAAAAAAGGAAGCTACGCTACACTTCTTGGTGATAAGAGTAAGACCATTATTAATACATCAAACATTTGTTTGGTTGCAGGGCTTTAAGGGTATAGCTGATGATCCGAGAACAGCTTGGACCAAAAAGTAAGAATGCAAAAAAGAAGACCACTTTGTTTAGACTGTTTGCAATCAGATTTTGTATTTTCAAAACAAAGTGGAATTGGTGGATTATTTACACTGTGGTCTTCACCAGGTTAAAAAAAGTAGAAAGAAGTTAACTAAAGAAGCATAGGTTGTGATGCAAGGGGAGGGGGGATCACCAAACCAAAAATGGAGCAGTGAGTGTCAAGGTCAAAACATACGCTGAGTACCAAAGCAGTTGAAATAAAATGGGGGAACCTGGTGGACTGACAAAGCAAATCAACCCCCAGACTGATGAAAGGGTGACAATGAAAGACTGGATAAAAGAATTTAGGAGAAGAGTAGAATTTAGCAGGTAATACTTGAGGAGTAGAGAATTTACCAGAAACAGAATTAGAGGTACCCACTTTTACAAGTAGAGAGGGGGGACTTGACTAATGTCTTGGGTCATGACAGAGACAGTCAGTTAAGTTAGGACAGTACCAGAAAGGATAGAATTCTGGATAAGGTCCTTACCAAGATGGATGAGTCACTATTGTTCATGCGAAGGACTTATTACCCAACACTAATCATGCAACTCTGTGGTTTGGAGTGAGAAGAAACAGTGAGAATACAAAGGCAAAGTTGATTGTGTAGGATTTTAGAAGACTGAATTGTGATGAGCTTTGTGAGGCTGATCTATGAGTTACAAAACTTTGAGTAGATAGATTGTGTAAATAGGATGTAGGAGAGGTTCATGAATGTAGTACTTGCAGCTATAGACAAATGTTTGAAAGGTTTCCAAAGGTGGAAGATGCCAACATGGCTACACAGAAATGTGAGGCTTACAATTATGACAAAAGTTAGGGCTTATAAACAGCAGTAAGCAAAGGGTGAGTAGGGTAAGTTAGCAGAAAACAAAAAGGACAGTAGAAGAACATCAATGGTGATAAGGACACAAAGGTGCAGGCTGAAAGAAAGATGACAGAAGGGATCAGGAAGAGGACAAGGGCTTCTTTTTATTTATATGATAAAAAGGAGGAAATGAGATACAGATGTGTCCAATCTAAGAAAAGATGGAAGGAGATCACAGGAGATGGGGAAAAGCAGAATTACTGAATGAAACTTTCCTTCAAGGATCATAAAGGAAGACAAGGGGATGGTAGCATGGAAGGACTCAGGCAGAGCAGAAGGAGGAGATGGAGAGACACCAAGATAGACAAGTTTAAAGAAATCTGCCTGTTCTTGTAGAAGATAAAACACAAGGACCCAATTGACTGCCTCACAGAATCCTCAGAGAATATGGACAGTGTGCTGACAGACTACCAGGCAGAGATCCTAAGCTGATCACTGTCTAGTGAGGAAGTACCTATGGACAGTAAGTATGACACCCTTGTACAAAAATGAAACAGAAGGATGAACCATCTGAGAACTAAAGGTCTGTTATTTGATAAGCAGTAGCAGGGAGCATCTTTGTGAGAATTGTAAATGCAAGGATGGTAGAATTGCAAGAGGACAACAGTCTCTAGAACAGCAACTAACATCAGTTCTTGACCAGCAGGAGACATGAATGAAAACTGATCCATTGTATGACTGGATTGGAGGTGAGCTTGACAGAGGAGTACAAGCAGACATGCTCTACCTTGACTTCAGGAAAGCTTTGAATTTGCCTGCCCAAGCAGCTGATAGGAAAACTGGAGGCATTAGGCTAGGACTAGGCTAGGAACTGCAGTGGGGTATCATTGAATGGTGGGATAAAAAGGTTGTTGTAAAACGGGATCATGGCAAGAGTAAGAAGAATACCTTTAGGATATTGCTGGAGTCTGTACTGGGTCAAGCATGTTTTAATGCATCTGTCTCAGACATATTTGATGGAATGGAGACCAGAAACAAACACTAATGACATAAAGATAAAATGCATCAAATCAAGTTGGTGACATTATCTAAATGAGAATTTAGAAGTGCTGCTCAACTGGACAAAGGTGGTAGCAGAAGTTCAGAGCAGACACATTCAAAGTTATTGCTCTTGGGTCACAACAATCCTAGTGTGCAGTTTTAGCTAGGCTGAGTGGAAGTGATGACACTACAGCAGGTAAAAATAGTGAGGTGTTGACCATAACTGCAAAGGACAACCAGACGTAGAGGTGACAGGAAGCTGACAGCATCATCAAATGGAAATGTTGTGTACATCCTTAGGGGGACAGACTTCAAAAGTAAATGGATTCAGAACCCCTAGTTAAACTCCAGTTAAATTCCAGTCAGTAATCGGTACATTTTTAATTAAACCACACAGTCAATAATTCATTCATTTCTGTAGGCCGTAAAAGGGAAGGGGCATTAACATGCTTGAAGGTGTCTGGAATAAAACCATAAGGAAAGGTCAGTGGATGGATATATGACCAAATGCAAGAGCAACTAAGTTCTTCACATGACAAATCAAAAGAAACAGGAGACACAATACTGGTACACAGACTGATGGCCTTAAAAGTAAATTATACTGTAATACATAATATTATTTTGAGAAATAAATGTAAAGGCAGAACAATTTCACACATTATTCATTACATATGAAGACTAAGACTGTAATATGCTACACATCAACTTAAAAAATAAATGCTGCTTTTCCAATGAGCATGGCAGAGAGCTTTGAATAGGTCATCCTGAACAGGAAGGACAAAGGAAGAAGAGAGGTCACAGGCAGAAGACTGCTGGCTCTAACTATTCCCTAAATTTCTAAAAGATCTTCTGCAAAGAAAGTATGTACAAAAGAGTGTAACTAGAGTAAGCAAACAAGAAATATATGCTAGCTGAAAAGAAAAACTCATAAGGCTCAGTACATGTGTTTCAGAGGGATTTTAGTTATTCAATCAAAGTCAGTAATATAGTTCATATGTATTTTGGGACTCCATTGCTCACATATGATCACAGGGCCACATGGGGTGATACAATGATCTGGATGTGTAAGACCCCTTTCACCAGTGAAGAAAAGGCTGTTATAATAAGGTCATGAAGCTACAGAACATTTTTGTACAGATATTGTTACACAGTCAAGTAAGAGGTTAGAGTAAATATAGATTCACTGAAAAAACAGCCCTTCACATATTAGTGAGATTATAGTTCAGATAAGGGGCCGGAGATCATATAGACCGTTTTCAGTAATTAGTTTTACTTTCCTTGTTTGAAGACTATTGGTATCTTTATAACTGAAGTCTCCAGATTCAACTCTTGTCTTCACTATCAAAGAAACTTTGGGGCTTTTTTGAAAGCTGCAAAATAAGGAATAACTTCAATGTGCTCAAAGCTACAATAGGATACGTTATGATTAAACCTTGAAAGGGAATGAAAAATAATGTTTGCAACTATTAAGGTCATACCAGGATCTTATTACGAATTATCCTCTTTGACTCATATTAGCAGTGTTATTTTGTTCATTCAGCCATAAGAAATGGAGCTGGGTAAATTGATTCAAGTCCTAAATTCTAGACAATGGCAAAATCTAAATTAAGTTGCTTGATCATGTTATCATGTTATCTGTAGAGCTGCATCAGAAAAAAGGCTGCAGGCAGTCTGGGCAGGACAGTAGCAATAATACTTAATGGAGGATTTTTAGCTTAAAGGCTGATTTCTCAGATTGCAGATGTCAAGCTGTCACCTGCAATGAGGGTTTGTTTCACATCTTCTAGTTTCTACCATTTTTAATGGTTTAAAGATTTCACCAGCCATGGTGTACTGTCGTACATTACTTTAAACTATGAATATATATATATATATATATATATATATATATATATATATATATATATATATATATATACTCTGAAGATCAAAGATGTGTCAATATAGAACTGTATGGATTTTTTTAGTAGTAGACGTGCATACATGCACCCACAAGCACACCAACATCCACACACACATGCATGACAATGACATGTATCTATCATGTTGTACGTTGATGAGGATGGCATTCCTATTCTCTCTTATTAATACTTAAACTGTTTTATATCTTTTGCTCATATTACAGAAACAAAGACATTACCTTTGACAACTCCTCAGGAAACTCAAGCAACATCAGTTGTTTTCCTGTATGAGGGCATAATAAAATGCTGACTGGGAATTTTGAGGTGATTATTTTAAGAGTGTTAATGCTCATAACCATGTAATTTTGTCAACTTGTTTCATACAGTGCGAACATGAGCTCAGGGACATGCATTTTATGCAGTTTGCTTCAGGAAGTCCTATGAGTAACAAAACCTTCATATGCAGGAGTTACAGAATCCTGCAAACTCGGTAGCTGTCAGGAATGAAAGACTTAGAAAACTGTGTTATAGCTGCATTCTTTCGAATGTTCTCAGCTGTATATTACCAACCTGGCCAGAACTATACAAATAACAGTGGCAAAGCTTCTCAAATAAATTCCAGTAGTCAAAATAAAGGATTATTTAAGATGAAAATGGAATATATGGTAAGGCAGGTTTATGTAAAAATGTAAAATATATGGTGTGTGTGTGTGTGTGTGTGCGTGTGCAAATATATCTATCTATCTATATCTATCTATATAGATATAGATATAGATATAGATATAGATATAGATATAGATATATATATAGATATAGATACAGCCTGTAGGTTGGTCTTGGTGCATTCACTCTAGTAAAATAATTAAGTTAGAATCACCGAATATGAATAAGTATGAAAAGAAAGAAAATAAATAATCAGAACATGAGCTACGTATATCTTATTTTGTGCGGCAGTTATTTTTATCTGCTTCTACTTACACTCTTATACAAGTCTCTTAACTAGTCAGGCCAACTCTCTTTCTTACCTTTTTATACAATCTATTGTGTGCATCAATTCTCACTTTCAGAGCAAAGCCTATACACATCTATGAGACTGATATTATTGGAATATTAGATCTCAGTACAGTAATAATGCACTACCGCTCAGGAACTTGATTTATAAGAAATCTGTTTAGCTTAGGCTGCAATGCTTAGTAATTCTTCAAGATGCTTTATACAAATGAATGCAACACACATTACTGCAATTACTAATATATAGTTCAGACGGATATTGTGCATCTTGTCTTCATGTATAAGTGTGCTTCTATATATGGATATATACTGGATGATCAAATCCTGCAGTTCCATCATTCTGTGTATATAATAGATCAGATTAGATTAGGTCATGACTGCAATTTGGCTCCCAGAAAACAACAAAGTGTAAAGACATCATCTTATTTTTGTAGATGATTTAAAATTGTATAGCTCATTAGATGAGGAACTGAAAGCCCAACTGCAAGTGGTCAAAACTTTTTCAGATGATATAAGAATGTCATTTGGTCTTTATAAATCTGCAAAAGCAACCTTTAAAGCAGGAAAGCTGCCGCAACAGGGACAGGAATGTAATATAAAAGATCTTGAGTTAGAGGGAGTATATAAATATTTGGAACTTGATATAGGATTAGTGATAGAACATGAGCAAATGGAAATAAAAGTTACAAGGAATATTTTAGAAGACTAAAATTAATACTGAAAATGGCATTGACATCTAGGAATAAAGTCCAAGCTACAAACCAATTTTCTCTTCCTGTCTTACCTTACAGTTTTGGAGTGATTGACTGGGCCCAAACATTGTTGGATGGGTTGGACAGGAAAACAAGAAGGATGCTTCATGCTCATCAAATGATTTATAAAAATCAGTGCATACCAAGACTATATATTCCCCATTCTGAAGGAGGTATGGGCCTCCTCAAAATTAATTACATGTATAGATCTGTAGTCGTGGGACTGCATACATATCTGCTGACCTCACAAAACCCAATCACTTTTGAGACATGAAGAGAATAAGTCTAAGATGGCCTCGGTTTACTATCGTTTGTTCGAAAGGCAAAACATTTGCCATTCGAAACAATGAAAAGTAATACCGAACCTAAGCATTCCAAACAGCCACAATGTCGACCCAAATGATCGACAAATTTGAGTCAACATTGTTAGAGAAACCATTACATGATAGCCGTATAGGAGCTGATGTAAATCAGACTCCTATATGACATATCATGTTTTTGCAGGGGGGAAAGCCCCCCTGTGGCCCCACATCCCCACTACTAATATATTCTAACTCCAAGATCGCACTACAGTGGGGATATGGATGAATTTCTAATCCCCACTGTATCATGATCTCCGTGCAGATAGTCAAATACACTTATGAGAATGCACTACTGCATTCGCATAAGTGTGTTCAGCTATCCCATCCATTTGGATTTTGTGCACGACATTCTGATTTTTGGCAGCACTGCTGCCGACAGACTGTTGTTCACATAAACGATCGTAAACCAATGGCTTCCCTGCTTAGTTTAGCAGAAGCATATCGGCATCTAGCGAGAATGGAAATCACACCAGAAGTAGATAAAAATCAGGCAGCAACTGAATCTATCAAAAAGCAAAAGAAAGAATATGAAGTGAAGGATCAAATGAGAAGGCATGAAATGTGGAATACACATTAATATAGTTGCCAGTATATAAAACTCTTGGAACAACCTCATGTTGATCAGGATCGAACACAGGAATGGTTAAGGAAAGGTGAATTTAAACCAAAAGACAAAAGGTTAATATTGGCAGCCAAAGGTAGCGGACTACATACACATTGGTTTGCAAAGTCCATTGAATATGTGGGAGAAACAGACAAATGTAGGTTTTGTAAAGCAGAATTGGAAACAGTCACACATCTTGTTGCTGGTTGAGATATACTAATAGCAGAGGGACTGAATACTGAAAGGCATAATAACGTGGCAAATGTCGCATTGTAGATTCTGCAAACATTATAATATTGAAGTAGCTGAAAAACACTGGAAATATGAGCCACAAATCATCACAGAAAATGATGAAGTTTATATCACATGGGATCAGCCATTACCAACAGTTGAAAAATAGATGTTAGAATCCCAGATATAGTAGCCCAGGAAAAGAAAACTAAAGTAGCATTGATCATTGAAATTGTTACACTCAGTGACTACAGTGTCTTACATACAGAGAGATACACAAAGTTATAAAATACCAGGATTTGCAAGCAGAAATGAGGGCAATGTGGAAGAAAGATTCCCAGACACTTCTAGTAGTAGTAGTAGCAGCAACAAGTCTTATAAAAAAGAATTTACAACCATATTTAGATATGTTACTGACACATGCAACTGTACGAATTGCGGAAGGAGTCATTACTGGGAACATTGCATGTGCTACAAACAGCACTTCTGGCTAACATCAAAGACTGAAACAATACTAATTTCATGAACTTTAATCATACTTTGACTTAGGAACGGGTTCCTTTCCAGTCATGGTATTAGTACCCCAAAAGACTTAGATGTATTTAAAGGGACACAGAACAATGTAGCGCATGCAGTATCTTTTCAGATGGAAAAAGTCACTTAGTATTTCATGGTGTTGGTTAAGTGCACACTGGCACAACAATTAAGATTGCTGATTCCCACTTCTCCATTCTCTTGTTCTATTGTCAGCTGGGGGTGCCTCCTGTCTAAAGACTGCATGTTTTCCCTGCATCCATATCAGTTTTCACAGGGTATTATAGTGCCCTCTGACTTCCCATAAATATGCTGCAAATGAACTGGCAAAGTGCTGTCTAAACTGCCTACAGGTGTGTGCATGTATATATGTGTGTGTGTGTGTGTGTGTGTGTGTGTGTGTGTGTGTGTGTGTGTGTGTGTGTGTGTGTGTGTGTGCCTGCATGCGCACGCGTGTTTTGGTGCCATGATTATTTTTTCTACCTTGTGTGTGTGTGTGTATGTGTGTGTGTGTGCCTGCATGCGCACGCGTGTTTTGGTGCCATGATTATTTTTTCTACCTTGTGTGTGTGTGTGTGTGTGTGTGTGTGTGTGTGTGTGTGTGTGTGTGTGTGTGTGTGTGCCTGCATGCGCACGCGTGTTTTGGTGCCATGATTATTTTTCTACCTTGTGTGTGTGTGTGTGTGTGTGTGTGTGTGTGTGTGTGTGTGTGTGTGTGTGTGTGCCTGCATGCGCACGCGTGTTTTGGTGCCATGATTATTTTTTCTACCTTGTGTGTGTGTGTGTGTGTGTGTGTGTGTGTGTGTGTGTGCCTGCATGCGCACGCGTGTTTTGGTGCCATGATTATTTTTTCTACCTTGTAGTTAATGAGTATCAAGATGGACACCAGGTTTTCTATAATAATGATGTGGATTAAGCAAGTATCAGAAAATGAATGCATGAAGTGTGGCCAAGATGGTGAGCAGTTAACAGCACTGTTTCTAACATCTCTGACAGGATTTTCACTAAAAAACAGAACATTTAAAAACCTGATAGATTTATAGTTGAACATCTACAGAAAGATTTACTATAAAAATAATAAGTTTGAATCTCTATTTTAATTGCTTTTTTGCTGTCAAGAAAACTAGAAAGAACTAATTGCCTCAGAATGAGCCACTCTAAGTCCAGTGTCTAGGACAGTACTATGAAAAAAAGCATACAGGCTATATGAGGTAACATCAGTGAGTTATCTGTAAAGTTAGATAAATTAGAAAGCAACATGGACAATTTTAAAGAGGAATGTAAAAAAACAAGTTGAAGTGCTGAGTGAATCTCAAACAACAATCGTCACAAATCTTGAGTATAGATGAGGCAATATCTGATTTTGATGGAAGATTACTTGAATCTGAGAACAACACTGAATTTCTTCTGAAACAAAGCAACCTATTCTAGGAAAAATAGAAGATTTAGAGAACAGATCTAAAAGCAATAACATCAGGATTTACGGGGTTCCTTAATACCTGGCTGCCTAAAACTTTGATACTGCCTGAAGCCTTTTCCTTTGGCATTGAAAGGGCATATAGATAATCTTCTAACTCATCTTAAAAAAAAACACCTTCATCAAGGTCAGTGATCATAAGATTTTTCTCAAGTCAAGATAAGGATTCAGTCTATACCTCCCAACCATACTAAATTACTCGATTTTTACCGAGTTTTGGGGTCCAAATGAAGGGGTGCCACGATTTCCGAGTGACACCCCTTCATTTCCTTTTGTTTGTTTTCATTTTTTGATTTTTGCGCTGTCTGAGCTGACGGCATTATGTACGGAATGACGTCAGCTCTGTCAGGGCTATCAGCCAGTTGGAATTGAGCTCATGGAGCTCATGTCGTGCACACATCATTTCCAGCTGGCCTGGCTGGAAATGCGAGCGGGAAACTCTTCTAATAAGCAAATTATCGGCAGCACTGTTTGCAAGCGAGAAATTCTTCTAACAAATGGATTATTGGCAGTACTTGTTTTATTTGGGGGAATCAAGAAAGGTAAGGAAACAAACTGTTGTGTGTGGGGGGGGTAAAAGCTTGGTGGTCAATGGAAGGGAAGGCAGTAAAAGACGGAGAAAAAAAAGAAAATTGGGCATACAGAAAAAAGTATATTATGTATGCCAGGATGTGTAACATTCATAAAAATAAAAGACAAGGTCAAATGAATGCAGGCAGGCTGATCAAACTAGCTGAGGCTACAGATGGCATGAAAATAATTTTTAGTAAAAAAAAGACAGAAAAATTATCCCGACAGGTTAGAAAAACAATGATGTTTTAATTTGCAGGTAATTTTCCCATGTTACTTGTGTACATCTTTGCATATCTATAATTATTCAACAAAATTATATGTTTCATTATTTTTTTTCAGTTCATATGTTTGCGTTCACTCTAGTCTGCATATGAGCCACAACAGTGACCTCTGCTGCAAAACAGATGTACACAGAGCTTCCTGGACTCTCTTCCTTTGTAGATGCAGTCCTTTTTCACAGCACCAGCAACTGTTTGCCAGACTTCCTTCTCTTGCTTGCTGTGCTGACACTAGCTTAAAATGTGAGATCCCTTTCCTGGTTTCCATCTTGTCAGTCACTTAGCAGACCTAATGTCTATGTTACTTCCTATTTTTATTTTTTTTTTAATGTGCACATGCCAGCATGTTTAATTTGAAAAGGAAGAGGAAGTTATTGCCACACTTCTCTGATTGCCTGCAAGAAAGAAATCATAACTTGACATTCTTGTTAGGGACCCCAGAGCTATCTTTCATAATGAACGTGACCTCTTAACAGTGTCAGTTTTCAAACTACAGCAATTTTGTGGTCACACATCTGGATAGGTGTTTCCTTCCTGAAGTCAAACAAATGTTTTAAGGGTTGAGCCACAAACCTCAAAGCAAGGGAAAAGTGAATGTTGCCTAATCAGACTGCTGTCCTGCTTGTTTTATGATGTTTAACTTTGGTGTTTGTGTCTGTATGCCTGTGCCAGAGTTGTCAACCGAGTGATACTCCTTTGTTAACAGAAATCAGCTTTAGAACAAATGCCTTCTTACACTTTACTGTCAGAAATAGTTTCTTACCTAACTGTTTCAGTTTATGCAGCACAGTATGCTTATTACTAAGCTTATGGCTTCAAGTGATACATTAACATAAATGTGTGACTGTTTTCTAAATTGCTCGCTAGTATGGCTACATGATTACTTTGGTAAGGTAGGTCTTAACAGTTTCTAGTTTATATTACTCTTTTGAGTTATCTTATTGTTGAGCTATCAAAAATTAAAAAAAACTAATACAAAATAAAAAAGGCACAATTAATTTTAGTCCAGTAGTAAAACTGTTAAACACTATATTGTTGCTAATAAGAATTTTAAAGCTTTGGTCCATGGTAAGGAAAATTATCCTTTTAAAATATAGGACAGAAATGAGTAGAGATAGTTAGGGAAAAGCCACTCTATGTGTGTGTGTGTGTGTGTGTGTGTGTGTGTGTGTGTGTGTGTGTGTGTGTGTGTGTGTGTGTGTGTGTGTGTGTGTGTGTGTGTGTGTGTGTGAAAATGCCCCCATTCCTGGTGGCTACAGGTATTCAGGCTCAAACCCTGGGTAAAACGAGTCAAAAGTCCCTAGCCAGCACCATTTGCGAGCTTTGTCCAGATTTGTTGTGCTAAGAGTTGAGAGCTATGGTGAGAAGTGAGAACAGAATTTGTATTCCCCCATTATTAACTCTGTTGTTTGTCCAGGATTTTTGTGCTAAGATTTGAGGGCTATGGTGAGTGAGAAGTGAGAACTGAATTTGTATTCCCCCATTATTAGCTTTGTCCAGGTTTTTGTGCTAAGAGGTTGAGAGCTATGGTGAGAAGTGAGAACTGAATTCACTAAATGATAGCCATTAAGTTTTAGTTTTCCTATTTTTCGGAGAACTGCTGATTTGGCATAGTGGTATGTTGCTCTGACTGTAGTGCATAGGGTCCTGGGTTCAAGAGTTGCCAGTAAAATACATGGTGGTAACACAACATTTTATTCTAGCAACTTTCCAAAATTATACAAGGAATGTTTAAAATGTGTCCCTGGTATTTGAACTTTTGTTCTCCCACCCCCCCCAAAAAAAAAATGAAATTGAAAATAAGTGCGAGAAGCTGATTAAGATGCCTATGGCTTACACTACTGTCATTCTATTTATAGTGTGGGTGTGGAAGTAGACTTTTATGATAGAAATGCTCTGAATTGGGCAGTTTTGTCATTATTAGTTCAAGCATTTTGTTTCATTGCCTACAGTACTGCCTACTGGAAAAATGTTCAAACAATAAATTTAAAATGTGCTCTGTCTAACAAGTGTGCTGTATTATACAAGAAATATAACTTAATAAAGTCAGGAAGGTATATCAAAGAAAAGAACACAATGATATGAAAACAGCCCAAAGGTAATCTTTATCCACCACTGGTCAGATGCATTTTCTTTGGATGTGGTGTGGGTTTCAATGCTGTTTCCATGAATGTGAGTTTCAAGGGCAGAGAAGTTTTAATGCCAAGTCTATTTTCATGGTGAGACAGTATTGCTTTATTTAACAGTATGTCTGTTAGTGTTTGTGCATTGTTGTGCTGCAAAATATAAACCAAATAATCATTGTAGAAGTAAAGCAATATGCACACATTAGTGTTTATGGTAAATGGGGCAAAATAGCCAGGTAACGGGACATTGGAATGGCTGCAGGGGGACTATGGTGCCACTTTTGGTTGTCTGTTCTTCAGTTTGCATTTGAAAGTTGGTATCCCACAATTCCATGGGAGTGGGTGGGGTTACATAATTATGTATGCAAATTACATGTTAATCTGCGTACAGATTTGTACCTATTTTTCACTGGCCTTGTCAAGATTTTTGATGTTTCCAGGTTGAGAGGTATGTTTAAGTCTTAAAAGCTGCATGGACTAACTATCCAGTTAGAATTAAAGAAAATATTATAACATTTAATAATAACTATTAATAATTAGTGATGTTAAATAGAAATGCATGTGTGCCACTTGTTAAAAGCTTACGGAAGAACAATATTAAAGGACAAATATTGTTTCCAGCAAAACTAAGGATTCACCATCCAGATGGAAAGAAGATTTTTAACACCATGAAAGATTCACTGGACTTTATACAGAACAATAAAATCCTAGAAAAAACAAACAGAAGAAATGGACTGGGATTTATCAACGTCTTGGAAGAGAAATGCCACAAGAGATGCTTGGTTAATAAAATACAAAAACAGTAAAAAATTATAGAACAAATGAAAATCAATGTATTTCATGGTTAGAAATTCTTATTAATTTAAAGAAGTCCTTGAATACTTATGAACAGGTGCTGAATATTATTTTTTACAAGGTCAATCACATATTTCTTTCTTTCCCTACTTCAAAAGGTTACTAGTTCTCTTTTTAAAATGTTACAGTTTGACTCTTTTAGCTATCTATGAAATTAAAGCCACTTATTTTCATTTAGAGCTTAAAAGGTTAAACTATTTATTTTATTAGGATGAAACTTATGTTAGGTGGCACACTTTCTGATATCCTAGCATAGTGGAGTAATGTAGTATTGTCCCGGTCCCTTCAGTAAACACATCACACCGAATGGCATTTGACTACCTTTATTAAACTTCCATGAACATAATTTTGTTAACCAATATTTATTAATTACAACTGAAACATAGTATAGCTGATTTTAATCACAGCATAAACATCAATGTAAAGTTAATCAGGAGAGCATGACCCCACTCATCCTGACCCAGTAAGCAGCGTTCATGCCTCCACTCACTTACTTATGAAGCAGCATCCCACTACTCACTTCATTTACCATTTATTGAATTACACATCCAACCAAATAAACAGTGTCCTTACCTCTTCTCACTTATTTTATTTATCAAGCAGCATTCAACTGCTCACTTTCCTTTTCCATCTCATTGAAATGAACATCCAACACCAGAGGGGGAACAGAAGAGGGCAAGCCTGTCCCTCTTCTCCACTCACCAGCCTGACCAGGCTATTCCCCTCTCTCCTACCATACTTCCAACAACCTAACCACTCAAAGGCCTCAACCCAAACATTATTCAGTGTACTCCATCCTGTCTAACCAAACTGTATCGGTGTCAACACCTCCAGATGCCCTAACACATAAATAGCCAAAGTGGCCAATTGCCTAAAGGGCTGAAATTAAACTCCAATCCCACTCCAATGGGAAACTGACAAACCATAACCTCATAACCTAACATAACCTCTGTATATTAGCTAAACTCTCACTTAACTAACTACCATTAGTAGCTTCACAATGCTTCCCATGTCATTACCAAACAAATGCACCACCAAAACACTAACCACCACCAAGCAAAACAATGCAAGAAAAATTTCACAAGATCATGCCTAACTGCAGCCCCGTTTTACTGACCAATGTACCTAGTAATGTCCAAAATGAAACTTCCTTGCCAATCAGTATAATAGTAATCCTGCCCTAGCCAACTACTCAATATAAACAAGAAAACTTTCAATCACATTATAGCATTTGCTGACCAACAAACCCCTTCCGAATGACTTCAGTATCCATACCCAAGTCGATACCTGCCAGATGCACCACCAGAACTCTTATCCCAATGTCTACCCCAAAACTAAGCTATGTCACTGACCTGCCATCATGCTTAGCTGCTACCCCTTTTTCACCCAAAGGATATACTAATGACCAAAATGAGATTTTCTTTTCTAATACATCAATTGCATAGTAATCCTGCTACCATACTGACTATCGTTATAAAGCAAGAAAACATTTGGTATCCAAAACCCACCCTGTTAATGACTTTGATACATCCATGAAACAGCAACCACACAAACTGTAGTCCAATGACCCTCCATTTATTAAACGCAAACCCTTGCAACCAGCTTAGCTTGGAAACAGGAAATATCTGATAAGCTTCACACTATCAAACCTACCCCTACCCTTCCAGCATATGAGCCACTGTCCAAGATTAGTAAATTAGCATAACCCTAACACCCACACAACTGTAGTAAATGCAGGTAATTCCTCCTTGACCAACTGAAATGCCCCACCTTGTTCACAAGCCTGAGCCGACTAACTCAACAATCCTTCCCACAAATTAAAAAAAAAAGGATCCTCTGCCACCCAACTTCTCCAGCTAAAAGTACGATGCCTACTAGATTAACAACAACTTCAAAGTCCCACATCTACTGCAGTCATTCTACCCTGCTGATGGACAAGCCACAAACCAATCCCCCCCAAAATTATAGCCGAACCCAATCCTCCTGCATTGGTAAACCAATGCAAACCCCCATGAGCAATCCAATGCATCTACCAAAAGCTTAACATCCTTAATCCACCACTTACCCTTTAGTTTGCCCTTTAAAGCTTCCTTTCAATGTGTCGCCTTCCCATTCAACAAAACAAACCCTAAACATCTGTTAGGAGACCAAAATCATGCCCTGCTTAATCATTACAATTTCCGCCTAGCCACTGGAACACCTAGTTCCTATCCCCCACATTTGCATATCTGCAATGCTTCCACAAAACCTGCCTACTCCCACATATAAAATACTACCTCCTATTATCCGGAGAAAACAATATCACACAAATTGAATAACCTACCCTTCCCCCATTCCTACCTCACTGTAACTTCCCAATCTCTATCTTCTTTTGAAAGCGATGACTAGTCCTACAAACTGACCCCCACACACCTTGATTCAATAGAAAATCCTTAGGAAAACACCATCTATTACCCATGTAACAAATTCAGTCTGCTGCAAACTCAATTAGTCAACATGCTTTCCTCGTCTGTCACCTGTACCACTGAATATCTACCCCCCTCACTTCAAGTACACAAAACCTACACGCCACCCGCAAACATACTCAACACTGCCCCCTGTAACTAAGCAATATTGATGAGACAAAGGCTGTATCCTACTGAAACCAAACCTCCATGGACTACATTAAACCAGACACCTAAGGAAAAATAACACCTTGAGGTCCCCTCACATGTAGACAGTAAACCACTGAAGCCACAGACTTACCATTTGAAATTCCTGAAGCCATCAAAGTAACCCCAGTAGCATCAATGAATACACATATGCTTGTACTTCCCCATTCTAAACCTTCTCCACAGTAAAAGCAAAAGGGGAAAAGACCCCCCCCCCCTCGCTTCCCACTGGACTTGTCTAACTAATCAATCAGTCATTGAGATCCCAAAATCCAACCTAACCTCAGTCATTATGATAGTATCCCATCTGTAGACAGCCCCAAACTCTCCATAATTAAACTGAAACACCTGCTTCACCAAGCCCCTGACATCATCCTTATTAGACCCTGCAGTACTCACATACTGCACAAACTCTCACACACTGAAATGAGTAGTTAAAATTGTATCACTACCTGTGACCTCACTCCATGAAGCTGCAGCAATCAAAACCCATCTGCAGCAACTTCTATCACCTGATGAGACCATATCATTCAACCACTGGCTGATACGACCTCTGTGTTGACACCATCTTCATCTGCATTACGTAGCACTCCAACAGCTGAAGCACACATCATAGCACCACCATCTGCAAAGAAAAGAGAAATGTAAATCATCTGAAATAGAAATACATTTGAAGGCAACCCCCCCCCCGAAAGCTCTCAAGAAATCCACCTTCCTTTGCCACAGCCAGCCACCGCAGTCACAACTTACCTCTCAGACAGTAAATTTGCAAAGCCATAAATAGTGAGACTAAATCAAGGCCATTGTGACATATGACTGGCCTTGCTCTTACAACATATGCTTTTAAACCTTGCCATGCCCAGCTTTCCCCCCATGGCCATTAACGCAGCACATCACATAATCCCAACACAATTCATTAATGGTTCATACTGGAGAAGCAGTTGGCAAAGTAGTGCAGCAAGCCAAGAAATCACTCCTGGACCCTGTACTTTTGCAGCAAATACAAACAGCATGCCCATGGATGCAAAAACATATCTCTAAACCTCTTGACACAAAATTCCAGACAAAGCCTGACAGAATGAGGGAGGACAAAGGCTCACAAATAAAGACAACTTTTAAATATTGTTCCTATAATGTAGACCAGTGATAGCACAACAGTGTTTATCTTAGGTTACATTCCCTCATCCTCCAAGAGATCTGAAGTCTTAAACACAATGTTTATTACTATTTAGTGACCTCAGTACTTGGTACTGCAGTGGTTGTGCTGCGGTAGCGCTGTCGCCTCACAGTAAGACGCTGTCCCATTTGATTCTTAGCTAGAGCGTTTTCTGTCTGGAGACATGCGTGAATGGGTGTACCTTCGTTGAAGGTTGTGCATCAGGGCTGGCAACTCGGCACGTAAAAATCCACTGCCAATCATTAGCGGACCGGAGTTTTGCTGTGGTGACCCTTAACCGGGAAAAGCTGAAAGACACAAGTGACCTCAGTACTCAGACCATCACAGCAACCCATCAAAAATGAGCAACCGACCAAATATGAAGCACAATCCTGGACTCCCTATGAAAAACTGGACAGTTGAGAGATGTCCACAACTCTCCCCATTGGGATAAACACAACCAAAACCTGAACAGCACACAGGTACCTACAGAGTGGAATATTGGTCCTCTATCATTTTCCAGTTCTGAGCAGTCATCTGAGTCTAATTCTTCAAAATCTACAAAAGGCATAAGCTCTTTACATACATTCTACCCTGTATGTCGAGCAAACCTGAAGCGATACAGAGCCGAAAGTTTCCATGTTAAGGTACTTAAGCACATGTACACAGACAGACATTAATCTGCCATCTGAGCACCAGAAAAAAGCAACCAGAAGGTTCTGAGTAACAGACCAATATAAGGGGCCAACCATGTGTACCTTCCATGAAGATCTGTGCTATGAGGAGAAGAGGGTACAAAGCCCCACAACACAACAGGGGCCAATTGTAAATATTTCTCTCATAAGCCGAGAAAGTTTCTAGAGAAAAGGTCTTGTGATACTACACATTTTCTAAAGTAACCCCCGCTATATGAAGTCTGAAACTGAAATAACTGTCCTCCTTCAGTGAAATCAGTCCTCAGTGATTTAAAAAAGGAAAAGGAGAAGATATTGCCATCACGAGTAATGAAGCTCCTTCCAACCATTAAACACTGTTACTCCACTGTCATGCTTTTCCCCCACAAATGTGCTCTTGTCCCATACAGCCCTATCCAGAAAATCAGCAGCCCCAACTAAAAACAACAAACTGCAAACTCACCTGAAAGAAACACCTCCCAGTACCCTGACAATACCATCAGCCGGCACTTTAAAATGAATAGCATGGACAAACTGTCCAAGCAACCTATCCCCATATGATGCTGAAGTGCAGCTCATGACCTTAAACCTCCCAGTCAAATGTCACCACAAGAAATATGGGCAAAGCCACCATTAAATCTGAGATGGAGGCTTATAAATTAGGAAACTTTCAAATATTGCTCTAACAACTAAGAAAGTTGATAAAAGAGGAGTTTCCACATTAGACCTGTTAGAACCATTATACAAGCAAGCTCACAGCCACAGAAAGGTATTCACAGTTTAACTGTACAACTCCCAACTGCTGGAATCCTGGTAGATGAACTGCCACCATCAATACATATAACCAATTCACTAGGCAGAAGACCTTTCACACTCTAACCCTAACTGTGTGGAAATGCTTCCTCCATGCCGTACCACCCCACCAACACAGCCTAATCACCATACCACATGAACCATTCTCAACCTGTCTGCTATATTTCTTTTTTTATATATATAATGGCCAGTAGCATGGCCAAATCCCTACCCTGATCACTCATCACCTCTCCTCCCAATCCTACCACAATGGCTGACCACCTACAACCCAAAGGGGAAGACTACTCTAGCATCTGATCAGGCCATGCAGTAGTAAAGTAAGCCAATCACTCCATTGACAACTGCTCCACAATACACCAGGACTAACTGACCTCACCATCCCACAAAGCTCCATTATAGCATGCAGCCAAACCACTCACACCAAAAGAAGCCCTGTTCTGTAAGGTGTACCATGGCATTACTGAAAACACAACATCGGACCAGCAACCAATGTTATTTTAATGCACATTAAATGTGAAATTATTACTCTAAGCAATTATTCCCACAGTCTGATCCTAACAGGCTGAAAAATAGTTTATTACCATCATTGCCAACAGATGGTTAACCCCACTCGGAGCATGCATCAGAGAGCAGCTGGTACTTGCAGGCACTGCATTGCCCAGAAAACCAGATTATTTTATGAGCCACAAACTAAATAGTGTATCCCTTAGCTTCTTGACATAAATGCGAGGCAAAATCTGGATCTTCTGTGACCATGTGCACATCCCACTCTCCCCCCCTAACAGCTAACACTACTCTCTGCATGCGTGTAAGCCACTTTTAGTCACCGTGAAAACCTTTTAACCAAGCCTGCTGCTTGTCTGACTATAACTAAACACTAAGCCACCAAAAATAAGTATGCCAGCAGTGAAATCTTTACATTTAACTGCTGACTCAGACATCAACTCCAGCGGAGATGAAAGATACAGCTTGTCCCTCTCAAACCGTTAGGGGCCAGTGCTCTATTGACTGCAAGAAATCTGGACAAAGACATGTGAGTAAAAGTGGAATAACTTAGGTGCCATTTTATCTATTGTCTCACCAATGGGTTTACTTTTACATGAGTCCACCAAAGGGTATGAAATGTAAAACTCAAGGTCTGCACTTATTTCTAACTGTAATCTTCGAAGATTCCACTGCTGTATCCAAAAGCCACAGATTTATGAAAAAAAAATGGACCGAGTAGCAGGGCAAAACATTGGCGAGAATCTGTATTGTTAAAAGGTATGCCAGACAACCCCTCAGGAGCTGTGTGTCAAGGCAGCAGCCCCAATTATGCCATCCACACATACTCCTTCAAGAACTTACTCTGATAGGGATCACACACACACACACACACACACACACACACACACACACACACACACACACACACACACAAAGTAAAAAAGTCCATCCACCAAACTGCCTCCAAGCACCCACAACTGCCAACAATGACATAACAGCACTTGTAATCACCCAACTACCAACAGTATACCCACAATTAATTATTGTGCACCCAACTACTCTGACCACCATTATAATAAATAATAACCCAGCAACCATGCTATCCACATCCTCCTTACCTGAATTTGACTACTTAACAACATTACCCCTTTCATCAAATACAAGGCTTACCCAGTCCATGGTACCTACTGGTCGTCACGGACATAATACTTGCCATAGAAAGTTCATGCCAAAATGTGATTCCTTACCCAGTTACACTTGCATAAACCCCTTAAGCCCCTCCCTACCCTTACATCATTTCCTCCAAATCAACCCTCATCCCCATTTAACCCTTTCATTCCCCCCACCCTCTTAACTCCCACTAATATATTTAGTTACCCCCCCCCCGAATATGTCACAGGACAAATTGGTTTGTTATCAAACCTCATTTAAATATAATACAGGATGCAACAAATGACACTAACGTGGCATGTTAAGTTACATTCTGGGTTCTTAAAATGGTCCAGAAGTATGCTACTGATAATATACTTGACATGCAATAGCACCCTGAAAAGTTATGCTATGTTATAAAAGAGTATTAAAAATATAGCTTTTTACATATATAAAAGTTACTATTTGAATATTATCAAATAATTAGAGTAGCATTCACACTTTTACAAGTTAAATTGGATTACACATAACTGTAATTATTTTAATGTACATTGATATGCTATGTCTCCTTTAAAAATGACAGTCTGCTTTATATTAAACATCTCATACAAATAATGCTTGCTGAATCATCACGTTATTTCTTTGAGTGCAATGGATTTTTACTGGTTGGGATACTTTGAGATTTTTTTTTTTATGGTTTTGAAGGGTTTGACTGATTGATGTGTGGTGTGAAGGAGGCTTGGATTCACTTGTGAGCATTTTTGTGTGAATTGTAATTGATGGACTGTTCATTTGCAAACCCTTGTCATAAGGACCAGCTAGAAGCAACTTAATTAGAGTCAGAAGCACTTTTATGATGCTGCAGAAGCTCTGAAATTTCTAAGAACTGTCCAGGTTACTCCTTCCTGCCTAAAGGTAAAATCATAACATTTTGAATCATATGCTAAGATGTCAATGAATACCCAGGTTAGATAATAATCAAAAGACGGTGAATTGCACTCTAAACCACTGCCAGTTATTAATTAGTTCTGAATGCTTGCAGTTTACCAAAAGGACAGTTTATATAGTATACAAACAGAAACAGAGATCAGAATAAGTAAATGTGTTTATAGTTAAAAAATATAAATATGTCTACAAGGGTAAGAAGCTGGCATAGTGGTTATGGTATACACCTTATAGGCACACGGTGTAGGGCTTGATTCTCACATGTAGTAATTGGCTGGGTTTGGAATGCCGTATAAGGACAGTTGGCCTGGCACTAATTTATGAACTTATGATCCTATGAAAAGCTTTATATGTAAATAAGTAAATAAAATAGAAAAATATAAAATCATCTGACCTATACATTAATAAACATGAAATTGACAACTGAATTTCTCCCTGCGGTAAACCAGGAAGCTAATGTGAGATACAGGGAAAGATGATTGTAGAGCTATTCAGTTTGGTCAACTTATAATAAAGATTCTGAAAATATTTTCTTATTCATAATAACTCACTGACAGGCGTTTTTGAGATGATTCATACTAAAAATATGAGACACATTAATATGAATCAGAAGCATGAGCTAAGCATTGCTAGTCTAACAGAGAGTCTGAGAGGTAGTTTGTTCATCTTTTTTTAATTAACTAGGAATACATTTTTCCATGATAGAATATTTTAGGGTTATATCATATGGTAATTTTTTTATTGGTTTCAAAAGTTTTGTCCATAGCTGAAAATTTCATATTGTTATATATATATATATAATATAAAGTATATAATAATTTCTGTACATAAATGTGACTTCATTATACCTGTGTCTTTTTCTCTCTTATATCAATGTCTGATTTTAAATGCATATCTATTAATATTAATGGATCGAATAATCCAGTAGAAACGGGGAGTCTGTTCAAATACTTGCAATTACATAAAGCTCAAATAGTATTTGTACAGGAAACACATTTACTTAATAAAGATGTAAATAAACTTTCATTAAAGAATTATTTGGCTTTAGCAGGTTCTGGCTTTCAATCTAAATGAAGAGGCACCCTTATTTTATAGAAGAACTGACCAGTAATGCCTAAAGTAAAAGATGCCCTTGTTGATAAAATGGTATGTTAAGCATAGTTATACTTGGGTGGAACAGAAAACTATATACATTGGTGAACTCTTATTGGATTCCAGGAGATGGAGCTAAAGATGCAAAAAATTACTTAGATACTATGGCCTATTACATGAGAGGTAAAGTCATAATGGTTGGGGATTGTAACTGTATTTCATCATACAAATATTTCACTGCGAATAGAAAGCTGAGAATTACATCTGTAGCCAAACACTTAATGAATTTTGCAAACCTGATGAATTTAAATGATGCATATGAGCCAAGGAAAATAAACTCACTTTAATTTACCCGTTATTCATATATATATATATATATATATATATATATATATATATATATATATATATATATATATATAAAACTAAATACTGATACAATTGTTTGAAACAATTTATCACATACAGGATAAGTTTCAATACTTTCATTTCCATTATCAGACAATAATGCTATAATCTTTAATATTATTTTCAAAATTGACAGTTTAATACATCACAGGAGATCACCAGTGTACATTATTAAAATAAGAGGATTCAAGAATTGGTATATTAAAGAGATCAAAAATTTCATAGAAATAAACATGAATGGTGAAGTATCTGACATTGTCCTGTGGGATTCACTAAAGGCTTAATTAAATGGAAGAGTTACAAGCTGGTATATTAGTAAAACAAGAGAATGGGAATGAAGAATTGAATATACTACAGGCCAAAATAGACACACTAAAGTTAAATCTAAAACCAAATGACACAGGCCAAAATAGACACACTAAAGTTAAATCTAAAACCAAATGACATTATCAGTAACTCTGAACTTAAAATCTTAAATACAAAATATGTTGAAATTCTAAATGATAAATTGTCAATAAACCTGGAAAAACGTAAACTTCAGGCATATGCAGTAAACTCTTTAAGCTTGCATAAACTTGCTCTTAGATCAAAGAAAATGAATAAACTAAATCATATTGAAGAAATTGTTACACATATAAATAATAAAAAAGAAAGAAGAAGAGATATTAAAGGTATTCTTGAGAACTTTAAAATATTTTATGAAAATGTAAATACTAATACAATTAATCAAAATAATGCTGATATAGTTGAAACTTTTCTAAGGGAAAATATAAATAAAAAATAACCAGAGAGCAAATTAAAAATGATAGACCATTCATGATAACAGAAATAAAAGTTCAAATAAAAAGTTAAAAAATAATAAGGTGCCAGGCTCAGATGGTCTTATACCAGAACTATATAAAATACTACCAGACAATGAAGTTAAAATATTAGATAAGGTCTACAGAGAAATAAAAACAACTGCTGAGGCCCCCACCCATCATGGAAATATTCCCATAGATCACCTATTTTAAAACAAGATAAGGAATCTACAAAGTGTTCATGATACAGACCCATTTCACTTTTAAATGTGGACTATAAAATTTTCATGTCAATTTTAGGTAACAAAATTAATCTACTTATACCTAAACTAATTAACAGTGATTAAACTGAGTTTATTTTAAATAGACAAGTACATGATAATATAATAAAAATACATATATTAACAGACTTTGCAAATTAAAAATAAAAAATAACTTTTTATTAGAATTCTCAATTTAGATAAGGGTTTTGACTCCATTAATTGGAGGTACCTGTTTAAAACACTTAAATTGTATAATTTCTCACCTGAGCTAATTGCATTAATTTCTAAGTTATAACAATAACTCTTGTGCTTATGTTAAATATGTTATTTTCTTTCTAATTATTTTAAATTACAAAAATGCACAAAACAAGGCTATCCATTATCACATTTCTTTTTTGTATTAGCTACAAAATCCTTTACTAATAGTATTAGATCCAATAAGAACATTAATGGTATCAAAATGAAAAAAGATTTTGAACTAAATATTCAACTCTTTGTATGAGTTCCATGAGTCAATTTGAAGAAATTTCAAACTAAAGATGTAATCATAATAAAACAAGTACATTATTAATTAATAAAATAATTAAAAATTTCAAATAAAAATATTCTAACCTCAATTATAACAGAAATCAACAAAAGATTTTGAACTAAATATTCAACTCTTTGTATGAGTTCCATGAGTCAATTTGAAGAAATTTCAAACTAAAGATGTAATCATAATAAAACAAGTACATTATTAATTAATAAAATAATTAAACATTTCAAATAAAAATATTCTAACCTCAATTATAACAGAAATCAATTGAAATATATTGTAAAATTTTCACTTGGAAATTCTTACACAGAGCTTTTGCCACTCCAAACAAAATTACAATTATGTATAAATCAAACAGAAATAAATGCTGGAGATGTGATTCTGAAATAATAGCTGATTAGACACATATGGTATATGAATGTGAAGTCATCCCCCCTTTTTGGAAAAAAAATGAATAACTTCATTCAAGCTCTATGGTCGGCTATATGTAATATTTCTAAGTGTTTAGTTTTATTTAATGCTCAGATTCCTGAGATAATTCCCATAATCTAAGTGCTTCTTCTTTGGTCTATTCTTGCTATTGCCAGAAAAGTAATTACTAAAAACTGGAAAAGTAAAGTTACCCCCTCTAGTGCTGAATTTATTAGTATGGCATAAATTATTTGAAGTAGTGAATTACATACTGTAAATATGGGAGGTGTTAATACTACACATTCATATAAATATTGGCTAAAACTTAAAGACTTGCTTGAAAAATATTAATTGTTGACAAGTATAACTTGATGTATTGATCAGCTTTGGACCTATGTAAATAGTTATCTGTTTGTTTTATAATTGATTTGTTTATCTATTGTTAAAAATCAAATAAAAAAATAAAAGCAAAGAAAATTAATGCATGAATGGTTTTACTGAAATGGTATGCCAGTTAGCATCATATTAACTCCACTCAGTATACAGTTATCAGTATTAATAATACTTATTAATTTGTTAGCTAGATAAGACCCATTAGGCTCAAGAATTTTTTTATAAGAGTGGCACAATAAAAATGTTTGGTCTACATGACCTGCTAATAGTCAAACAATATGGAGCATTTCTCCCCGGGCCTCCGCTGAAAACAGGCTCTGTGGAACCTAGTCGGACATTCCCGGTTAACAAATGTTAAATAAAATAAATAAATAAATAAATAAATAAAATAAAATATGCATATAAAGAATAAGGGAAATGGCTATAACCATTTTGACTCTGAACTGCAGCACTGATGTTTTACTACAATGGCTGAGATTTGAGTCTTGGCCTCCTCCTTGCTAGCCAAGTATTCTATTACTACACCACCACTGCATTTATTCTGTGGTGAACCTGTGCATCCACACTAAACAATTAACTGTGAATAAATGAAAACTGATAAGAAAATATACATCTCTAGCAAAAATTGCTGAAAAAGCATGAACACAAAACTATGCATTCCAGTATTTAAATGTTTTTATGGGATATTGCAGTAGCCTTGCAGTACATATGTGCATGCCATATTCATTATGGTGAAATAAGCTATATAATTTTGTATAGAATTATTTTTCAAAATTCCAATTTACATACGTCAGTCCTTCACAAAATATCATTTTATACACTTTCATACTTTCACCTACAGATTTTAAAATAACATCTTCTTAAAAAATGTTTGATCTTTCTATAAATATTATAAACTTTCTACTTAATTTTCTTGTATATCTCCTGACACAAAGGTGCACACATACACAGCTACACAAAGGAATTCATAAAGGCTACTACAACATGTACACATTGAGCTAACCTTGTTCAATTCAGAAGAAACCCTTACATGGTGTGGCATGGGGCTCTAACATGAAGTTGTGCAACATTATGTAGAGCTAGATCCACAGCCATGCAATATGCTAATGAGGCAGTCCATGGACAGGCATATGCTAATTACTCTACAAATTTGATAACAGAGGATTTATTTAAGTATTTTAATGTAGAAACTCCCACCATTCCAGTTATATATGGCCTTCCCAAGGTACATAAAGATATCACATGTCCACCTATGAAACCCATAGTGTCTAGTAGAGGTTAGGCAACAGAAGCCATGTCAATATATGTAGAGAATAACCTTCATTCAGTGTTTGAAAAGTGTGAAACAGTATTGAAAGACAAAATCTTTTCTCCAAACACTGTACAGAAAGACAAATTCAATAAACAAAGATTATCTGCTTGTAACCTTAGATATTTCATCACTTTTCACAGCAATTCCAAATCAGTGGGGAATAGAGAACATTAGGAGGTTGCTATGTTCTAAATGTGCTTTCTCTAATGATAAAGTGAATCTGTTACACAGTCTGCTTGAAATAATTTTGGACAATAATGTTTTTGTCTTTAAAGAAGATTTTTACCTACAGTAGCTATGGGCACAGCTTGTGCAAACAGCTACGCCAATCTAACTAGCTAGTCCAATGGAAAGAAACATTTCTACTACAGGGAAATGAATTTAGAAAATATGTTCTGTGGTATGCACGTTTTGTGGATGACATGTTTTTTCTATGGGAAAACTCAATCAAGATGCTGGGTAGATTCTTAGAGTACCTACACACAATGACACCATTTTTAAAATTTACCTGTAAGGACTCAAATAAACAGATATAATTCCTTGATATTCTAGTGAAAAAATCAGAAATGGGGCAGATGGCTACCAGACTGCATAGAAAACCAAGTAGAAAAAATTCCACATTACACAAAAACAGCATGCATCCAAGAAATGTTAGCAAAACGTTATGAAAGGGCAGTTCCTGAGACCCTCAAGATTACATAGTAAAAATGATGAGTTGGAGAGATCCATGTAAGTGTTAAAAGGAGAACTACTTGATAGAGGATATAACCAGACAGAAATAGACACCACCATAGAAGGAGTATATCAAGAATGTCAAGGGAAGGGTAGACCTTACTTCTCAGAACAAACTACAAGAGATAACCCTGAAACTAAATCCAGGGATGAGAAACTCAGGTTCCCCATTACATATGCAAGTGATGTCAATCAATTCTGTGATATATTTAGGAAGAACTGAAGCATATTGTTAGTCACTAAAGAACTTGAAGGCATCATACACTCTGGACCCCACTTTTCATTTGCTAACAAAAAATCACGTAAAAGGCAGCTATGTTATAAAACCCAAACACATAAGTCCCTGAAAACATCAGATAGGATAGGGACATATATGTACAGGAACTGCAGAGCTTGTAAGTACATTTTCTCATGTAGCACTTTTGTACATCCACAGCAAAAGTTTAGAATTTAATTTAATTTTTATTCAGACTGCAGGAGTAGAAATATAGTCTGTCTTAGTTTTTGCCAATATTGTAAAGTTTTTGTTGTGGGCAAGACTAATAGAATGCTCAAAGAATGCATTTTAGAACAAATGAGGGACACAGTAAACAACTAAATGCAGACAAACTCACAGGCATTAATGAAACTGTTTATTTCAACCATTTTTAAAGGCAAGAGCCTTAAACCACTAATTCCCTCCTACATGGTCCTATAGGCATTCACATTTGAACTTGCATACTGTTTTTAACAGTTTTATGTCTATTTATGTTTTTTCTATTATTTTTAAATTAATTTGTGTCTGATATAAATATTTACTTGTTTGTCTTAACTGATTGGTTACTTTGAAAGTATATATATCAAGGAAGGCATGGGATGTTTTATTAAATCTGATGAAGTGACCTGGTAGGTCATGAAAGCACTCACTTTGTCCTTGCAATAAAGAATTTTCCTTCTACTGTGGCAGTTCAACTTTTTATACATACTATTTGCTCTCTCTCCTGGAACCTCCTTGAGGAAGGCATCTATAGGGCAAGTGATTCAGTAAAGTATTCAAATGTGGATGTCAGCATGGCTGGACTACCATGTCTCTGTAGTGAACACATCAGAAAGGTCATATGTTAATCTACCAACAATTAAAGTAGTACAGGAATTGGGGGGGGGGTAAGAGGAACCACTAGCCACCAGGGAAAATGCAAGTGTCCCATAACAGCACCAACAGAAGCATGGGGACCTGGGGTTTGGAGGGAAACACTAGCCATCAGGGATAATGCACTTGTGCCTTAATGGCACTTTCATCAGTATGGGGATCAGTGAGGCAACACAGGTACAGGTATGTAGACTGTGGTGTGTGTGTCTGAATGTGTACTTGTGTGAGTGGGAGAGTGACTGGGGGGTGTCCATGGTTACATTATGAGGCTGAGGCAATTAACTACTGCATGTCAGCAGTGATCTGCACATCACAGTAGCAACTGTGATTCAGAGACATGCAAATTAGCTGAAAATTCGGATATTCTTCACTGTGGCTTATGTGTTTCTGAATTATTAAATACTGTGTGATGGGAGCAGGGCATTTTTGCATGAGCAGTTTCACAGATCCCTGGGACATTCTTCAGACTGACTTTTCACTGACAGTGTATTATTGTATTTTTGTTGTTTTAACTGTTTTCATTCTGGAATGATTTAATTTAATTTAGGGGCCTTATTTAGGTTGCCAGTTTTTTTGGTGGGGATTATTTTGTGTGTGCAGTATGCAAATTTAATTTTCTCACAGAAGTAAATAAGAAATGTAGTCCTTATTTTTTATTAGTTTAGTTTACTTTTTCAAATTAAGTGCCGAATTGAATTAGAGAGTTGTATTAAATGGAGTATAATGTTAATTGACTACTATTATGTTTTTTTGTGTGCGATATGTGGACTTTTAGTTTAACTCATAGCAAGTTGCATAAATATAGCAGACCAAATGCATTTTAGTAACTTTGATGATACACCAAGTGTGATGATGTTCCTAGTATAGATAAACTTTTGATGATACACCAGATGTGTAGGTAAATAAAAATATATGCAGCGTATATCAGATAAAGTATTAATAATAACCTTTATCTGGGGTCTACCTTTAGAATATTGAAGTTTGAAATTATGACTGAAGTGCTAATAAATGTATTCCATTTTTTTTTGTTGTACATGCCTCTGTGGACCTACAAATAAAGGGAGACTGAGAGAATCTTGCACAATGTTTGTCTCTTTTAGCAAAAGACTAATGCTGAGATTTGTGCTACAGTAGTCTAAACCACAGCACTGAAACAGTTGTATAGTCTCATTGTTCATAGCTTCCATGGTTTCTGTGTTCAACTCTTACAGCTAATGTGCAAGACAGACTGTAATATATTTACTGAAAAAAGCTGAGAGTCAACCCAAATTTATGTATTTATTTATTTATTTATGTATTTACATTTGTTGACCGGGAGTATCCGACTGGACGTAGGTCCATTTTCAGCGGAGGCCCGGGGAGAAAAGCTCCACAGTTAAAATATACAGACAGTAGTTACATTGAACTTACATAGCAATTAACAATTTGATTAACATAGCAATTAACAATTACAAACATAGTTACAGATGAAGATCATAGTACATCAGTAGACAACTGGAATCTTTATCTGCAAAGTACATAACAGACATTAACAATTGTTACAATAAGAAGTTCCTGCTGTATAATAAGTAGAAGGCTTATGTGCATCCGAGCTTGCTATAATCAAGGTAGTTAGTGGGGTGGAAAGAAAGGTAGTGGGTGGATGGGGTGGGTGATATTAGAGTGGGAGTTGCAAGGGCATAGCCAGCATGTTTTTAGGTGCGCTTTTAGTAAAGTTTTGAAGTGGGTGCATTATGGTATGGAGGTAATTGTGGGTGGGAGGGAGTTCCATAATTTGGCTATGGTACGAGAGAATAGTGCTTCACCAACAGAGTTTTTGGCTTTAGTGATCTGCAAGTGATTTTTGTTGGTGGATCTTAGTGGTCTGGTGGTGCGATAGAGTTGGAGTAGATTCTGGAGGGATAGGACATTTAGTGGATGGTTTACTAGTTTGTGGGCGAGTGTGAGTTGATACCATTGAAGGAGGTGAGGGAGTTCAAGCCAGCCCAGTTCAGCAAGTGAGAGACAGTGGTGACTACGGTAGGATGCCCCTGTGGTGAATTTGGTGATTTTGTTGTAGCAGGTCTCTAGCTTGTTTCGATCGCATTGCCTTAGGTTGGTATATATATATTGGAGAGGCATAAAGTAGGGTGGAGATAAGGTGGGGATTTTCTACTGAAATCTTTGCTGCTTTGGTGAGACATTGCTTATTTCTGTATAACGCTCCAAGTTTTTTATGGACTTTTTTATGGTCATGGATATGTGAATGTCAAATTTTAGTTTATTGTCTATTTCCACTCCTAGCAATTTGGTGTGTTCTGTTGGGTGTATAGTGGTGCTGTCTTTTGCTGTGAAGTTAAAGTAAGAGTTGTTTTGAGTATGTTTGGTGGGTTGGAAGATGAGTAGCTTAGTTTTGTTTGGGTTGAGTATTAACTGGGCATCGAATAACCAAGTTTCAACAGAGGAAAAGACTTCCTGTGTGACTTTTTGCAGTTTGGGTAGGGACTGGGATGAGCAGATGATGGTTGAGCCATCTGTGTATTGTATGAGTATGCCATGTTTGGTGGCAGAGGCTAGATTATTGGCAAAAACAGAGAAGAGTAGGGGTCCAAGGATGGATCCTTGGGGAACCCCTATAGAGACAGGTAGTTGGGGAGATATGTCATTCTGCCATACAACAGATTGTTGGCGGTCAGACAGGTAACTCTGAAACTAGTTGGTGATTGATTGAGAGAAGGATAGGTTATTGAGGACAGAGATGAGTTGTTTGTGTGGGACCATGTCAAACGCTTTAGATAGGTCTAGGAAAGTAGCAGAGAAGAGATAGCCATTGTTTTTATGCTGAAGGATAGTGATAGTAAAGGAGAGTAAGGCAGCGGTGGTGCTATGGTTTGGTCAGAAACCATGCTGAGTATTGGAAAGGAGGTTGTTAGTAAGGAGGTAGTCTGAGACCTGAGAGTGAATGCATCTCTCTAGTATTTTGGAGAGTGGAGAGAGAATAGCTATGGGGCAGTAATTGGTTAGTTCTGTGGAGGGGACGCCTTTGTGGAGGGGAATTATATGTGATACTTTCCACAGTGTGGGAACATAACTTTCTGACAGAGATTGGTTAATTAAGATGGATACTGGGTAGGCAGAGCATCAGCTGTGATTTGTAAGTATTCACTTGGGAGGTTGTCTGCTGCTAATTTGGTGGGCTTAAGTTTATTTAAGAGTTTTTTTATGTTGGAGGTAGATACAGGAGAAAAAGAGAAGGTAGTGGGGAGATTACTAGTTGAAGGTGTTGGTTGGAGGGGAATGGGGTTGTGTTGTTTAGCTAGTGATAGTATGGTTTGTGCGAAGTGTGTGTTGAATGAGGTAGCAACATTTTTGGAGAAGTGAGAGATGTTAGGAGGAGGAGTACTGACTTTACCTGGGTGGAGGATGGAGTTTATGAAGGACCAGAATTGTTTGGGGCTGTGTTGGGAGGAGTCTAGGGCAGACTGGTAGTATTGGAATTTGTCCTGTTTTATTAACTTTTTGACTCTATTGCGTATTTCTAGGAATATCTGTCTAGTTGAGGGGGGGGGGGTTGGTTTTGCGCTAGTGCTCCCAGGCTTTATCCCTGTTTTTCATTTCTGACTTAGTGGTTTTCTGTAGCCATGGAGAGGGTTGTGCTTTGGTTCTGGAAAGTCTTATGGGGCCATGGTAATTAAGGATGCTCAGAAAGGTAGCATTAAAAAATTCAACTGCGTCATCAAGAATGAGGTACTTTAGAGGATGCCAGTTACATTCTTTGAGGGATGAGATGAATGTGAGTGGGTTAACGTTTAGTTTTTTATGTATTTGACGGTAGATGACAGGTTTAGCTTGGTATAGGTATTTTTTGAGTAGGAATGTTGGGGAGTGATCACTGAGGCTGTCTGATAAGCAGCCTGTTATATATGACTGGGGGCTCTTCCTGACTAGTATCCAATCAGGGTAGTGTGCGTGTTGGAGATTTATTTATCCTGGTTGGCGACTGAACTAGTTGGGTGAAGCCATGAAGGTTAATATGATGGGTTGGATGGTTGCCAGAACAGGATTGCCAGTCAATATTGAAATCACCTAAAATTATATTTTCTTGGGGGAGATGGTGGGTAGGCCAGCTGAGGAGGTTTTCTAGTGGAGGGATGTTTTGGCCAGGTGGCAGTAGCATCCAATTATGTTGATGGTTTTGTTTTGGTTTATTTTGAGGTTGGTATATAGTATTTCTTCATTGCCTATTTGTGGAGCTGATGATTTTAAGATCTGGATGTTTAGATGCTTTTTAAATATTATAGTTACACCGCCTCCTTTCTTGTTTAGCCGGTCTACTCTTAGTATGCCATAACCGGTAGGGATGATTTGCTCACTGGTAATGTGAGGTTTTAGCCAGGTTTCTGTCAAGATGACTATATCTGGGGAGTACAAGTCTATGGTGGCATGGAGTTCATGGACTTTGCTGGATATACTTCTAATATTTAGGCTTAGTAGAAGGAAATCACTTGGCTTTCTATTGGCTGTGATATGGGAGAAGTTGTGGTTTCTGGTCTGAATATGAGGACTGGGTTGGAGATGGTAGGGACAGGGTTGGGGTGGATGTCTCCACTTAGGGCTAGTTTTGATATGCATGTGGTTATTAGTTTTCTCAGTTTTTGAATGTGTTTGTTTATTAGGGAAATGTTATGATTGTGCTCGGTGTGTAATAGGTATGGTGGGAGGGTTACTGTGTTAAGTTGTAGGGATGCTTTATGTTTGAGTAATATAGTTGCTAGAATATGCGAGGGTGCATAGGGATGGTTCTTGAGTTGGTGGGAGGGGAGCTGAGTGAGGGTGAGACATGAGTGGTGGTGTGAGTAGTAGTACAGTGGTAGTGATTGAGTGGGGGAATTATGGAGTTTTGGTAGGATGTAAGATATGCAAGGAGAGTGCATCCAGTGAGCATACGTATGGTATGCTTATACATGTTAGCTGAGGAGGAGTGATAGTAGTGGGAAGATGGAGGAGGTAGTGTTGGGATTAGTGCCGTGGTTGGCTATTGGAAAGATGGGAGGGGTTTGTGAGTGTAATAAAGGTTGGACCACTGGTGGCGGGAGGGAATAGGGGGCAGGGTCAGGGAGCAAAGCGGGTAGAGACCCTGTTAGTTGCTATTATGAGGGGGCTAGAAACAATCAGGTAGCAAAGTAAACTGATAAAAGAACATATGATAGTGAATGTGGAGACTCAGGTAGGTACCCTGTATTTCCACAAACTATCAGTTAGCTGTGCCCCAGTTCAGGCAGTTTTAATAAGTTTTATAGCGAGCCGAGCATGAGGTGCTCAAAGGGTGGTTGTAGTTTTAAAAATGGTGGCTGCCACAGGTAATATTTATCAACTTTGGGATTGGCTTAAGGTAATAAACAGGGAAGGGGGAGGGGGAGAACAAGGGTGTGAGCAGGCAGTTCTTCTGTACTGCTGCTAATGAGCCAAAGCAAAGACAAGTTTGTGTTAAGAAACAACCAGAATTGACCAAGGACTGCTCTGAAACTGAAAGTAATTTCTTAACCATTTCTCAGGTGGAAAAACAGGATAACCTTGTATCAGTAGGCTACTGTGGTCTTAGTTTAAAATAAAAAACACACAGTATTTATCAGTTATGGATACTATTTGCTAACAGAAGGGAATAAGAGAGAAAATGAGTGTGTGTGTGTGGGGGGGGGGGGGTTGCTTACAAGCCAAGCAGAGTGCTCTCCAGGGGAAAATGAATATTGGCTCAAACAGGTAGACACATACTCAAAGTTAACTTTAGCTGTCTGCAGGCAGTTCAGACTAGGACTGCACTTTTCTTATAAGAATGATAAAGGTGGTACCTCAGTTGAATACTTAGAGTGGTGTTAGGTCTAGAAAAGAAGAGTACAGAGAGGAGTAAGCACTTTTGAGATGGTAAAGATATATTATAAAGATTACAAAAAACAAACTGAGCAAATAGCTACTGCATACAGGAAAATATGTCTTGAACCAACTACTAGTATATGCAGATACTGAGCCAACTGGAAAAACATCAGTGAGAAGGGACCTCAGCTGTCAGTTATGCAGTCACAGATAAAAATATAGCGAGCAGCACTCTGTCCTGGGTCTCTAATGTGATTCTATCCACCAGTAACAGCACAATTATATAGAAATAATTAGACACCAGTATAAGCTGTCTACACACAACACATACACATGAATAACATTAGTTAACAAGGTGCAGCTATGCAAATAGATCATACTATTATACTAAAAATAACTTGGTGCAGACAAAATGCTAGCATCCCATAGTAACTTCAAGTAATAAAGCATAAATCATATTGGATATCTAACACAATTCAACATAAATAAGCATATACAGTTGTAAAACACTTACTGGAGAGACACTGAGCTCCTCATGGGACCTGTAGCAGAGTGGATTGTAGTTTTAAAAATGGTGCCTGCCACAGGTAATATTTATTAACTTTGGGATTGGCTTAAGGTAATAAACAGGGAAGGGAGAGAGGGAGAACAAGGGTGCGTGCAGGCAGTTCTTTTGTACTGCTGCTAATGAGCCAAAGCAAAGACAATAGGGTTACCACCTGTCCCACTTTGCGAAGGACAGTCCCTCTTTGGGCAGTTGTGTCCTGCAAAAAAACTGAAAACAGTTATTCTGTATCTGAAACACCTAAATGTTATATGAAATAGAGTAAGCAATTAAAATTCTACAAGAATAAGCTTTTATTTAGGCAAAACAGTGAAGTTCTGTCCTTTGTACTGGCCGTGGGTATGTTTCGCCCTACAAAATCTGACGTTTGTACCAAAAATGTCCCACTTTGGGCATTTGAAAAGGTGGCAACCCTAAAAGACAAGTTTGTGTTTAAGAAACAATCAGAACTGACCAAGGACTGCTCTGAAACTGTAAGTCATTTCTTAACCATTTCTCAGGTGGAAAAACAGGATAACCTTGTATCAGTAGGCTACTGTGGTCTCAGCTGAAAATAACAAACACACAGTATTTATCAGTTATGGATACTATTTGTTAACAGAAGGGAATAAGAGAGAAAATGGAAGATGAATGTGTGTGTGTGGGGGGGGCTGCTTACAAGCCAAGCAGAGTGCTCTCCAGGGGATAATGAATATTGGCTCAAACAGGTAGACACATACTCAAAGTTAACTTTAGCTGTTTGCAGACAGTTCAGACACGGACTGCACTTTTCTTATAAGAATGATAAAGGTGGTACTGCAGTTGAATACTTAGAATGGTGTTAGGTTCAAAGTTAACTTTAGCTGTTTGCAGACAGTTCAGACCCAGACTGCGCTTTTCTTATAAGAATGATAAAGGTGGTACTGCAGTTGAATACTTAGAGTGGTGTTAGGTTGGACAGGCACTGAGCTCCTCATGGAGCCTGTAGCAGAGTGGATTGTAGTTTTCCAAATGTCCAACCTTACTTTTTAAAACATATTCAGTGAGTCTGAGCACCTAATATACATCAGAATCTTGTTCTAACTACTGGCTACTCCTCTATTACAGCTGAAAGATGGACACATACATCTGCTCCTCCTTTAAAACAGAAACATGGAAAGTCATTATGCTGTCCATAAGAGATCTTACATTTTTGTATACCTTCATAGGATCATAGGAGGTTATTAGGTTAATGGCCCCAGAGCCCTTACAAGTCTAGACAAGTTCAACCCATGTTCCCAAGGGTGTCTGGTTCAAGCAGACACTAAAATTAATATATATTGCCCTTGTCCAGGAGAGACACAGGTGGAATCCCTGGGGTGAATTTCCAGTTACCCATCTAATCATCCATATTGCGCTTAAATCAGTCCTAACAGAACTCAAATATATGGTCCTATAAGACTCTGTATCTTAAAGACAATCTGCCCCTTATTTATCTGTGTCTAGCAACATATAGACATATAAATCTTAGATGTACAGTGTTGCCCATCTTCTTAAAGGCTGGAATACTTTTGTATATATTCTTTAACAGCTTCACCACACACTTAGATTATGAACAGAAAAGGGCATTATACACAACAACTGCTTATTTTATGTCAGCCACTGAAACAAAGAGTTATTCTGTGCTGAATCATGGCTTTGTGAGTTGTACCTTCTTGTTATATGTGTCTTAATTATCGAATGCCATTTTCTCACTTGAAGTACTCTTTTGTTTGGAGGAATTGAGAAGCATGGATGCATATATGGTTAGCTATGAATTTGTAGATTTGCCCAAACACTAACAGTTTAGAAATGTAATATGAGAAGACAGTTGAAGATGAAGGAGAAGGGGTGACTAATAGAAAAAAGTCTATACCCGAAATTGGGTAAGAAGGATCTTAAGATCTAGAAATAACTGAATAAAAATATTTAGGGTACTCGTTTAGAGTGGTAAGTTCTGAACAATTATGCAAACATTTACAGTAGAATAGGAAATTTGACAGGTAACACAGCTTCAAAAGGTGTTCTCACAAATATCATATGAAATGAAGCTTAACTGGGATAACAGTAGTTTTGAAATAAAATCGGGTATTAGCAGAAAAAATTGCATTAATTGCAGCCAGGCATCAAAAATACTTTAAGCAGGACATTAAGAGCTGACGTAATGGAAATATGTTAAAGTACATATAAAAAAAAAAGAAAGAAAGAAAGAAAAAATTATCAGGGAACATCTAAGTACCTAGCACTACAGAAAAGGATGGGGGGCAGAGCCTAGATGGCAAGCTGGTAACAGCATTTTTTAGAGCTCCTTAAAAATTGTACTAGAAATAAGGAAAAAAAATTTCTTCAACTAAAAACAGGAAAACTTTATCAAAGAACTTCTAAACTACATCCATCACAAATTTCAAAAAATTCTGGTATTTTTCCTGTCAAAATAACTTGGAGATCTTTACTACTGTGTGGAAATGGCTCAGATCTCTCAACCAATTGGGAACAAAGTTCAACAGAATCAGGGACAAGTCAAGAAAAAAACAGGGACAATCAGGGACACTTTTAAAATATTAGTGCTATTAACTTGAAACATTGACAGAATCACAGTGTATGAATTAATACACATTTTCTGAAGTAAAAGAAGTTTATAACTCTTAATTATTGTCATTATTCATTAAGTGTAATTCACCACCTTTCCTCCAAAAGTCACTAGTTTTAGGAGGGATTAAGAGGGACAGAGTTAAAATCTGAGTCAAAATCAGGGACGTCCCTGAAAATCAGGGACAGTTGAGAGGTATTGGCTAGCTCAATGAACTCTCACACAGAAACAACTCTGAAGTAGGAGATACAAGTGATGACTTCTACACCGCAAGAACTGTCCTTGAAAATGGATAAGGTTCACTGACAACTTGGAAAATCTAAAGGTAAACTGTCAAAAACAAACTGATGTCCTTAATGAAATATTACAACAGCAACAAAATAAAATAACTGATATAGAAACTTCTCTAACTGACATAGATGGGAGACTTAAAGAAGAGGAAAACCATTCAAAATATTTATTACATCAAAATAACTGGCTAATAAACAAAATATATGATTTGAAAAACAGAGAGAGAAGAACTAATATAAGAATCTTTGGTCTTCCAAAGAAAACAGTGGGTGAGGACATTATAACATTTTTAAGCTCTTGACTTCCAGAAATACTTGGCTTAAAGGAGAGACTTTCATATGGAATAGAGAGAGCTCACTGAGCCATTGGTAAACCACAATCCTCTTAATCTAAAATACCACCAAGATCAATTGTCGTAAAATTTTTGTCATATCTGGATAAAGAGCTTATATTAAAATCTGCCTGGAGGAAAAGTCCCCTAACTTATAAACAAAGTCAGATTAGATTTGATCATGACTATTCAGCTAGAGTGCTTGATCTAAGGAAAAAATCTTGGCCATTAGTGAAACTTCTTAAACAAAACAAAATTAAAGCACAACTAGTCCAGCCATCTAAAATCAGAATTTCTCACTCAAATGACTGGAGAACTTTCAATAATATCAAAAAAGCATCTTCATTCATCAAAAACAATAACCTCATCTCCATCCCTGATGATATGGACTGGTCTGCCTCAGCTAACCTAAAAAGATCCTCAGAGAAAAACACTTGGATTGATGTGAAGAAAAAGAAAAAAAACAGAACTAAAATCTACTGGATCACTTAAATCTCTCAAAGATTCAGCTACGATATAGGATACTGGTACTTACATCTTCAAATGAAAAATAAAAGAAAAATTATGTATACTTTTAATATTATTGTTTAGAACATAATGGTAACCTTTCCCCCTTTATTAATATATATTTATGAGCGTATTCAACATAATTCCTAAAAACTTGATAGTTAATTAAATGAAACCTAAAGGTGTAGTTCAGCACTGAAGTTACAGTTACATGAAAACAAAAAGTTCTGATATCACAAAGTTGTTCTTTAAGTAACTTACAAATGAAATATCTAACTGTCTACTTCTTCCTTGTGAGGTACAAAGCATATTAATAGAGTTATAGTTGAGTTTTCTTCTTGTTAACTGAAAGGCAATTATATAAAGGGTGATATGCGCACGAGGGATTTCTCAGCTTTATTTTACTAAAACACCATAATATAAATATGCTAGTCTATTTTCAGCTTCAAATTCTTATAACAATGTACTAGGCCTTTTTGATTAAGCTTGAGAACCTTTGTTAGACAACTTTTTCATAAAGGCTCCCTCGTGCATATATAACCGTTTTCTTTTTTGTTCCCTTCTTCCTTTCCCTCTGATTTGTTCTAATTTATGCTCCAATCATAAAAATAGACATGTCTCTCACACTGGTTTAAAAAAAAAAAAAAGGGTGCTTACGTATGTCTGCAGCCAGATCTGCGGAGGGCAGGGATTAATGAAATATGAGACCGAAGTTCTTAAGGATAGCCTTAAAATGATTGTATTTGCTAATAAATGCTTTTATCCCATATGGTATCTGACACATGAAGGGTAATGCTGTTTGCATTTTGGGTTCCTCATGATTGTATGTCCCCTTTGGTATTCAATGTGTCATAGGATAAGACTAGCAGCTAATTTCATAATCTTGGTAGGGCAATGTCAAGTAAATTGTATTTTCCGATGCACAGAGGTGGAGGCCTATTAGTATTATATATATTATGAAAAGTATATTAATTGAAACTAACAAGCGACACTCTGTATTTTCAACTTGTTTTTTTTTTACACGCTGTGATATGTTCATGCACAGATTTTCTCGCTGTGCTTCTAAGTAGTGTAAATGAAGCACTTGGCGGGGAGTTTTTATTTAATAAGAAATCTTGTAGATTGTCTTGATTCCCATATGACATTTGTCCTTCCATGAAATGTTTGTTACGGAATACTTCCTAGATATATTGATAGTATGACTGAGGGAGGGTGGTCCCATTTCATAGGGTTGACAATCCAAGGGCATGTCATGTAGGTAGGGAATTGACACAAAACAGGAAGAGAAATGCATCCGTTATTTATATTATGCTCCTTTAAAGATCATTCAGGAGTATTATTTTAATTTTTATCTGTCCCCTTCTTAGGTTAAATGGCATAATATCATTTAAGCATCTCACATTACTGTCCCTTGCAATCTTAATGTAATAGAAAACAGTTATACAACTCATATTACAGCTAAATCACCCTATTTGACATTCATTATGCTTAAAATACTTACTTGAATTTATCCAGTTAAAGGAAGTCTTCGAATCTGAGCTATGGTAATTGCTTTGCTACATTCTGGAATGATAAGAGAACCTATTTCAATAAATATCTTTTCTGCTCGTATTTCCTGAGAGTTAAATCTAGTTGTTTAAAGATGTAACTTGTATAACAATTTTATATTTATTGCACTTTATATTTGTGTACTTCCCAGAAGAGAGATAAAAGGTTAATAAACTTTTATGGCTATTATACTGAGAATAGTAATGAAACACATTATATAGTTCTCTTGTAACATTTGTGATTTTCTCTCTGGATATCACTTTATATACAAAGTTAATTCTCACAGTAATATATTGTTTTTCACACTTTCTTACTGGATATGTAAACAAAATAGTTAGAGAAAGGTGCTTATTTGGGGAAGTGAGTCTGGTATGACATGTACTCAATGATGAGCCCCATGCATCGCAGTAGTATTTTGATTCATATAATTATATTTGAGCTCATAACAGAGATTGACTGAATTTGTGCATTTATCCATGGTATATACATATTTGGTTATATTGCTCTACTTTAATGAGAAACTACATTTCATGAACCTAGATAGTATATTTGCTGAGATTAATTACTACTCAGTGTATGTTTATTGGGTAATCTCTTGTGTGTTTATTGGGTAATTTCCTTTTCTTAGACTAAAAAAGATTCTACAAGAATAATTTTAACACACATGTGAAAATATGAGTATATAAAGGTACATGAGGGTATGTAGAAATACATATGTTATGGCTCCTGTCTCATCTATTAAGGAGAAAAGATTTAATTCAATGGGAACACCAGATCTGAATATGCTATTGCTGTTTATTAATGGAATACTAGTGAAACATAATATTTATGTAAGCTAAGATGAAACATCAACTTTGTTAAAGAAGCTAAACTCATCAGAATCATAACTGTTCAGCTGAGCTAACTAAATTAGAAGACTCTGTTTGACATAGTTTTAACTTACATAACTATAAAATGCTTTAAATAATCTTTAATGAAATTTCTAACTTTATGACTATTTTATTTATATGTTAATGCTATTTATTACTGTATTTATGTTGTTATATAACAGTAGTATCAAATTCCTAATGTATTAACAGTAACAAGGGATACGCTTCACCGGGATGTATACAGATTTTACTAATGTATAAAAAAAGTTAGCTATTACATGTTTATTTCTAGACTACTTGAGATTATATACAGACAACTTATTTAGTGTTGGATATGATTATTACAGTATTCAAAAGGGGAAAATATTTCATCTTTATTTCAGGACTGATTATTGTGTTACTGTTATGTGTTTCAAGAGTGTTTTTCATGAAAAAAGAACTAATAGTCAATTGATTTTTGTTTTGAATTCTCAATAGCTCATATTTCAAACCATTACTGAAAATTCTCTGCAAATTATAATAGACAGACCTATTAATAGAAGCCAACTAACTTTTTGAAGTCTGACTGACCTCATCACCCTTATTTCTTCTTGGACCAAAATATATAGAAGAATAACCTCTATCACTAACACTGTTATGATTTTTCGTCTATTATAGTCTCAGTTGTCATAAGAAATAAGGATATGTTAAAAATGTTTAATTCAAACACATAGGATATTGACTATTTTGATTATTTTTAAAGGGATGTTTGAGAGTCAGTCATGATTATTGAATATAAGACTTATTAAGAGTGACAATTTCTTCTCATTATCAAAAATGTTATTAATAGAGCTAAGGCTTTAAGGTAAACAAATGTCACTAGAATCACATAAGAATAAAATGTCAAGTAATTATTATTCACATTGTATTAACTCAGTAATATATTATACAAATTTGTTAAAAGATCCAAAATTTATCTCTTAAATATTAACAAATGAATAACTATATTTATCCATGATTGCTTTATTCTTATCAGTTTTATTAATATATTAAAATTGAGAAAGCTTGTAATATCAGATACATCTTTTTATAGGTATTAATAGTCATGTCATATCTTCAGAGGATTATATTTTCATACTTTATGACACTCATCTAAACATTCTAATGTTGTTTAAATACTAGAATTTTATTTACTAACTTGAAATCTGTATATCTCCAAAAATAAAAAAAAAAGGAGAATACTTATAGGAGCTTGAAGGAAGCCACTGTGGTGCAGTGGTAGCATTGTCACCTCACAGCAAGAGGTTCTCCCGTTCGATTCTCAGCTGGAGTGCCTTCTGTGTGGAGTCTGCATGTCCTCCCCATGGTTGAGTGGCATTCGAAAGACATGCGTGAATGGGCGTGCATTCGTTGAAGGTTGGGCGTCGAGCTGGCACTTTGGCACCGTAAAAATCTACTGCCAGTCATTAGCGGACCAGAGTTCCTCTGTGCCAACCCATAACCAGGAAAAGCAGAAAGAAGAACTTATAGGAGCTTGATAGGATATTTTTCACTTTTCTTAGTAGTTTATATGAAGGGCAATCTGATAGATTTTTCTTTTTTCTATTGGATTGAAAGTGTATATCACTTCATGGTTTTTAGAAGGTTTATTACAATATCTAATTTTTGTAAGGCATCTTTGTATTCAAAGAATTTTCATATTTTCTTTTCTAATCTTTATTGGCTTGAACAAAAAATATTTCATGTTTTCCTTTTAAAAAATAATATATTAAAAATAATCAAAATTAAGAGAAATGTTACACTTAAAACATACTTTGCAACATTATGAAATTACTTATCATCACAAATATTATATACTATTAATACATAAGAATGGATATAACATTTCTATCTTTAAACACCAATGGATTAAATAACCCAAGGAAAAGATCAAACTTATTAAGATATTTGAAATTAAACAAAGCACAAGTGGTAGTTCTACAAGAAACACACTTTAAAACAGAAGATACATTTTGTTGGAATCCTAATGAATATAAAATATTAGCTCACTCCTCTTGTAAGAAAAAGACTAGGGGAACATTAATCCTATGGAAACAAATGCCACCATGCCTCAAATTCTTTTTAAGTATGAAGATACAGAAAGACTTTTGTCTATTGTAATAATAAAATACAATAATAGGATTTGGACCTTAGCTAATTCATATTGGTTCCCAGGTATAGGGGTAGGGACAGTAAGGAAACATATAGATCTAATTACTAAAACATATAAAGGAAATTTAATATTAGGAGGAGACTTCAATTGTATCTTTAATAATACTGAGACTTCCAACAAAAGATGCATTCGAATAAATAGCATAGGTAAAGCTTTTAAAAAATGCTGTGAAAGTCTAAATATAATTTACACATCCGTTTATAAAGGAAATAATTCACTATCATTCTCACATCAAGATCATAGGTTTGGTAATCAAACCAGAATAGACAAAATTTTCATATCCCAAGATTTAAGCACAAAAATAACAAGTTTTTATTTAATCCCTTGTCATTTCTCTGATCATAATTCATTAATCCTTAAAATTCATATGGAATTTAATAGGTTAGTCTTTGTAACAAGAATTCCTGCTTAGATCACAAAATTAAAACAATTCAAACCTTGGTTAGATTCCAAAATACAATACTTTTTAGATATAAGCTACACTAATTAAACTAATATAATAAACTTACGGGACACTTTGAAAGCTTATTTGAATGGAAAAATTCTTTCTTGGTATAAAAATAAAATTAAGGAGTGTTATTTAGAATTACACAGCATACAAAAGCAAATCACAGAACATAATAATAATAATTCTACAAATCCGCAAAAAAAAAAAATAAAGCAATTGAACAATTAAACAAAAAATATTGTGAAATCCTAACTCATAAAACTAATTTAGCTTTAGAAAAACTAAAACTCAACTCATATGCTACAGCTCCCAAACATATGCATAACTTAGCACTTAGAATTAAAAGACAATCTATTGAAAATAATATGTCAAATGTCATTCATGAAGGAAGAACAAAGTTTCAGACATAAGTGATATATTGGATGCTTATAAATTTCATTTCACTAAACATTATAAGGATGACTCATACCATTCTAATTTACCAAATATAGAATTAAATTATTCAACAATACTAAAAATAATTCCAGAAAAATTAAAATTAGATCTTCAAAAACAACTATCCCTAAAAGAAGCTTCAGAAAAAATTAAGGAAAGCAAAAATATTAAAGCACCGGGAATTGATGGCATAATTAATGAATTGTATAAGATATTTCCAACCTCAGTAATATCTTTATTTCATAAAATATTAAATGAAATACAGTCAAAGAATATAATTCCTCCCTCATGAAAGTACTCATTAATTTTACCTATCTTAAAAGAAAAAAATATGCTTTACTATGTAGTTCTTATAGGCAAATTTCAATACTCAACAATGATTATAAAATTTTTATGTCAATTTTAGTTAGTAGAATCAAAGAACCCTTGACACAAATCATAGATGAAGACCAAACTGGATTTATATATAACAGACACACCCAGGATAACATTCATGAATATTAACACTTATAGATTTCTTAAACAGAGACAACCGAGAAGCTATAATAGCTACATTATACATAGAAAAAGCCTCTGACTCCCTCAGGTGGAATTTTCTTTTTAAAGCTTTAGAATTATTTAATTTTCCACTCAATTTTATTTCACTAATAAAAAACATTTATAAAGATAACATTGCATATGTAAAATTAGGCCTGTTCACTTCAGAAACAATTAAAATATCTAGAGGCACAAAACAGGGTTGTCCAATGTCTCCTATCCTGTTTGCACTTGCAATAGAATTATTTGCATCCTTAATATGTAACAACGCCAAAGTAAATGGTATTGACATATATGGAGAACATAACTTCAAAATTATGTTATTTGCTGATGACATTCTGCTAACACTATCCATGTCTGAGGAATCTTTACAGGAATTAGAACATTTAGTAGATAGATTCTATCATATCTCTGGACTCTGTTTTAACAAAACAAAGTCTAATTTCATATTTTTAAACAAAAAAGGAGATTTCCTAATAATTACTAATTATATAACAGGTAAACAGGTTACCACAAAAGATTATTTAGGAATAACTCTAAGTGACAATATGGAATCAACATTAAAATACTAACAACAAAGTGGAATAAAGTGCATTTGAAATTTGAAGACAGGCTCCAAATTATAAAAATGATTCTCCTTCCAAAAAATAAATGATATTGCGCAATCCATTCCTGCGAAGTACAGATATGTTTTCTGTTTTACATTCCCCTTTTTGTAAATTATTGCTGGCAGTTGTCAAACATTGTGTATATTGTTTGTAAATTTTTAAAATTTTTGTAATCTTTTTGTACTATGGTTATGTAGCTTATCTCCCTGGGTCTCCATTGAAAATGGGCTACTTGCCCATGGACTCTACCCAGTTAACAAATGTAAAATAAATAAATAAAATAAATAAACATACAAGGAGAATATTATTCATCTTATGCATTCTTAAAAAAGACACATTAATAATCTTAAAATACATGCATTGTAACAGTTGTATAGTAACATATAGGAGAAGAGGAAAGGAAGAACTAGTATGCAGGCAAGCCCTACATATAGCGTAGAGTCTAGTCTGAGAGTAGTGGGGAGGGGACAAGATAAGTGGAAGAAAGATATAGGTGAGAGTTGTCTGATGCAGTAAATAAGGTTAAAAATGAGGTGTATCGTTATTGAAATAGAAGTAAAAACATACAAACAGAAGAGTCTAAGAATGTAAGGAATGGAGACAGCGGCTTGGAGGGAAAAGAAAGGGGGGAGAGGAATTGCTTCAAGTAGGGTCTTTACAGGGACAGGTCCAGGAGTTGAGTAGGTATTCCTTTAGGGTCATTTTGAAATTGGAAGAGTTTTGATAAGATCTGATATAGAGGTCCAAGAGGTAGAGACTGCATGACTATAAAGACTTTTTCCTATGGATTTATTAGGTTTGGAAACTTGAAGATCCAGGTTGGGACATAAGGGGGAGATGAGAGCTGCTAGTGAAGGACAGGCTAGGGTTGATGTAAGATGGCATCTGTCAGGTGGACTTGAGGTAGTAGGAGTAGATTATGGAATTCTAGCCAGTGTAGTTTTTTTAAGGAGAGGCAGTGGTGAGAGTGATAGGGGAGATGTGTGGCAAACCTAGAAATTTTATTATATGTATTTTTGGAGGTTAGTAAAGTTGGGGGCAGCATATAGTAAAGTAGGTGGAAGGCAGGCTTGAGCAAGGGATACTTTGGATTCTTGTTTAAGGAACTTTTTATTTCTGTATAGCAGTCTTAGTTTCTGGTGGGTCTTTCTGATGCAGTGGTTGATGTGGGAGTCAAATTTTAGTTCAGCATCTATAAGTACCCCAAGAAGTTTAGTATGAGACTCAGCCTGAATAGTCATGTTGTTTAGAGAAGAGACCGAGAAGGAAGATTTGAGGTGCTGGAGGGGATTGGGCAGGAAAAGTTGTTGTTTAGTTTTATTGGGGTTAATTTGGAGTTGGTTAGCAGTGAGCCATCTTTCAACAGAGTGTAGTGTGTCTTGTGTGAGGTTATGTAGGTCGGATAGATTGTCAGAGGTAGAGATGATTGTAGAGTCATCTGCATATTGTATGAGTTTAGAGGGGGGCAGGATTGGGTGAGATCATTAGTAAAAAAGGTTAAATAGTAGGGGACCTAGGATGGATCCTTGGGGGACTCCAGTAAAAACAGGAAGGAAAGGAGAAGTAGCTGACATCCATTTGACAGCTTGAGCTCTATTTGTTAGGTATGAAGAGAACCAGTTAAGAGTGGAGGTAGAGAGGTTGAAGCAAGCAGGTTTGGAGAGCAAAAGGTTATGGGAAACAGTATCAAAAGCTTTAGAGAGGTCAAGGAAGAGGGAAGACACAAGGTTGTTGTTATTGAGAGAAGTGGAGATGGAGTTCATAAAGGACATTAGTGAATGAGATGTGTAATGAGCTGTTTGTGAATACACATCTCTAGGATCTTTGAGATAGGGGATAGAATAGTGATAGGTCTGAAATATGAGGGGTCAGTGGGGTTACCACCTTTATGCAGGGGTATAATATAGGACGTTTTCCATATTTGAGGGACAAGGTTTTCCTGAGCTGACCAATTGATAATTATGGAGACTAGATATGCAATGGAGGGGGCTGCTAGTCTGAGGTATAAGGTAGGTGGGATCTCAGCTGAAGGGGAGCAGGATTTAAGCTTATAGAGTAGAGACCTGATAGTTGTGAGGATAGGCTTGACTGAGAAGGTGGCTTGGTGGGAGGGAGAGGGATGTCATGATTAATATTTGTGTTAGGTTTGACTAGTTTCTGTTTAGAGTCTATAAAGAAGGAGTTGAGAAATGTGGCAGTTTGTAGAGGGGGAGCTGTTTGGGGAAGGGTTGGGAGGGGAAGGGTTGCCTGAGTGTAAGAGCTTATTAATGGTACTCCAGAATCTTTTGGCATTGGAGTGGGGACTTTCTTGAGGGTTAAGATAGATGTTTTTCTTATCAAGGGTGTTTTATTTTTTGTGGTGTTTCAAAGTTCTCTATAGTGCTGGAGGCTGGAAGTGGTTTTAAGCTTGTTCCAGGTTTTCCATATGTTGTCTCTTTTCCACATGAGGGAGACAGCATCTTTACTTATTTGTGGAGCAAAGTTGGTTTTAACTTGAACTTTTCTAGTAGGAGCTAGGGAGTTAAGAGTGTTAAGAAAGATGCTGTTGAATTGAAGAACAGCTTCTTTAAAAGGGAGGTGCTGGAAAAAAGACCAATTTATTGATGAGAGTGTTTGATTAAATACATCAGGGTTAAAGGTGGATAGATTATGACAGTCCCTGTATATGTGTGCTTTAGAGGGTTGGGACAGCTGATGTATAGAGATAGGATGAAGATCACTAAGTGTGTCAGAGAGAATAGAGGGGTTAAGCTAATGATTGGGATGGGAGGTAAGTATCTAGTCTATAGTGGAGCTGGTATTGGATAGCTGATTAATATGAGTTGGAGAGGTGATGAGTTGGGTGAAGCCATATAGATTAATGCTAGCATTGGCAGAGTTGGTGGTGAGATAATTCCAGTTGATATTGACATCCCCTACGATAATGGTTTCATAGGAGATGGTTTGGGAGATCCAGGCAAGAAAGAGTTCAAGTATAGAGATATTGTTACCCGCAGGTATGTAGATAGTAGTGATGGCAATGTTTTTATGATTGTTTAGGTTACAGTTAACTATGAGGATCTCGACAGGGTGGAAACTTGGTGGAAGTATGGTAAGGGATGGAGAGAGGTTATCTGACTAGAGGATAGCTACCTCACCACCTTTTGTTGTTGGCCTGTCTTGGCAGAAGATATTGTAGCCAGAGGGGAGGATTTCTTTGATATGTGAGGTTTTAGCTAGGTTTCAGCGATGGAGAAGATATCTGGAGAGTGTAGTGTTACCCAGGAGTGTAGTTCAGGGACTTTATTTACTGTACTATGGATATTGAGACCTATAATTTTAAGGTGCCTGACAGAAGAGGTGGGCTGAAATGGTATGGGAATCTGGGTGGAGGTGGAAATAGGGAGGGTTGAAAGGTCAGAGGGATTGACTAGTGGACAGGGGTTAGGATGAACATCTCCTGTGAGAAGCAGGGTAAAAATAGGAATGAAGGGGGTATACCTAAGTGGGTGTAGCAGAAATAATTTTGATTTGAGTTTAGGGAGGTAGGAGAGCTTAGGAGAGAGATTATGTTTGAATGGATGTAAGAAGTGATGAGAGAACAGAGAAGATATTATATGGAAGGATTATGGTGTTGCAGTATGTGATTGTAGGAGAGGAAAGGTTGGATTAGGGTATAAGTCAGATAGAGGACTGTGGTAGGATGTGGTTAGTGTGAGAACAGTGAGCAGTGGTACTAGAAGGAGTAGGTGTAGCAACATGTTTTAGCTATAGGAAGGTAAGAGGAAGGTTTAAAGGTAGGATGAGAGTAGAATAAGTAAGGTGAGGTAAAGTATTAGATAAGTAGAAAGGTATATGGAATTCTGAGTAATAGGAGGTATGGAAGGAGAGGGGAAAAGTGCACTGAGGAAATTGGAGGGAGTGGCAGTGGAAAATGAAAGAGTGAATGTGACTGGGTGGAATGTGATGGGTGGAGGTGTGGGAAGAACAGGATGTGAACAAATGTAATTGAAGTGGTGGTGGATGGGAATGGGGGTAGGGTATGGGAGCAAAGTGTACCTGAGCATTATCAAGGGTGAACAGAGCAGGGCTACACCATCATGGAGGAGATGGGAATGCCAAAAAACAATCAGCACGTTTAGTAAAGGCTGGAAGAATGCAGTTGGGCAACCACTGTCTTGTTTGGATTAATCTATGAGGGTAGAAATATCAGGCAGCAGTCTTCATTATTATGATGTGTACGAAAGAAGTGAAGTGAAAAGGAACAAAGAAAAAGAATCACAGCATGCCGTGAACTGAGAAGATATTGACTATGGAAGGACCAGCAAACAATATTTCTAGAAGTTACTGGTAATAAAAATCATGATTTGCTGGTGTTACCATTGTTTCACTTTGTTTATTATACTGCAGCAATTACAACAATCCTGATCAAAGTATACCAAACTGATGAGCTACACACATATGTATAAGTGGTCTTTGTGTACGGATACATGAGCATTGTTTATTTTTATTTTACATTTTTTTATCGGGAAAGTCCAACTTGGAGCGAAGCCAATTTTCAGTGGAAGCCCTGGGGAGAAACACTCCACATGCATGTCTTTATAACGTGGGAGGAAACCAGATCACCCAAAGTAAACCCACAAGAATGCAGGGAGGACATGCAGACTCCACACAGAAGACATCCCAGCCAAGAATCAAACCAGAGAACATATTACTGTGAGGTGACAACGCAACAGCTGCACCACTGTGCAAACACAAAATGAAGATGGGTAGATATTTAACAGTATATTTCCTTCAGACTGCAGTAGTGTTAAAAAAGGGAAACAGAGTGGACTGATAACTCCAGAATGAATGATGTTTTTTCTCCCTAGAAACAGGATGGAACAGCCAAACTGTATCTCTTGCAAAAGTCATTGCAAAAATCACTGGTTCATTGTAATCATTGCAGAAAAAAAGCTTTTTTGTTGTTTTTTTTTTTTTTTTACTTGGCAGTTGTAAAATCACCCTCACCCTTATCAGAGTCTGAGTACTTGAGCCACCACTGAAGTAAAGACATTAATATGAACAGAATAGAATGAAAGATTAAATGACCAATTTTTTGAGCAGTCTTGAAGGATATTATCATTTGTAAAAACTGTGTTATTTACCAACCAAACAACCATGCTGATTTATCATCATATTCGGTTTCAAAAGACATCTCAAATATGGATTTTCTATGAACAATCACATCTCATTTGATCAACACATGATTATTTAATTCCCAAACATCTAAAAGTTTGAGAAGGTGCTACTCAAAACAATGACACTCCCAAAGGAGAAAAACATACATTTTTGACAGGGTCATGTTCCTTGTACCCCTTGTTGTGGAGGCAAGATCCCACACCTATAAACTAACCATCATTACAACATATTGGTAACCTTCCAGTGAGAACATCCTGAGCATTGATCTTCTTGCTACCAACAAGCAGTAGGCTTCCTGGTAACTGGGTTAAAAGTATTTAGGGTAACTATGATACGATAATTGTTTATAATGGATTGAATAATCTGAAAGGGTCACTCATCCTGGATATACAACAAGATATATTGAGATTACTTAACATATTAGTAAGTATAAAACATGTACACCTTATTAACACAATCTTCCTGTGAAGTATTTGCAAATCATTTGAAATTGTTGGCATTTAGTCAGGATCTAAAGGTATTTACTCACACACTGGAGATTTAGTATCTATTCACCTGTAGTGACATGCTGCAGGAAAGAAAGACTTATACACAATGAGATCTATCACTCTCTCTCTGGGGACTATAAGTAATGAACAAGAAATGTCCTACTCCCATGTTGTCTTTTTAGTCTTCTTAAAATTCTAAAACAAGACAAACAAAAATATCTTCAAAAATATAAAAGAAAATGTGAAGGGAAGGTGGCTTTGCTAAATGCGAGAATTCGCAACAATAGCAGTCATGCTTCAGACGTTGTTCTCTGAATGAATAACATTAATATCTGTACCATTACTCAAACATAGGTTAAGAGACAAAATGCACTTCACCATTTCTGAAAAATATGTGGTAGCATGAGGACATTTGTGAAGGAAAACCTTAAACTTGGACTTTAAAGAAATGGCTCAGGGCTAGAAGCTGTCTATACAATACTTAATATTACTGGTACAAAATACAAAGTGCTATGATTGGATCGAGAGGTGAATCTCTTAACATCCATATCATTGACACATATTAACCTGTCATGATTTGAGAGACCTACTCATAATTATTTGCAGTGTATGGAGCTTTATCTGTTCCATGTACAGCCAGAAACAGAAATGAAAGTGTAGCAACACAATGTTTTATGGCGTTGAAAGTCAGAAAACATCTAAAGCAGCCATATAGGCATTGGGCAGAAGTGATGTATTCATCTGTTAATAAGTTGCTTTAAAATCTGTTAAGACTCTTCACTCTGCTCACATCTTTTTTGCATGTGGTAAAGTCTAAAACAACTTTTAAAGCTGTGAATTTTTTCAGACACTATTCTCTAGTGGCTGCTGTTATGATCGTGTGCTAGACTACAGTTTAACAGTACTGAAAGATTTTAACAAAACTTTGCTAAGCACATTTTTTATAGGAAAAAAGTGTTTAACAAAGTTTTCCTTTTTCCTATGCACAGATCACTATCATAATACTTGATACACTCATAATATTATAGTAATCTAGTGTACTCTACTTTTGTACCCTACACTAGAGAATCTGAAGATTTTGTAACTAAAACAAGGGTGTAAAAAATAATTACAGAAGTAATTGCTTGGGCAAATTTCTCCACCTGCTTAAAGGGTAAACTACTCAGTATAAAATAATTATGCCAAACATGACTTTACTACGGCTGCTTGACTCTCCTCAGTGGGCAAGTGAGACCCAGTCTTGTCAGTCCTGGGAGAAGGAAGAGGGAAAGATAACCTGTTGTGTCAGAATGTTGTGCTCTTCTCTGGAAATGCAGTGGCTGCCATTAGTAACATGGTTGGCCCCATTTTTTCTGTCAAAAAGAAACTGAAAGGCAACTATATATGTGCTACTTCTCAAATGTCTTTACATATGAATAGTTTGCTTGGACTGGCACATGGTTTAATTCAGACTCCTGATCCTTCTTGTAAAGTAATTTGTGGTAAAAGAAAGTAGGATGCCTTTTTTCTGAAGAGATTCAAGATTGTGAATCTAAAACAGGAAGACGCAGGGATGGATTCAGGGTTTTGTCCTCAGATTTCTGATTTAGACTCAGAGAACAGCTCAGTTTGTGATTCTCCCTGTGGAGGTTTTGCTTTCTCTGAGACTATTGCTATAATGTCCCATTGTGTTCAGTGGGAGGACGCTAAGATTTTCTCAGTCCTTCAGAAAATAATAAGAGTTGTTACCAAAGGATTTTCCAGAACCAACACCCATTTCTCCTTTTCTGTCTGCCTTAGAGGATGTGTATCTTACTGACTGCAATTTTCCTGATAGTCAGCCAGCTGTCCCTAAAAGGCATACACTATTCTTAAACTTGACCCAGCATGTAGGTATAGCCTTAGTTAACTCCACTGCTATTAAGCAGCTAATTAATTCCATACCTACTCTTTCTAATAAGGATGGGAAAATTTTGATAGGTATAGGGGAAGTATATGCTTCTGCAGCTGTGATGATCAGAATTTTAAATTTTCAGGCTCATATGTTAAAGTTTGTTCTGATATATTGTGGAAGTATGAGGAATAATGTTTTATCTATATGTTCTTCTTATGAAGAAAAATTTACTTTAAATAATTTCTGTTGCGCAGGTCATTACTTGTTTACAGTGTCTGTGAATGACACTGTTGATATTTCTTCCAGGTATATGGCCACTGGTACTGTTTGAAGGGCGTCTGCTTGATTGCATTCCCATAACCTCCCAGATGACGTAAAAATGAGATTGTAAATTTTCTGTTGCACAGAGATTTAGTTTTTGACCCTTCTGCTGCAGAGGTGATGAAAAGGGCAAGCTGATCCAGGCAATCTCTAAGATTTTTCAGCCCTACTTTTACAAATTATCCAAGGGATTTTCTTTCTCCTCATCCAGTTTTGGCAACAAACAGAATAAACAGTCTCAACAGAATTCAAATAAACAGGTTTTTAAGAAGAAGTGGCAAAGGGGTTCCAAAAGTTAAAGTCTCAAACCTCAAAAGCAATTTTCCTCTTTGGCAATAAATTGTTTCAAACAAATGGTTTCTGAATATCATTCATCAGGGTAACATATGGCAGTGGGAGGAAATTCTTCCTTTCCAGTGGGGTCTTTCCTCCTTCCTGCAGATCACAGTCTTTTATTTCCACTTGTTCTTCATCACCTGCTATCTCAAGGAGTGACAGAACCAGTTCCTCCTTCTCAGGTGGGGAAGAATGTTTCTTGTGCCAGAGAAAGAAAATCCTTGGAGACCAGTTCTAGATCTTTCCTTCCTAAACCTGTTTGTAGTAGTGCCAAAGTTTAAAATGATGTGAGTTCACAACCTGTTACCTTTTGTTCCTCTTTCAAGTTACCTGGCAACACTAGATTTACAAGATATTCAGCATCACATCCCTATTCATCTAGACCAGGCATTTTTTTAAGGTTTTGTGTATCTGGATCACATTATCATTCTCTGCCTTTGGACTGTCTGCTGCTCCAAGAGTGTTCACAAACTGTCTAGCATCAATTATAGCTCATTGCAGGCTACAGGGTATACACATTTTCATATTTACATGACTTGCTTATCTTTGCCAAATCCTTTTTTCAAAATGTCAGGAATCACTTCTTTTGGGTGAGAGATCTCTTACACAAGCTGGGATTCCAAGAGAACATTCAAAATCTTTTTTTGACTCCTGCACATAGGGTTCTATTTCTGGGATGTCAACTAGACACCTCAGTTCAAAGAGTTTTTCTTCCACAGGGAGAAAATTGATCTTTATTTAGCTCAATTTCTAAGGTTTCCCTCCCAGAATCTGGTCACTGTGATGGAATAGCTAAGGGTTTTGGGTTTCATGACATCTATGACTCTCAAGATACCCCTGGCAAGACTTCACATGAGAAAGATACAGTGGTATCTGAAATTTCTTTACCTCACCATCAGCATAATTTATCTTTTCAGATCCCAGTAATGAGATTTGTCAGAAGAGAAGTCTTTTGGTGATGACAACAGATGTCCTTAAATGCAGAACCTTCCTTCTCCCTCTCTTCTCCAAAGCAGTCAATCACCACAGACTGCTTTGGACTTTGCTTGGGTAGCAGCTACAGGAAGGTGTGGAAAACCAGGGACAGATGAAAGCATATAAATATCAAGGAGAAAATTGCCCTGGTCAAAGCACTCAACTCTCTGAATCATCCTTGGTCCCTGGGCCTCCAATTGGTTACAGACAATACCACAGTCATGTGGTACATCAACAAGAAAGGGGGACCAGGACACACCGCATTTGCAGAATAGCCATGTTAGCTTGCAATATAGCTTCACAGTACAATATCACTCTACAGGCATCCTGCATTCTGTCAGAGCAAAATTTGTGGCAGAGAACCTGAGCAGGAACAGACCGGGCTCTTACAAATGGAAACTATATCAGGGGATCTTCCAAGATTTGATCCATGAGTTATTCAAGTAGATTTATTTGCCTCCTCTCTGAACAATCAACTGGCAACATTCTATTCCAGGACGTCTGGAAGGCAGATGCCTTTTCTTTGGCAGGAATGTTCCTGTATGCCTTTTCACTCCTTCCACTAATATCCAGGGTACTTCTTAAGATACAGAAGGAATCTCACAAGATCCTTGTGATGAATCCCTTCTGGGCCAGGGAACAGTAGTTATCCCTTCTTTTGGAAATTGCCAAGGTCATTTACCACAAGCTTCCTTAAAGAATGGATCTACTCACACAAGACCAGGTGAGTTTGTTATACCCCAACATCAATCTTCTTCAACTAACTGCCTCACCAAGAGGGTCATAATTCCTTACACACCTGTTTTCTTAGAACATGCAGCAGGTACTAATGGAGGCAAGAAAGCCTGTTATTAAAAAAAAATCATGTATTAGCAAATGTAAAAGATTTTTTAGTTGTTGCCAACAACATAAAAAGCGTCCATTCAGGGCTAGTTGTTCTGTGGTTTTACAGTATTTGTATGAGTTACTATCCTATGGCCTTTCTTATTCCTCTAACAAGGTTCTTTTATTGACCATTTCTGCAGGCCTCCACTTGGATCCTCTTTTTTCAGGGCAGTCTCATGTCAAGATGTTCACAAAAACGGTTTTGCATAAGAGGTCTCCAAATAAACCAGTGGCCCTCCTTAGGATCTTAATTTTTGTGTTAGCAAACCTAACATTTGCTCAATTTTAGTGATGTAATATGGTTGACTTGAAGTTTTTAACATGAAAAACAGTTTTAAGGATTGTTCTAACTTCTGGAAAAAGGGTTTCTGATTTGCAATCTCTTATGGTGAGTCAACCTTACCTCATGTTCTATAGGATTAGGGTTTCTTTAGGAACTATTTCTTCTTTTATGCCTAAAGTGGTATCCAAGTTCACTTTAAGCCAAAATATCCATCTCTCTGTTTTCTTTTCTGAACCTAAAAATGAGGTTGAAAGGATGTTCCCTGCATTAGATATCCACAGACAACTTCTGTACTATTTTGACAGAATTAAAGCTTTCAGATCTTTGGATCAATTGTTCATGTCTTGTCAATGTAAGAAGAAAGGACAACCTGGGTCAAAACTAACTATTTCCAAATGGTTGCCCAAGGCTATTACTTGTTTTTATACCCACTATGAAAAATCTATTCCAGGTAGGGCCAAGGCCCACTCTACAAGGGCCTTGGCTTCCATCTTTGGCTTACTGGAAAGGGTTAGATTCTAGAAGTATTTTAGAAGCTGCTACTTGGTCCTCTGCATATACTTGTACAAAACATTATGAGCATGATGCTTTCTCTATTTCTATATCAGGCTTTGCTAGGCCCATTCTCTAGGGGCTCATTATTCCTTTTCCCTACTCCACCCAAATACAGTTAGCTATGGCAATCAATCCATATAGCTAAAGTTACTGCAATAGTTATCAATATGAAGAACACTGTATAGTTGTATAAGCTGAACTTACCATAACAGTAGATGGTCAGAAGATCATTATTACAGTAGCCACTCCCTCCATCACCCTTGTTTTCTGCGTGTTTTTTATGCCCGGGTGTGGACATTTATTTTTTGTTATTCCTAGCAGTGTCCTTTCAGGGCTCAGCCTTCTTGTCTCTGCTGACAGGAAATATCCCAAGGGCTTCATGTCCAAACTTGTCTGCTTGACAATTTGATTGTGTAGAAATGCCCTGAAGCTTTGGAAGCTGGTTAATTGCTATATCCTTGGCAAGATATAACCCATATAGCTAAGGATACTGAAACAATAATCATTTCGACATCTACTGTTATTGTATGTTCAACTTGTATAACTGTACATTCCTCCCGATCCCCATTTTGTCTAAGCCCTCAAGGCACAAAATGTATGATTTCTCCCTTGTGTCTAATGATTCCAACCCTGATCCTAAGTATAATTGCCATTAAGGCACACAAACACCACATTCCTTCTATGCATATGTACATACATACATACGTACGTACACACACCTAATGTATGCCCTCACTAACCCCTCACACACACACACACACACACACACACACACACACACACACACACACACACACACACTTCCTCACATATACATTGTCACAATGAGGAAAGACCTCTTTATCTGCTAATTTGTATTTCTGGGAATCACAGTTAACTACCAAGAGGGCAAAGCATCACTTTCCTCCACTAGCTAACAGTGGTGGCAGATGCATGATGTTTGCACAGGCACCCCCATTCACTTATATACACATTTTAAGTATAGCAGGAAAAAGCAAACCTCTCAGCTGTACACATTTTTTCTCATATTTTTGGTCTGAACCTCATAAAATTTTGTTTTTTTTGGCAAATCACTGGTAAATCATTGAGAATTGATATCAGAAAATAATGACAGGCATTTGAGTTTCAGACTTTATACCTGCTGGAAAATACAAGCAAATGCAAAACCTGTTATTCTATCAACTTACAATGTTTGTAAAAGCAATATTTAAAAATTGTCCCTATTGTTGGGCCTTAGTACCTCCATAATTTATGGCTTTGCCCAGATTTCCTGATCTAATAGGTTGGGAGGTATGGGGAAAACAAATAAGGAAACAAAAAACAAACAAGCTAGATTGAACCATTCTTATAAGAAATAAGATTTCCCTCAATGGCCTATCAGACAGAAATCAAGAGAAAAAGCACTGGTGAAGCCTTAATTAAAAGGGTTCACTTTAGTCAGATAAGGACTTTTCACGAATACAAAACCGCCTATCTAGCCTAAAAGATAGCCAGACAAACATGGAAATGTGAAATGAAATGGTATTTGATAACTATACTATAATATAAGACTATTAAAACATCCCAAAATATTAAATTATAACTTTCCTTCTTCTCTCTGTTTGGGTATTGAATGCAGATATCTCTCTGACATTTTAAGTTAATAACAGGATAAATGTAGGGAAGAGAACCCTTTGCTTGAAAAGAAAAAAAATAAATGTATGCATTACTGATGTTGTTAGCTAATGGCATTATTGTTATTGCAAGCTAATGGCATTATTGTTATTGCGAGCTAATGGCATTATTGTTATTGCAATATCTGCTGTTATTGTTATGCCACTGAGCACTACAAGCTTAGTGCCATCATTACTGTGTATTAATTGCATTTATTTATTCTGACTTCATGTATTGCTCGGTATTAATATTGCAATTTTCCTGGCATATTATATGATGGTAGGCAACAAATACATTTAAAGGCAGAGTATATGAAACGTTTCCATTTGAAATAGACATTTTTTCCAACTCTATAGAAAAATACATGGAGTCAAGTTTTTTTTCTAGCAGAAAGTACCCAGGACATAAGCTTCTTCTAACATGCAACCTGAGACTGAAATACAGGGCTTCATGTTCTGGACATCTGCTAAAAGACAATAGGTGCCATCAACAACTATAAACTTCAAAGATGAATAATAAAACTATACACCATCCTGCTTCTTGGATATTAAAGAGTCAATAGGTCATTAAAAAGTGACAATCTGGCATGATGTGAAAGAAAGGAATGGCTGTAACCTCCTCCTCTTACCAGTTGTGTTTGTTTAAAAGAAATAATGTAGTGTGGAAAGATAAACAGCTGGGGTAAAGGCTGGACGCCATCAAATGCAGAGAAAGAACAAAGAAATTCCAAGTTCCCTCTGGGGTTTGAATATATATACTGCAAGGGAAATGATTCAGTCAGTCAGACCTGCAGATCTCCATTCATGCATCCTGTACTAGTCCTACTTGGATTGTTGCTATCTACCAGTTAACAAGCACAAAGACTGATGTACTTGGATTTGCCCAAAGGAACCAAATAATGTGATACTGCATCATATTAATCCAAGACCTGGTCAGATCACAAAGGCAGATCCATTTTGAAGTGAAGGAGGGTGTAGTGTGCCATACAGGTACCCTGCCATGTCTACCTGCAACCAAACTGGATTTTTTCCTACATAGAAGCCACCATGGATATGCAAGGAACTATCTTCAAGTTTTTGTACTCCTATAGAAAGAGTAGACACAGGACACAGGACTATTTTTCAGTACACATCAATGGCCAAGAGACACTTAAACAAGGTGAATATGCCAACAAAGGACTCATGGGCATTTAAAATATGCCTACTCACTACCCAGACAATGTATTTAATTTAATGTGTTTTTTCTTCTGACTTTCCTGGTGTACAGCAGGTTAATTTTTATTGATTGATGCCCACTGGAAATTAATTTAATAATGTATTTTTTAATGTGCTAATATATTCTATTTTATAAAAAAAAATCAAAATTTTGCATGCTAGTTGTTTACATTTTAGCTGATTGTAACATAGAAAAATAGGTTTGGAAAGTAGATAACTAAGTGTTGAGCTTAGTCTCAGCTACAGACAGATGCATAGCTTATAATATAAAGTTTTACACTCTGGCCTTATTGATCTGACAGCATAAAAGGAGGCTGATCTGGAATATGCTAATTAAAGTAGCAGAAAAGAATTGGAAATAATAACTGCAAACTGTGCATATATCTTCTAAATATATAAAAAGTGAATGGATTCTTAATTGCAAATTTTAGAATATTGCATTTCCTCCATCATGCTTTAAATGTTGTGTGATAAACCTTTCAGCAACTGTGAACTGGTGAGGAAAATACAAATCAGCAGACTGCATGCATGCCCACAAGGTACCCTTAGACAATATCATGTTTGCCCACACATTTGGCAAATTCCACAGTCAAGGTGCAATAGTGCAATAGGTCGAGGTGCAAGGTGCAGTAAGAGGTAGGTTAAGAGATGACAACAGATATCTATATGTAAATGTCCATTACTTAGAAGTACAACTCAGACTTCCGATTGAAATTAATGAAAAGCTTTGTCACCACGGAGACACACTGCTATCATAAATTAAAGATTCAGAATCTTGCCTTTTTAGAAAGAGATGTTCAGAATAAAATGGGTTATTTAAAGAATGGTCAGTCTCAACCAGCATATTCTCCTTGTTTAAGGGTCTCTTGGTGCTTGATGACCACTTGAAAATAACCCTGCATTCTGTGCTCACTTTCTTTCCAGGAATTTAAAAACTTGAAAATTGTTCCTTGCATATCCATCATGGCTTCTACGTAGGCAAAAATCCAGTACAGTTACAAAGAGACCTAGGCATTTAACCTAGAAAATGGATAAAATAATTTCAGATCTGATAGCACAAATAGAAAGAAGCACCAGCTGTGGTAGGTGTAATGAAGGAGATGTTGCTAAATACTTCAGAACAATGGATATCTCAAATAGATTCTGGACCGTGAAGGTAATCCACAAGACCAGTACAAATTGGCTTTCACATTTAGTAGGAAAAAGCTTCCCTGGAATATGTGTCATTTTGGGTACATGAACTCCCCTGCAGATTTCAATAGCATCCTGCACAAGATCACACATGATGCAGAAAGTATAGGGAATCTGATTTACATAGATGGTATACCATTCAAAATTAACACATTTGAGGAACATCTGGATGATATTGCTTACATGTAAAAACAGCTAAGGAATGCTGGGGCCAAATTGTCCCTCACAAAAGGACAGTGGTTTAGAAACAAGGTCAACTATCTAGTGTAAGAAATTGGAACAGATGGGCTACTCCCTCAAAATAGCAAAATAGAGGCTATCCAACATATCAGTCTTTCAAAAACTTGATGGAGCCCAGAAGTATACATAACTACTCCAGACAGTTTATTCAGAACTATGTATAAGTGGCTCATCCCTTCATCAAACTGTTTAAAAAATCAGACCCCTGTGTATGAGAAGAAGAGCAGAAAAAATGTGCAAGCTTTAAAGGATAGCTTATGGCTATCCTTTAAAAAATGGAGTACAGCAACAGTTATCCCACTCCACAAAGGGAGAGCCACCACTTATCCCGGTAACTATCACCCTATTAGCCTGATGAGCTTGGTCTGCAAGGCCATGGAATGTATCATCGTGGAACTCATAAACAAAGACATTGGTAACCTCCAAACTCTGGATCCCACCCAGTTTGGGTTTGTGAAAGGTAGATCATGCCTCATGAACCTGATTGACTTCTTTGAGGCAGTCACCAAAGTGGTAGAAGGGGGTAAGGTGGTTCACACAGCCTATCCTGACCTCGCCAAGGCTTTCAACACCCTCCCCCATTCTGGAATTATAGCTAAACTCACTAAACTAGGTATAAATCCCTATGTCACAAGATAGGTTGCCAACTGGCTCACTGACAGAACTCACACTGTAAAAGTTGCAAACTCCAAATCTGACCTCAAACCCGTGACAAGTGGAGTACCACAGGGTTCAGTCCTGGGACCTCTCCTGTTTGGTATCTACTTCTCTGAAGTACAGGCTAACACAGAAGGCCTCTGGCTAATGAAGTTCGCAGATGACTGCAAACTAGGAACCATAGTCGAGTCTCCAAATGATGTGGAAATCCTAAAGAAAGGCCTCACTGACACAGATGCCTGGTGTCAGTGCCATGGCCTGAAGCTCAATGCCAAAAAGTGCATTGTCATCCCCTTTGGTAAAAACTCTGTACCCATGAACTACTACACAGACAACAGTCTACTTAACACCAAATGTGTGGTAAGAGACCTTGAGACGCAGGTAGACAGTAGTCTGTCCTTTGATAGTGACATCGCCACAGTAGTCAGGAAGTCCTTCTACATGGCACATCGCATCATAAAAGGGTTCTCATCCAGGAAAAAAGAGGTAATTGTTCCCCTCTACTCGACACTCATTAGACCCATTATAGACTACAAAACCTCTTTTAGAATGTACCTCACAAGACATCTGAAGCAGCTGGAAAGGCCACAGAAGTACCTCACAAAGAGGATTACTGGCCTCAAACAGATGCCCTACACTGACCATCTCAAAAAACTCCAGCTTTACTCTGTAGCATATTGCCTACTCTGAGGTGATCTCTGCCTAACATATAAAGCTATGTCAAACCCAGAGCTGTTGGACATGCTACACCTAAATAAATCCCAATCCCTCTGAGCTACATGGTCTAGGGACCTAAACCTTGTCACCACAATAAACAGGACATGCTGGAGGGATAGATTCCTGTCCCAGAGACTTCCCATACTCTGGAACAGGCTACCCATCTATGTCAAGCAAAGTTCTTCATTAGCACTCTTCAAGAAAAATCTTAATGAGTGGATGTGAATTAGGACATACACCCTGGGGATTACTTCTGTGTCTCTTCTCAACAGTGGTACAGGAAAATAACTTTCTTGGGTGGCATAAGCCAGGGAACCTTGTTGGCTAGGCTTACATAGGCCCTCGGGCTGATAGCCTAGTACCTACCTATGAACCTATAAACCTATGAGCTTGAGCCAGGCCTCATGCCTTACATACCCACAAATGGATTGATGGTGCAGTGGTAGTATTGTTGCCTCACAGCAGCAGGTTCTCCGGTTTGATTCTTGGCTGGAGTTACTTCTGAGCGGAGACTGCATATCCTCCCTGCATTCTTGTGGTTTTCCTCCAGGTGCTCCGGTTTCCTCCCATGTTACAAAGACATATGTCTGGAGTGTTTCTCCCTGGGCCTCTGCTGAAAATTGGCTGTGTTCCAAGTCGGACTTTCCAGGTTAACAAATGTTAAATAAAAATAAAATGGATAAGGATTTATCTCTAGAAATAGGGTATACTGGCAGTAGTATCAGAGCATTCCTGTATCAAAGGCATGAGCAAGACCCTATGTGAGGTAAAGAAAAGGCTCCCTGAGTGTGTAACGATGCTATTTTGTACCATATGGACAGTACAGAGATTCAAAAATATATTTATGGGAAGATGTTTGTAGTACAGACATCAGCCCATTGCCCTCCTGGGAAGCTAGAAACTAGGGATGATAATGAGTTTAGTGGCCAAATTGTGGCCTGGACCTCAGCTGTCCAGGATCAACTTTTGGATATAAAATATGCCAAAAACAAAAATAACCAATTGCCCAAGGATCTGTAGCTCTGCAAATGTATAATTACACAGAATCTGAAACCTAAGCACTCACCTCAGCAAGCTCAGCATTAGACCTTGCTATGCAGCAAAGTATACACTGTCATTATGATAAAAATGTGTGCTAAGGCCTTCCTATAGCATATGTGGATGGCTGCTCTTTTACTCAAAACTGGAAATAGATACTGTTGCTTACAGTAGTATGGGATAAAAATGAATATTGAACTCCTATCAAGTAGATATGAAACTGATCAAACAGCAGTCCATTTCAATTTCCAAGATCTTGTAATCAGTTGAAGATGTTCAACATAACTTCCTTATACATTTGCCAGGCCGCAAAGTAAATGTCATGCTCAACTCCAAAGGAAAAAAAAAAAAGAGTTACACATGCTGAAATAATCCTACCAACAGATTAGTTAATGTAAGATCATCACTTAACAATGTACTGGAAAAAGGTCAAAGGCCGCTCAAAAGTGTAGGAAGCAGAAAAAGCTGGAAATCATCTAGCTGATAATTTGGCTAAGGAAGTTGCCTTAAAAGGTAAAACCTGAGACTTTACTTCAATACAAGCATGAGTAGATGCAGTTAACCATCAACAGAAAAGGCAGCAACATGATTATATTTGCAGTTGTATAGGGATAAGCCTGATTTGTAAAAATGCAGCAGGAAGATGAAACTGTGAACGTTTTATCATTTAATTCAAGATCCCAATGCAAATAAGCTTGCAGAAAGTGACTTACAACACAACTGTGATTTCATGGCAATGTATAACTGAAAAGACAGATTTCTGTTAAATAATAGTCTCTTGGTAAGGATTGATGACACCTCACTAGATTACAGTAGGCATTATCTTTGGGGTACAGAGGTGTCATGCTATATAGCATGCACATGATGAGCCAGCAGCATGATGGGACAGAAGAACTTACGGAACACTGAAGGAAGTAACTTACTGGCCTCACATGTACAGTGATGGTACTATGTACAAGGATGTATAACATGCTGTAACTTCCAGTTTCCTCTAAACATAGGGCACCCCTTCCAGCAAGAAGAATCACAACACACAGGTCAGATCTCCACATTGACAAGATTGGCCAATTAACCAGTTCTTCTAGAGGCAATCAGTACCTAATAACAGTCATCTTCTGTAATTTTATAAAACAGATTGGGTGCTTACCTGTTTTCCTTGTGGAATTTGCACTTTTAACACTTTTCATGCTCTCAAATTAGAGCTACTTTAGTTAAACTCTAGTGAGAGTACTGGGGACCTGAGGCATTTCTGGGCTCTGGATTACTTAAGGGACAGAAATGTGTATAGATGCTGATTGGTCAGAATGGTACTTTCCTTGTTTTTGATTTTGTTTTTCTTTTTGCTTCCATATACATGTTGTGCAGCAGTGGTTAGCACGGTTCTGTATTGATACAAGAGTTTAGACTTAAAGGTTTCCCTAAAAAACTAGTCCTGAAATTTCCTCAGTACTTAGCTCTGCAAAGAACAACTAGCTTGCATGTTGAGGGGCACAGCCACATGGATTTATCTTCTAATAGTCTTAATTAGAGCCTATATTCATACAACATCCAACCTATCCAGCTGTAAACCCTCTTGTACCATCCACTGGTAGGTCAAGAAATAAGGATCTATAGCCATGGATTTGTACTTTCCTACCGTCTCCACAGTCAGTTTGTTGAATATGGGCTTCATGAGGCAATGCAGTAATTGTCTCATGTTTGCAAATAACTATTTAATTCTTAAACAAACTGATACCATATGTGATGGATGTAATCATACAATGCCACTGGAAGAAAGTTTCTCAAATACAAACACTTGTAATACTAAACAGGTTGCCAGTAATATTCACACTATACCTACCACAGATAATAGGTTCATAGGTTCATAGGTTCATAGGTAAGTACTAGGCTATCTGCCCAAGGGCATTTATAAGCCTAGTCAGAGTGTGTTGACTTTCGCCACCCCCTTAGATTAGTTCCCTGTGCCTCTGACCAGCAGAGCCATTAGTTCCCTGCACCTCTGTCCAGCAGAGCCACTGCAGTGATCCCCGGGGTTAATTTTCTGTTTCCCATCCACCCATCAAGGTTTCTCTTAAAGAGTGCTAGTGAGGGGCTCTGCCTGATTTATATTGGAATCTTGTTCCAAAGCATGAGGAGTCTCTGGGTCAGGAATCTATCCCTCCAGCACGTCTTATTTATCATTGTGGTAAGGTTTATATCCCCAGAGTGTGTGGCTCACAGGGATTTGTTTTTTTTAGGTGGAGCATATCCATCAGTTCTGGGTTGGACATGGCCTTGTATGTCAAGCAAAGATCACCTCTGAGTAAGCAGTATGCAACCGAGTACAGCTGGAGTTTCTTTAGTCGGGCTGCATAGGTCATCTGTTTGAGGCCAGTAATCCTCTTGGTGAGGTACTTTTGTGGTCTTTCCAGCTGTTGCAGGTGTCTTGTAAGATGCATCCCAAATGGGGTGTTGTATTCTATAATGGGTCTAATAAGTGATGAGTAGAGAGGCACAATGACCTCCTTTGTTCTGGATGAGAACCCTTTTGAGATTAGGTGGGCCACGTAGAAGGATTTTCTAACCACCTTGGCAATATGATTATCAAAGGAGAGATTGCTATCTACTTGAGTCCCCAGATCCCTTATTACTTTTTCTGTATTTAGGGGACTTTCACCTATGTGGTAGTTCACAGGTAATTTGTTTTTTCCAAAGGGGGATGACTATGCACTTTTTGGCATTCAGCTTGAGGCCATGATTTTGACACCAGGTATCCGTCTCAGTGAAACCCGTCTGGAGGGTGTCTGTATCAGCCGAAGAATCAATTATGGCTCCGAGTTTGCAGTTGTCTGCGAACTTGGTCAGCCAAAGTCCTCCTGTGCATGCCTGTACCTCTGAGAAGTATATACTGAACAGGAGAGGTCCTAGGACTGAGCCCTGGGGGATGCCACTTGTAACCGGTTTAGAGTCAGACCTAGAGTCTGCAACTCTCACCGTGTGGGTTCTGTCCATGAGCCAATTTGCAAGTCATCTTGTGATGTAGGGGTTAATGTTCAGGTTGGTGAGTTTGCCTATAATACCAGAATGGGGAATGGTGTTGAAAGCCTTTGTGAGGTCTAGGTAGGCTGCGTGGACCTCCTTACCCTCATCTAAAGCCTTCAATCCAGACTCATAGATGATCACATACTAGGACTCTTAGAAGTAATCTTACTAAACCCCAAAGGCCTCCCAGACATTGCACTTGTAATAAATATCCTCAAAAGCACCCTTAATAAAACAGCACCCACCACTACCATGCAGCCACATCTCACAGTCTGTCAACTTCCAAGCCCATAAGGTAGGACACCTCACAACCCAATATTTTGGTCACAGGAGACTTCATTGTGAGACACACAGATGTTGCACTCACCAGGCTGATGAAGGAGAGTGTCATATTTAGTTGACTGTTGGGGCCAGGATCCACCAGATCATGCACAATCATAGGTTAATCATAGGTTACTGAGCCAGAAGTAATAACGTCATAGTCCATGTGGTTGCAGACAACCTGACATGTACCTCCTTGGACTATATGATGGAGCTCTCGGACTTTGCATGTCAGGTAGGTATGAGCCTAGTAATGAGCTGCATTCTACCTTCTCCAAGGATAATGCCACAATATGAACAAAAGATAACTGAATTTAATAACTGACTTAGTTTTAGGTGTCATTGACAGAGGGTACAATATCTATCAGCATAGGAGGATATAGTCAACAGACTGCACTGCTTTGCCAGGGATGGTCTGCACCTATTCCCTCTAGGTTTTGGAATACCAGCTGTAACCTTGTCCACCACCATAGTGCCATTTTAGGCATTAACAACCTGATAAACCAGCATAGCAAAACAAATCTAAAAAAAAATCAAAAGGTGTTACTGCTGACTGCTAGGAGTCTAAACAAGAAACTCCATTCATTATTTTATTTTATTTATTTATTTTATTTTATTTTACATTTGTTGACCGGGATAGTCCAACTGGATACATGTCAATTTTCAGCGGAGGCCTGGGGAAAAAAGCTCCAAAGGAAGTAATACAGGCAAAGCTGACATAATATACAATAAAGAACAGTTACAAGCAATTTAACACAGTCTAATAGTCCCACGGAGTGTAAGTTCTATAATATAACATGCTTATCATCTGGTTAACTATGTTACAATACAGTAGATTTAAATAACAATATGATACTGGTACACCAGTGTTACCAAATATTTAGTCAGGCATGGAGCAAGAACTTAGCCATTGAGTCTTGAAATACTGCTTGAGGGTTTTCTTGAATTGAGATAGGGTAGTGTGTATTGTAATGTCAGCAGGTAGCGAGTTCCAAGTTTTGCCTACAGAGTTGGCAAATATTAAGTCCCCAGCGGAATTGTTAGATTTGGTGGTTTGTACTATAAATCTATTGGATGAGCGAAGTGACAAGCTCTACTGTCTTCACAGGGAGAATGCAGATGCCTGTGTAGTTACTGAGACATGATTTAAGGCTGTAGAGAGCACTCCAGCTGTGCAGGGCTATAATACCTTCAACACATTTAGACCAGCTACTGCACGTAAAGGGACAAAAGGCGGAAGTGTCTCAATTTATATTGAAAACAATCTTGTCTCAATGCTGGTCACGCATTATGATGCACCTACGCTTCTCCATTTCCAAATTACCACAAACAAAGTCCTGTACCATATCTATGCAAGCTATAGATCCACCTCTATGACTCAGGAGATCATAACACATACTTAAATGTATTAGAGACACTTCCCATTCAATTCATCACAGTATTTATGGGTAACTTTAACTACCCCACTATAAACTGGGCATCATACAAAGCCCCACACATACATGCACTGAGATTCCTAACTTTGTAAATATAAACACCTTGGACCAGCTAGTCTTTCTGACCACAAGAGACACTGACAATCCTGGACATGGTCTTCACAAACATGGGAGAATGTTACCTCCCCCCATGTAGGTCAGGTGGGACCATAAAGCTATCTCTTGGAAATAAAACTAAAGCATGGGAACCCAGTTAATACAGAACCCAATAGGAACCAGTCTAAGGTGAACCTCTTACTATCAAGTGATATATTGACAAAATTCTAAGCCACTCAAACCCTGAAAATATCATTGCCTATGCAGAATTGTTCACAGAAACCATATATAATCATAAATAGCTGCACAGCATCAGCTATACCAAGATCAAAAGAAGACCACTCAGTGAAGGTTAGGGTCTCTACAGCAGCAAACAAAGTTCAAAAGAATAAAAGACCCCTTCCAAACACAGCTGTACGAATGATTCACATTCAGAACCCAAAAAGCTTTTATTGACTAAAACAGGTAAGTGCTTTCACAGAAAGTATTCTGGTTCTTCAGACCATGTTTTTGGGATTCTGAGTGTGAATCATTTGTACAGCCACGTTTGGAAGGGGTCTTTTATTCTATTGAACAGAGAAAGCTATACCAACCCAAAATAAGCACAGCACAGTCATAGAAATTAAGCCACCCTGGTAGAATCCCAACATAAATAAGTTGTACAACAGAAGAAAGAAAATAATTTCAGAAATTAGGAAGTGCAATGCCCAGCAAGATAAAAAACGTCCCTCATTGATCTAAACAGAAAACTCAGAGGGTTAGTCAAATTTACTAAAAACAAATTTCAGGAAAACTACCCTCCCAGTCCAAGGACAACCATAAGGCTTTCTTCGACTATTTCTGTAACCTCATAGGTGGTACACAGCAATGTGCAGAACTAATTGTTAATGAAACCACCTATATGAAAGTGGAAATATAGCAAATCTACTGGCTAACAAACTTAGCTCCAATTTTGCCACCCTTCCTCCAGATGCCCTCAGGAAATACTCTCAAATATAACTCCCTCAACCATCACTAGGGAGCATGTCCCCTATGCACTCTCAAGTGCCAAAAACACTACAGCAGTGGGCCCTTATAATATCCCAGGATGCCTCCTTAATAGCATGAAATATGACTTATTAGGACTACTAGAATCACTATTTAACCATGACCTCCAGACAGTCTATGTACTAATTGAATGGATGACTGCAACTGTCATTCCTTGGCACAAGCCTACTCAACCTTGTGGACTTCTTTGAGCAGGTCACCAAAGCAATGGATGAGGGCAAAATGGTGCATGCTGCTTACCTTAACTGGGTCAAGGCATTTGATACAATACCCCACTTGGACATTATTGACAAAGTCATGAAATTAGATATACTCCATATGTCACCTGCTGTATAGCCAGCTGGCTCAAAGGTAGTACCCAAGAACAAACTGCTGGAGGTAAAGACAACGAACTAGTGAAGAAGGCAATGAGAGTAGTAAGCAAACCAACGATGTTTAATCCAGAAGCAAACACTCACAAGGTACTAAAAAGTACACACGAACTGCAAACCAACAATAAAAATAAAGCGCTTTTCATCCTGCTCACTAGCAGGACTTCTTCAGATAAAAAATGTCATAAAAACTTCATCATTAAATACTAAATAAAAAAGTGGGTGTTGTAAGCCACACAAGTTACACTCAATTAACTTAAAGAGACATTGCATGCTGTGGTACACAAGTTGTGATTTAAAATGGAAAATGCGTGTTACATATATTTGCAACAAATTTCTACCTCTTGTAGCAAAATAAGTAATCAATAATTAACAAATAAAAAGCTTCATTGTTAACAACAGTGCTAGCAAAACTAAAGTTAATTAAAGTCTGAAACAAACATTGAAGTTTGTTGAAGTCTGAAACAAACAGTTGCCACATTACTATTACACCAACTAAATGCCTAAACACTAACAAATAGACATGTCAAGGGTCTAGAAAAACAAGTAGTGCAAAGACAAAGTGAAACAAAACTAAGAAAAAATAATAAAATAATAATAGATAATACTATTGCAGGCCTGATAACATAGGTTTAAATGTTACACTTTCTTTTCTCTAAAAGGTAACAAGGGTGTTGTGTATAAACATTTATAGTGTACTAGCGTCTCAAATTCCTAAGTTTAAGTATACATGTCAAAGATACTACTTCATTCAAACCCAGATTAAAACAAGATCCATTACGAAGCTGCCAACACAATTCAAGTTTATTCCAATAATAAAGATGTAGATTCACCTCTATTGTCATCAAACACTGAGTCAATGGCTCTAAATAAGAAAGAATGGTGTGGATATGACACTATTTGATACATTACCCCACTTGGACATTATTGACAAAGTCATGAAATTAGATATACTCCATATGTCACCTGCTGTATAGCCAGCTGGCTCAAAGGTAGCACCCAAGAAGTTAGGATAGGGGAGTCTACCTCCACAAATACATTGGTTACTAGTGGAGTCACTCAGGTTTTGTACTGTGTCCTAGCTTACTGGCACCTACTTGTTGGAGGTCAAGGCCAAAATCAAATGTTTTGGGATGAACAAGTTTGCAGATGACAACTTAGGTTCTGCTACAAACTCCCCCCAAAGACACAAATAATCTCCTAAAAGGCTTGAGACAGACTAACAACTGATGCCAAAGCCACAGTTTAAAACGCTATGCCAAGAAATGCATAGTAGTATCCCTTGGGAAATTGCCACCCCTGAAAACTACCATTAATCATACATTCCTTGAGAAGAACCATGAGTCAGTGAATTGGGAATGCATGTAGAGAGTACTCTCGCCTTCGACTATTATGTGTCTGCGGTAGTAAGGAACATTCTATGTTTTACAACTTGTAAGCAAGGGTAAGGCTTGTTGGGAAAAGGATGTCATTGATCCACTCTACTCCACTCTCATCAGATCAATCACTGAGGAAAACTCACCCTTTGGTATATACCTGACCAGGCATATACATCTGTAATGTCCATAGAGTTTCCTCACAAAAAGAATACAGGGTGTTAATGGCATGTCCTATACAGACTGCCTCAAAGCTCTATCACTGTACTATGTCACCAACAGACTGCAGAGAGGTGAGCTGTACCGGGATATAAGGCATCCTCTGATCTATTTCTGATGGACTTGTTGCACATTCACAAAGCAAATAGCATTAGAATTACCTGATGTAGGGAACTAAACCCAACTGTTACATAAATAGGAACTTTTGGGTGGACAAGTATGTATCTCAGAGATCACCCCTCCTCTGAACAGGTTGCTCATCCATGAAAAGCAGAGTTCTTCCCTAACCCAATTCAAACTTAACTCAGATCAGTGAATTGAAAATCTTCAATTTAGCCATAGTTTAGCACCTATGTCTCTAATAAAAAGAGGAAGCCTATAAATGTTATACCACCTAAGCACAAGCCCAGCTATACTCTTCAAAATGTTGGGTAGCACAAATTGTCAGATATATTTGGTAAACAAGACTGATCTTACAAAGACCCCCAGGTCATTAGCCTATCATACACCCAAACATCTATGAAATATGAACCTATCAACTTGCTCATAATAACACTACAAAAACAACTGCACTGCTGCTGATCAACCTTGTGTTTAGTCAATTGGAGTTACACATACAGGTAGAGTCGGTTAGGGGAGCACATTTCACTAGTGATGTATGGATAATTTTGGGAGCACAACGAAAACCACATGTATCCCCTCATCCAGAGTCCACAGGTCAAGTAAATAGAGGAAAACAGACAATAATGCATTTACTAAAGAAGTACAGCAGCTCTAAAAGGAAAGGACCGAGATATTACATTATCCCTAATATTAATGGCCATCCATGCAACTCCCAATAAATCTACAGGTGTGTCATCATTTGTGATGATGACTGGAAGGAGAATAGTACTATCTTTGTATCTTCTGTATGTTAAATAGGATACAAGTATGGCACATACCACTACTGCCAACAACAATTTGAAAATAAAGTACAGGCCTACAAGACCTATTATGCTCAAAAGGCCACCCCAAGGAGTACCAAACTGATGACAAATGATGAAAGGTGAAGAACCAAATTATGATCACCTCTCCCAAACAAGGTGGATGGAGAGTTATTTTATTTACAGGTTTGTCTGTAGGGCTTTTGCCCTGAATTATGTATGTAAGGTGCATCTAGTATCTAGGCTAGGTATTCAAAAGAAAACAAAACACTGCTCATGTTAAGGTCTGTGGTAAAAAGACTCACTTGTCCAAAGGTTCCTTGAGTTCATTAACTCCAGCACCCTGGACCAGCTGGTGAACATCGCAACCAATATGAAGGATCACTGTAGCACCCACACTGTAAGGTCTTCCCTTGTCAGTTCTGACCACAAATCAGTCTCATTCGAAGTAACTATCACACCGGACCCCCCCCCCCCCCCAAGCAGCAACTAAACTAAAAACTTCTTCAAAGCAGATTAAATCCTTCTAAGGGATGGTATAAATAGTTTCACTGCACTGCCCCCCTCAGATGGAACTGGCAACTATGTCGAGTCCTACACCACTACTTTTTACAAACCCATGTATAACTGCATTGACACAGCCGTACCTGACAGGACCAAATTAAGCTCTTCAAGGAAGAGAAACCTGCCTGGTGGGAAACTGCCATTAACAGGCTTTACAATAATAAGAAGAAATTGTTGCCCAAATGCAAGAGGAAGTATGCCCTAAACTGGAAACAGTCCCTCCTCAGCTTAAACAAGCAAATAAGACTTTTTGTGAAGTCCTCCAAGGCAAACTACAAATTTAAATTAGAATTCTCAACTAAGGACAACCACAAGGCATTCCTTAATTACATACGTAGCCTAAAAGGTAAAACCCAGATTTGCACCTAACTGGTAGTTAATGATACCACATACACTGAGCCTGTGGACATTGCTTGCAAACCTGTTAGCTGACAGGTTCTATGAAAACGTCACTCCCCTGACCCCACCACACATATGCCATGACATTCCTTCCACCTATCCTCCACCTTGTATCTCTAGATAGTAGGTCATAAATGCCCTCTCTAAGGCCAAAAACACAGCATCTATGGGACCTGATAACATGCCAGGCTGCGTCCTACATGGTCTCCAACAAAAATTGGGAACACCACTAGATACTCTTTTCAGTCACAGTCTAAGCACCAGTTTCATCCCAGCTGAAAGAAAAATGGCCACCATTATCCCCTTGCACAAAGGTGGTGCTTCTACTGACCCCAGAAAACTATAAACCTATTAGCTTGACTAGCCTTATCTGCAAGACCATAGAACAAATCATCATGGACCTTATCAACAAAGATACATGTAATCTCCAAACACTTAACCCTAACCCAACCCCCCCCCCCCAGTTTGGATTTGCAAAGGGAGATCATGCCTGTTAAACCTGCTGGGAATTCCTCGAGACAGTCACCAGAGCTCTGGATGTGGGAAAAACTGTGCATACAGCCTACCTGGACTTGGCCAAAGCTTTTAACGCTATTCCTCACTCAGGAATTATTGACAAACTCAGCCATCTAGGTATCAATCCATATATCGTTAGATGGATCACTAACTGGCTCACTGACAGAACCCATATAGTCAAAACAGGGGAATCCAGTGATGTTCCACAGGGATCAGTCCTGGGACCTCTACTGTTTAGAATATATTTCTAAGAAGTACAAGAAAAAATAAGGTCTGTGGTTAACAAAGTTTGTTGATGACTGCAAACTGGGAGCAGTCATACAATCCCCGAAAGATGTCAACATCCTACAAGAGGATCTTACGCAAACAAATGATTGGTCCCAAAGTTACGGCCTTAAATTCAATGCAAATAAATGTATTATTATCCCTTTTGGTAAGAGTAATGTTCTGGCTAACTACCACATCAATAGAAACACCCTAAACATACACTCAGTGGTGAGAGACCTGGGCACACAAGTTGACAGCAAACTTATCTTTGATCACCATGTCTTCACAGTGGTAAGAAGGGCATCTCATAAGTAAGACCATTGCCTCCAAAAAAAAAAAGTTATAACCTCTCCACAACACCCTTTTGGTATGCACCTGCAGCAATTGGAGAAACCACAAAGGTTCTTCAGTAGGAAAATTCAAGGTCTTCACCATCTGTCCTATGGGGATCATCTGAAATTACTGTCACTTTACTCTGTTTCATACAGATTATTCAGAGGTGATCGCTGCCCTGCATATAAGGCAATGTCTAACTCTACTTTATTGGGAATGCTGCATATCCGTAAGTCCAATGGCTCACGGGTTACTCATTCAAAAGACCTTAACCTGGTATGTGACATTAATAGAACCTGCTGGACAGTCAGATTTTTCTCCCAGAGGTTACTGCACCTGTGGAACAGGCTCCCAATTCATGACAAGCAGAGAACCTCTTTGGTCATCTTCAAATGCAGTTTGGAAAAATGGATTGGTAACCATAAATTTACCCCGGGACTTCCACCTGTGTCTCTCTTGGACATGGGCAATAGGTGCTGATCATGGAAACAAGGGCAGAACTTGGCTAGTCTTGTAAGGGCCCTAGGGCCATTAGCCAAGTAACTTCCTATGATCCTATGATCAGCTAATTTGCATGTCTCTGAATCACTATCAACTACCATGACTACAGATCAACATTTTACTGCACTAGTTAACAGTGGTGCTGGCTTGGTGTTAGCACAGGCACCCTCATTCATTGTCTCACACATTTTAACTACATCAGGGGGCTACTGTTTCTAAGAAATAAGATTTCCCCAGTGACCTAGCAGATAGAAATAAAGAGAAATAGCACTGTTAAAGCCTTACTTAAATGGGTTTAATTACAAAACCATCCTAAACCAGCCTACAAGATGGACAGATAAGCATGGAAAATGTGAAAAAGACAGGACATTTGACATCTATAGAATAATAAAAGACTGCTAAGTGCCCAAAAAGTTAAATGGCAACTTTCTTTCTCTTATCTGTTTTGGGTATTGAATGCAGATAGCTGTTATAGTTAATAATGAGAGAAATGTAGATAAGAGAACTCTTTGCTTGAAAAGGAAGATCAATGTCTGTATTGCTGATATTGTTAGCCATGATTATCATTAGCATTGTTGTTAATGTTATATCTGCTGTTATTGTTGCTGATATTGAATATTGTATGCCTAGTGCCATTGCTACTGGGCAGTGATTGCATTTATTAATTCTGCCTTCATGTACTGTGGAGTATTAATCTTGCTATCTTTCTGCCATTATCATGTGATTGTAGGTAACAAAAACACTTAACACTGTTTAAGAGATTTATTTTCCCAGATCCTCAGTAAAAGGCATAAGTTAAGGTGTTTTCTTAGCAGTGAGACCCCTGGACAAATTTTCTTTTGACATGCAACCTGAAACTGAAATACAAGGTCTTAACTTCTGGACATCAGATAACAACTGCACTTAGTATCTGTTTTCAGCACAGACCAAAAGGTTCCATGACTAACTCAAAACTTCAGAGCTGTATACATAAAACTATACATCATCCTGTTTCACAGACATTAATGTGTTAAAAGGTCAAAAAGGAGTGACAAACTCACAAAGTGTGAAAGAAAGTAATGGTTGTGCCCTCCCCCATTCTTGTTTGAGTTTTTGCAAAAGAAGCATTGTACTCTCTGGAAACATAAAGAGAGAGATATATCTCAACTGTTCAGATTTTCATAGAATGTGCAGATTTTTGCATCATATTTTTTGTCTGTTCCTCATAAAATCTGTTGTTGTCTGGCAAATCACCAAGGACTGAAGTCACTATATAATGACATACATTTGATTTTCAGATTTCATATTCTTTGGAAAATGCATGCTAACACAAGTCTTGTTATTCTAGTAACTTTCTAAGTTTACATTATCAATATTAAAATCTCTCCAAGTTTTTTGACCATTGTCTCCCCATTATTTTAGACTTTTTGCAGATTTCTTGTGCTAAGAGGTTGAAAGGTATAGGCTAGATTCAGTCAACTGCAGATATAGATCAAAGGAGTTCCAAATCCTCCCTGTTCTTAGAAGATATATACTGTAGGGAAACTGATTCAGTCAGTCAGATTTTCAGATATTCATTCATGTGTCCTGTAATAGGCACACTTGGTCTGCTGCATGTATCCAGCTAACAAGCCAACAGACTCTGAAAGAGCTTTTATGGAGGACTAATGTACTGAGATACACCCTAAAGAAGCAAAGACTGTGCTACTGCAACTTGTTAATAAAGGACCAGGACAAATCACAAAATCACAACGGCAGATCCATTTTGGAGCGAAGAAAAGTGTAGTATGCCATAGAAGTAGCCCATCACTTCTACCTGTAACTGAATTACATTTTTGACTGCACAGAAACCACAGTGAATATTCATGAAACTATCTTCAGGTTTTTGAATTCCGAGAGAGGGAACAAAACACAAAACTATTTTCCATTGCCCTTCAAGGAGCAAGATACCTTTAAACAAGGAAAGTATACTAACAAAGGATTCATAAATGCTTAAAATATTTTTTCTTTTATAGAACAATGCTATATTGCATGCCTATCCACTGTTCAGAAGTGAAGTACAGTGCTATATTGCATGCCTATCCACTGTTCAGAAGTGAAGTAAGTACTTTAATGTGTGTTTGTTTTTTCCTGACTCTCCTGCTGGACAGCAAGTTTATTTGTATTGTTTGATGTCCACTGGAAATAATGTTAATTATTTATTTCTTATGTGCTAATAAAGTCTACATTTTGTACAAAAATCAGCCTGGTTCAGGATAGCTGTATTCTAGCTTGATTGTAACCTAGATCAATAGGTTTGGAAAGGAGCAAGTATGTGTTGAGCCAGCTTATTCTTACCACAGAAAAATGCATAGATTGTAATATAAAGTATTCTATTCCAGCCTAATGGCTATGACCTTACCACCATTAGCTAGGAGTGGCCATGCTTAGTTACACAAAGAAGCAGTTTCTAGGGGTGAGCACATGGCTAATTAGCATATGCATCTCCCCAGGAATGTCTCATTACCATATAGCATGGCTGGAGAGACAGTCCACTGCAGTCCTGCACATCTTCTTGCTAAAGCATTGTGACAGGGCTGTCTCTATATTCCAGAAAGTTACCATGAGGTATATACCTCATGTCTGTCTTGCAGTAACTTTTCTGAATTTCAGCCCATGTCTCTTGGAACAAGATTAGAGACAGAAATGTATTCTACCTGTAGAAGCTGGCTAGCCCTACATGCTTCTCAGGCTACAGGAGTTAAGTTACGAATTTGAATAGCCATTTGCCATACTCAACTAGCTTGTTGTGTGGAACAGCTGTGTTTAAGAAAAAGATTCTTGCTATGTTACATGCAAACTGCCTGAAGTAGCACAATCCACAGCCAACAGTTTTTGGGAAAGGATACGTCCCTTGATATTTCAAAATTATCTGAAGTAGGTTAGTGTATGTACACCATCATCTCAGGAAATGTAAAACATTACTTAACGCAGCAAACAGTAGTAGCAGGTATCAAAAAAGAAAATGATGTGTTGTGTGCAAAACTGCCTGAAGTAACTTTGTCCACTCCGATGCCATCTCAACAGCTGTGAAACATCAGTCAGCACAAACAGCACTAGTAGTTTTGGTGAAATGAAGCTTGCTCTGTCACATGAAAACAGCCTGAAGTAGCTCAGTGTACCCTTGCTAGCCTTTAAGCAAATGTGAAACATTAGTTAGCACTGAGAACAGTGGGGAAAGATACTGGCTGCCTTACCTTTGCAAAACTTATTGAAATCACTCATTGCACTCCCAGCCTGATCCCAGTAATTGTGAAACATCTGCTAGCACAGGTAACAATAGCAGTAATTTTGTGAAAAGGCTACAAGCTGTGTTGACTGCAAAACTTCTTAGTCATTGGACCTCAGCCCTCATGTTAAAAGAGCTGACAGTAGGAGTAATAATAGTTTTTTGGGGGAAAGTACTAGCTGTCTAATCTGTAAAAGTTCCTGGAGTGATTAACAGCACCCTTGCTCTCATTTTGGTAACTGTGAGGCATCAGTTAGCAGAAACAACAGTAGCAATATTTTTGCTGAAAGGATACTTGATGTGTTATCTGCAAAACTATCTAACAGTGTACTCCCTGTTCCAATCTCACCCACTGTGAAACATCAGTTAACTAGTCAAAAGTAGCCAGAATTTTGGGTAAAATGTAATTGCGTAGTGATCTGCAGAAATGACAGAAGTAACTCAGTACACTCCCAACCCGACATTAGCAACTGTGAAACATCAAACTAGCAGAAGCAGTAGTTTTGAGGAAAGGAAACTTGCTGTGTTACTTATAAAACTTCAGAAGTAACTTGGTATACCCCCTCAGTATACAGCCAGACCCATCTCTGCAGCTGAGGAATATCAGTTAGTAGAGCCTACACTGGCACCAGCAGTCCTGGATAGTTAGCATTTGATTTGGGGAATCCCAGCTGATGTACTTAACTTCTACACATTTGTTGTTCTTACTGTGATGCTATTGCCACAGATGACATACCTGTGGAAGCATGGAGGTGTTTAGGTGAAATGGCAGTGGAGTTTTTAACCAGATTGTTTAATGAAATCTTGGAAAGTGAGAGGATGCCTGAGGAATGGAGAAAAAGTGTTTTGGTACCAATTTTTAAGAATAAGGGTGATGTGCAGAGCTGTAGTAACTACACAGGGATTAAACTGATCAGTCACAGCATGAAGTTATGGGAAAGAGTAGTGGAAGCAAGGTTAAGAAGGGACGTGATGATTAGTGATCAGCAGTATGGTTTCATGCCTGGAAAGAGCACTACAGATGCAATCTTTGCTCTGAGAGTGTTGATGGAGAAGTATAGAGAATGTCAGAAGGAGTTGCGTTGTGTTTTTGTAGACTTAGAGAAAGCATATGACAGGGTGTCTAGAGAGGAGTTGTGGTATTGTATGAGGAAGTCAGGAGTGTCAGAGAAGCATGTAAGAGTGGTACAGGATATGTACGAGGATAGTGTGACAGTAGTGAGGTCTGCAGTGGGAGTGACGGATGTGTTTAAGGTGGAGGTGGGGTTACATCAAGGATCAGCTCTGAGCCCTTTCTTATTTGCAATGGTGATGGACAGTTTGACAGACGAGATCAGACAGGAGTCCCCGTGGACTATGATGTTTGCAGATGATATTGTGATCTGTAGTGAGAGTAGGGAACAGGTGGAGGAGACCCTGGAGAGAAAGAGATATGCTCTAGAGAGAAGAGGAATGAAGGTCAGCAGGACTAAGACAGAATATATGTGTGTGAATGAGAGGGAGGATAGAGGAATGGTGAGGATGCAAGGAGTAGAGGTGGCGAAGGTGGATGAGTTTAAATACTTGAGGTCATTAGTTCAGAGTAACAGTGAGTGTGGAAGAGAGGTGAAGAAGAGAGTACAGGCAGGATGGAGTGGGTGGAGAAGAGTGTCAGGAGTGATTTGTGACAGACGAGTACCTGTAAGAGTGAAAGGGAACGTCTACAAGAGGGTAGTGAGACGAGCTGTGTTATATTGGTTGGAGACAGTGGCATTGACAAAAAGGCAGGAGTTTGAGCTGGATGTGGCAGAATTAAAGATATTAAGATTTGCACTGGGTGTGACGAGGGTGGACAGGATTAGGAATAAGTATATTAGAGGGTCAGCCCAGGTTGGAAGGTTTGGAGACAAAGCCAGAGAGGCACAATTACATTGGTTTGGACATGTGCTGAGGAGGGATGCTGAGTATATTGGGAAAAAGATGCTAAGGATGAAGCTACCAGGTAACAGGAAAAGAGGAAGGCCTAAGATAAGGTTTATGGATGTGGTGAGAGAGGACATGCAGGTGGTTGGTGTGACAGAGCAAGATGCAGAGGACAGGAAGAAATGGAAACAGGTGATCTGCTGTGGTGACCCCTAACGGGAACAGCCGAAAGAAGATGATGACTGTGATGCTATTGCCTGGAGGAATTCTCCCTATAACTGCACTTATATACAAAGAATTATGTTTTAAACAGTGGCATTTAGTGGTGTAGTAATACTCAGAGTAACCAGTTTTCACAGTAATTTTTTAATTACACTTTATACTTGTTATAGTTGTCCATTTCTTCCTCACCTTTGTAGGCAGCTACAGCTGTTGTCCTTAAGTCATCTCAAATTAGATCTTTTCTTCCAGAATTAGAGCAAGCTTTCCTTGTTACTTTGGAATTTTTAAGCTGTTACATTACCTACATCATTCTATGTGACTGTCATCCATCTGAACTTGTGTACATTGATTGTATCTTTCTGCTTACTACTGATTAGCTTGCTTCAGTTCCCCTCCTCCATTCCCCATCTACGCTATATCCTTCCACCTTTCAAACGAGATGTCCTACCTCACTACCAAGTAACTAATTTATTCATTTAATGGGTACTTTTCCGTTATTGGGGCTACACTTTTTGCGTGGTTGCTGAGCTCAGAATCCAGTCACTTGTCATGTCTTTCTAATGTTAGTATAACCACATGTGTATAAAAGTATTTTACTGCATAATATTTAAAAAATGAGATATAATTTCTAAATTTTACACACACCTGGTTAAAAGACATGAGAAGGCACTGACTTTAAGCTCAATAATCGCGTGTAAAGTATTTCTCCTTCCTGCGTACCAAGCGAGCAAATAAAACATAAAGAGATCTCGCTTAAAAGTGTGAACAAACAAAACATAATACAGAACACCGTGGCATATCACATGCATTCTAAGCATAGAAATAAAACATAATTATTTCTAGAGAATGGGAAACAGCAGTCTTTCAGAAAAGAGTTTGTTGCGACGTTTTGAAAATGCACGGAGATTTATAAACACGATGCAGATTGTGTCATTACTCTGTGTCTGTTAATTCAAGTGTCAAACACTACTACAATAACTACCATGTTCATACTTTTAATCTCATTTAAGTCAAGTGTATATTGACCTCTGCACCTTTCTGTGCAGAATTAAAGTAGAATTTCAGCACTCTTGCCACAGAGGACCATTTAAAGGTCATAGTTTCAAAGAAGAAAAGCTCCTGATACAACACTGTTTTCAAGTTATTCTTCTACCTTCCTCCCATTGACAGTTTTAGGCCTCAAAACGAACCTTACAGCACAAAAATAACATTGTAGTAGGAAAGAAAAGAAAATATTCCTGCAGAAAGGCACACGGAACTCAGTGGTCATAAAGTATAACAAAAAATATTAAAAGTTTATCAGGTATATCTCAATCTTATTTGCTGTGGATGCCTACATATGCGAGCACAGGCTAACATTGTAAGATCTCTTTACAACTGTTGCCCCGATAACGGAAAAGTACCATTTAATTTAATGTTCTATATCCTGCTTATCATAATATAAGACAGTGAAGCACTAAGCAATGCAGGAAACAGTAGAAAAAAATATTAAAATTATCAGACAGTGTCACCTATAAAGTCTGCTGTCCTGAGGACTGTTTCAAAATTAAGATAAATATTACAAATTTCTAATACATAGTACCCCAACACAATAATGGCAGTTGTTCACACTATGTTAAAACTTCTCACTATCACATTACTTATTGCCAACAGCACCTAGCTGCATGGTATACAGGGAAGACGACTTGATAGGTGACATGGATTTAATTAGCAGTCCCCGAACTAGAGAAGCTGTGTGGGAATGAAAGATGAGAGAAGGGGTGTTGCCTGCTTGCCTTTTTCAGTGTGGGCATGGTCATCCTTGTTGGAGATCAGGAGGGTTGGATGTGGTACCTTACTCGAGGGGAGGGATTGCTTGCTGGGAATGTCCTTATAAAAGTGAGGGGCTCATTGAGTGTGGTCAACCTCTTCTACAGTCATCTGTTAATAACTTTACCTGCACATTCACAGGGCTGTAAGGTAAATAAAATATTTGAACCACCTCGATCTGCCAGAATGATGTCCTGGTTCAGCCATCCCTTTGCAGTAATGGGAAATGAATAATCCATTTGGCTGACAGACGACTGTAAAATCAGTTGGCAGCAGGAGTAAAACATCAAGTAACACTCCACAGAATAGACAGAACATGTCACCAGAGATAGTACTCCTTGTGTGTGTGTGTGTGTGTGTGTGTGTGTGTGTGTGTGTGTGTGTGTGTGTGTGTGTGTGTATATATATATATATATATATATATATATATATATGCATGTATGTATATATGTGTGTATATATATATATATATATATATATATATATATATATATATATATATATATATATACGCACTCACCACATAATATACATTAAATTACAACATCATTGCATTAACTACCTATGTCAGTCCAAAAATATTTAGCAATTTTTACTGCCTGTCTCTCTAAAATAAAAGCAAAAAAAGATGTTTGTGCTTTTTGACTCGGGTAAGTTTCTGCATGCTGTTATAAAAGAGCAATTACCTATCAGCATCCAATTACCTTACATTTATTACTTCTGTCAGAAAACATTAAAACCTATTCTAGCCACCTGTAGCATACAAAATATTCAACAAAAATGTTCTCAGTTCACTAGACCAATTGCTATTCTTTCACAATTATCAAAAATTCTAGAAAAATGTATCCATAGACAACTTCTTTAATACCTACTTGACAATAATCTTTTCTTTCCACCCAACATGGATTCAGACCAGCACACAGCATTATCACCGCTCTACTCTCCTTTACTAACACTGTCAACATAGTTTGTGACTCAGGCAACTCTGTGTCTTCTCTTTTCTTAGATACTGTCTCCCAACCTCAGCTCTTATCCCAACTGTCTCTTCTGGGCTAAACCAAAACATCCTTACAATGGTTCCCTAGCTATCTCTCTAACAGATATCAATCTGTTAAATGGAACTCTAACTTTTCTCCTTACTTACCTGTTAGCACTGGGGTAGCCCAAGGCTCAATACTAGGTCCACTTCTCCTCAACATTTTCATTAGCCATCTTAATTATGCCATCAAACAAGCCATCCTAATTGGATATGCTTATGACGCTACATTAATCTGCTCTGCCAGGACACTCTGTCATCTACAGAATTTAATCAAGAAACATTCAATTATATTGAGTCTTGGCTCACAAACAACCATTTACCTACACTTCTACTATTTTTACCAAAACAGTTTTCTTCAGATACCTCTAACTTTGCTATTACTTCTCTGAACAATACTTCAATCAATGTGGTCTCACATACAAAACTGTTAGTTGTAACTATTGACAACAATCTTAAGTTTGGCCTATATATCAGCAACAACATAAAAAGTAGTAAAAAATAGGCATGATGCATAGGGCTAAAAAATTAATGTCTAACTCCACAAGAGTAATCCTTGCCACCATCTATCTTTTACCCTCCCTTCTAAAAGCTTCACCTGTCCTAACCAATCTTCACTCTTCTCTCAAAGCAAATTTTAGTCAATGTTTTAATAAAATAACTAAATTTGCCACAGGGCAGGCCCACTACTTTCACCATTGCTCTGCTCTCAAGTCCCTAAATTGGCTTGAAGTAACCCACCTTCTCACCTATAATCAACTAACATTAACTCACTGAATACTGCACAACTCCTCCTTTTTGCAAACTATATCATCACTACTTCAACACTATATTCCATCTTGTGACCTGCATTCCTCTCATAAGTATCTACCATCTATTTACAAACCTCAAAGATCTAACAGGGTGAGTCTGTACTCGCACTGTGTTGCCAAATCATGGAACAGAATTCCAGAAACAATCAGACGTATACCCCACTACTATTCCTTCAAGTCTAGGCTGAAACAACATCTAACCAATAACTGGATCTGCCCATGCTCCTTGTCATCTTAGTACTCTGTTCTATTCCCTTCTTCCCCATCTTAATAGACTTTCTCTTGATATGTCCTACTTTCCTTTCTGCTTTACCTACTTTCTAGACTCACCTCTCTTTAATGCCTTAATGTTATAATATCCGTTCTTTATATTCTTACACTAACCTTTATCTATCCCAGAATTTTGACTAAAATTTATTATCTAGTTCTCCTGGCAGAGAGCGTATATGGCTTTCAAAACCTATTACTTATTCTGTTATATATTGTTTATGCATCACTATGTAACATGCATATTAGGAACTCTTTTCTATCTTGTATATAATGTATGGTCAGCTTTATTGCTTGCCTTATATTTTGCTTATTTTCTTTTATTGCATTCAAGATTTGCAACTATTGTTCATTTTTTTTAATTCTGTTTAATCTGTACTGTGCAGCTTTTCTTCCCGCACCTCCACTGAAAATGGTCTCATACCCAGTCATACTTTACTGGTAAACAAATGTCAAATAAATAAACAGATAAATAAACTGATGGTCTTTAGCAGTCTAGCAGTCCTCACATGCTTATTGTTTGCTATGTCTTAAAATCACTCTAACATACAACAGTTGATAGACTGAAATAGTGTTCTACTTTAAATACTGAGGCCTAACCCTCAGTCTTCCTCTAAAGACATCAGTTCACATCAGTAACACAAAAGTAAAGAATCAAAAAAATCTACTCTGTGTAACTTGCATAATATTTCTCATCACCTCACCCCAGAAGGAAGAGTTGTTATAAGCAAAAACATTCTAAAGTTACAATTAGAATAAGGCCCACCTTTCCTGACTATTTGATAAAGAAAATAAAAAACAAGCTGACTTGCAAATAGTCTGTAATAAGATCTATTGTTTGTTTCTCCTAAAACAGAAACATAATGCCCCCCCCTCTTAAGAAAGCAAACTGGCTCCCAAAGAAGCAGTGTACAGATCTCCCATTCTTTGATCTGTTACATAAAAACCTATATGGTAGCTCCTCAGGTATCCTAAAATCAAAATTAATCTCAAAAGCAAACTCTGTTCCTCTGCAGGTAAAGATATAGTAGTAGACAGATACCTATTCTGCAATAATCATGCACTCTGTTAGTTTGGTCCTAAAGTTTGGGGTGGCTTCCTTGGCTACATTAGAACTTGTCCCTCAGTGAAAGAATTTAGAGGCAGATTACTCCAGCACCAACCAAAAAAACCAAAAGAAAAGCACTTTGCAGCCATAGAACAATGAACATTAATAACAATAAAAATAAAAGAAATTACATGACCATGAACTATGCAGTTACTGCTTAAGTGCTTTCTTCACAAAATCTTAATGTGACTTCATCAGAATCCAAAGACATAAGTAAAGATCGTTCCATACCCTATAAGCTTATTGTGACCTTCAACCACCAAATTTGGTGCATCTAACATAAACTTACAATATTTACACTCACCACATTTGGCCATACACTTAACTTTACTATTAAATTGTTTTGTTCTTGCAGCTCTAATATCGTTTTGACATTTTTACCTTGACTATAGACAAAAATGGGCTTATCAGCAAATTTGTCATTAATTTCCTCATTATAAACTAAATTTTTCCTCCTTTTTATTGTAAGTATATCCTGACTAATTTCATTTGAATATGGCATTACTGAAGCTCTACATTTTTCATTAATATTGTGTACATTATTCTCACCCATAACAAAATGTCCCTCTTAAAATGGGGTTAGACTTAATAGCCCTTACTGCTTTGATCTCCTCACTCACTTTATCAAGTAATAAACAGGGATACGCCCTGTCAAAAATGTATTCAAAATATTCTCCACTTCCTCATTAAAAATATCATCAGAAATTGTATGGGATATTTTAATATGTTGTCCCTAACAATATTTTTCTTCTGCCAATATGGTGATTGCTAAAAAATGAATCTAAGAATTTGAAAAAGTCTCTTTTCTGTAAAAATTTGATGCAAACTTTTTTTGACCAATGTACTTCAGTATTCTATCCAAATAATTTATTCTGTAAAAATCAAAAGTATATACATTTTAAGAACTCAGTTGTTGAAGAAATGTATATAACAAATTCTTTCAACTCATCTACCATAGAACAAAATAGCATACAAAATGGTAATAGTTTGTTATTTTCTCCACATATTCACTTTTAAAAACAAAATGCCATGAATCCTTTAAATCCATTCACACTAAAATATATATTTTAACTTAATATAAATATAAATTGATATAGGCTCAGGCTTAGAACCTCACTCTGAAATAATAGGTCTAAATGTGGGGTTTGTAGCATCCTTGGGAATTTTAGGGATACTAAAAATGGAGGAAATGTAGAGGTGTTCAACTGTAAAAATCTACACTCATCACTGAAAATGTTTTCCTGCATTAGACAGTCAAATAAAATTGATCTATTCTGGCAAAAGTAATAGAAAGTTAATTTTTAGATACATTGTTTATTAGTAGAATCATTTAACAACAATGCTTGTATTCCACAAATGTAATCACTTGTCCCCATTAATACCACACCCCTTCCTTTATTGGATTTCATAACCCTAATGTCTTTATTATTAGATAAATCCTTCAGGAATTTTTGTTCCTTATATGATAAATTAAATAAATGTCCATACTTTTTTCAATATTGTCTGAGTGTCATCCTTACATAATTTTTCAAACACAGCAATGAAATGATGGGGGGGGGGGGTTGAAAGGTCTTTTCCTCTTGAGCTGCACAGTATTTAGATCTACTGTCTGATTGTCCATTGTTAATGTTAAATTCAATTCCCTGGGAAACAATTTTAATTTAATAATTGTCTCAGTAACATCTAGTTTTTGTGCTGGGACAAATGTAAATCTCTTTTTGAAAAGCTCAACATAAGACTCAATAATTAAATTACTAAGTTTATACACTTTAAATTCATCTGTCCTCTTTCTTAAATTATAGGGAAAATAATCATCTTCTATTTTCTCTGTCCTATTCCTCAACAGCAGTTTTTTTCCTCAGGTGTAACCACCATGTGTCCTGTTGTTTCAAAACTCCTTCCTGTCTTGTCTGGAACATTGTCATTGTAAGATTCTTTCTGATCTTCTCACAACCAATGGGTTAAAAAAATCAGAAGAAGATTGAGCATTCTTTTCACCAAGTTGAATATCCGCATAGCTAAAATTGAACTTATCATCAGATGAAGCCAATGATTTCCTCAAAGAGGGAGGTTCCAGATATGCTCATTTTTCAATCTGAGCCAATTGCTCTGTTCCACAGGAGGTTTCTTTCTTTCCTGAGTTTGCCTTAGGAGACCTGTGTTATTCATTGATGGGTCTTTCACCCTAGTCAAACTCCCCACCTAACACTATTCCCAAAGTGGTTGTGCCTGGAAACCAAGGAGCTTGGAAGCAGAAGACAGATCCTTGATGGGGCTCACCACCTGCCTCACTAGGTAAGTTCATATCCAGTGTGGTCAAACAAGGCTAATAATTCAGTGTAGTGAATGGAATTAACAAAAACAACCAAAAATAAAAAATAAAATAAATTTATCAAATTATGGTGAATGGAATTAGTCTCCACTCCAGCTGGAAAGTTCCAAATCCATAGTCCCTTTGGCACACAATTCCACTTAATGCACTCATGCAAAAAGGCATTGTCCAGTTGCAATGCACAAAATTTAATCAACTTGATGGCAAATAATTAAAGTTGATTAGTTAAACTACCCTGTTCATTTCAACTAGCATAATCAGTAATTTTAGTTAGTGCATTTATTTAGAAACATTTTTGACTCAGAGTGGATAACTGGTGTAATTGTTAGGGTCATGTGACCCTCGTTAGCTTTAAATATACGATATCTTAACTGAACATAAATGAAATGAAACAGGGACAGGATCAGGTTAATGAATCAATAATTGATAGAATTATTAATTATTTGTTGTTTCCACAATACCAAATGAATATTCCTAAATTTTTCATTAAGGGTGATAAATAGATTGAAGGATTTCAAGAACGAAAAGAGTGGAAATTACATCATGACTGGTTGGCTTATAATGAAAAATGGGCATATCCAGTTCCACCCTCTTTGAAGAAATCATAGGCTTCATCTGATCATAAGTTGGATTTTATCCATGCTGATACTCAACTTGGTGATAAGAATGCTGGATCTTCTTCTGATTACTTTTTGGAGCCCTTGGGTGTGAAAAGATCAGAAAGAATCTTACAGAAACAAAGGTTGAGACAGGACAGGGAGGAGTGTTGCAACAACAGGGCACATGGGGGTTACAACCAAGGCAAGGGTTGCAGTTGAGGCAGAGGATAGAGGAAATAGAAGTTGATTCTTTCCCTATCACATAAGTAATAGGACTGATAAATTTAATGGCTATGACTTTAGTAGATAAATTATTGATGAGTCTTATGCTGAGCTTTTTAAAAAGGGTTTACATTTGTCCCAGCATAAAAAACTTGATGTTGCCAAGACAATTATCAAATTCAAATATTTTACCAGGAAATTGAACTTATCGTTAATGAAGGCCAATCAGACACTTGATCTGGATACTGTTCAATTTAGAAGGAAAAGCACTTTTTCATAACAGTCCCTATGATGGACTGGTGAGAGAGCAGTGCTAAAAGATGGTACTGAAAGGGGCTGGCATAATGGTTAAGGTGTTTACTTTACAGGCTCAAGGTGCAGGGCTTCATACTCATATGGGTTAATTAGCTAGGATTAAAATGGCAGACACGGGCAGTTAGCCTAGTACTAAGCTATGAATCTATGAACTTATAAAAGAGTATACTGGCAAGGACATGCTGTATTATTGTGAGTATATACTATTTGCTAGTGTGAGATAAAGGGGGAAGCTGACTATGCAAATAGACGATGTCTGAGATGTGGACTGGATTAGTGTGGGTGGTCAAAAGATCTGTCCTTTCAAATTAAAGTTCGAGCTGAGGGAACAGACCATGATCCCTGGTCATGCAAGCCATTTACATTCAGATGTCATAACAAGCTGCAGCTGAAAGTTTATTTGATACCTAAATACTATAAAATTTGTGATAAAGAGCAGTGGAAGGAACACAAGCCATGAAGGATAATTGCCTGTAGCTGCATGCAAACAGGCATGATCTGGTCAGGATGCCTTAGCATCAGTGTTTATAAATATACAGTGAGCCAAAATTAAAGAACAATTGTGTATATAGTGCTAATATGAGGATGCAGCACAGGTCTTCCCAGAGATTTTATAAAATGGGTGTAAGTCAGGTCAGAGGTAACTCATTTCATATTTAGATAGCAATTTGCACCCCTAGCAGCTCTATACTGCATCAGAGAATGGCTAGGGAAAAAATAAGGCTTCTGCATGCAAGGCACATAAAGAATCCAGCAACAGATAAATTAGCAAAGTTTGAAATGGGACGGTGAAGTAGGACAGTTTAGGAAAAAGATGGTCTGGATTAGCAAAACAAAGAAAGCACTAACATGATTGGAAAAGGAATGCTGTGCCCAAGAAACTGGTATTCAATACTAAAAGACAATCTTATCAGATAAGACAACAAATTCAAACACCTGCTACAAGCTGAAATATACGCTGAGAGTACCAATGTGAAATAACTACTCAAAAGGAAGATGTCCTCATAAAATAGGAAAGAAAATGTCAGCTATAATACACATAATTGAATCATTAACTGGTTACACTTCCTCCAGGTAAATAATGAGGCACAACAGTGAAGAAATATTTTAGTACAAACTGTAAAATACAGACTGCAAAGCAATGATTCTCCTATCTCACCTCATCCAAATAATATAGATAATACACTAACTCTTGAATATTGTACCTTTAAAGGTTACCCACAATGTCTTCTGGACGTTTGCAGTGCAAATGTTTATTGAGTTAGATATTAACCATATTCTGAGCTGTGTTTATTCAGATAATCAGTAAAGTACATTAAGCAGTCTGTTGTCACATTGTTCTTTGCTGATATGATATGCCCCAATGACAGTTCCTTAATGCCAGATGATAAACAAATTCCAACATCTTACTATTTTAAAGGGATATACTATATAGTGAATATTCTTGCAGGTGAGCACATCTGGCTTATTTTTTTCACTTTATTAACTGTAGTGTATTACATCTCCTGCAGTTGTAGCCCTTTATTTCTCTTTGATCCATACAAGGAACTACATGCTAAAATCATTGTATCTGAAATGTCTAGATTCTTCACGTCATTGACACAACCACATAACTCTTTAGTGATAATATGAACCAGTGTTGCTAATTTAACTGTTCACGTCTAATGTCACACTATTCCTCTTCACATATATTGTCTTGTAAGATTGGTGGGACATTCTTAGCAACCTGCTGAAATTCAAAAGTTTTATGCATTAGTTATTTGATTATTTATTTGTATTTTTGTTACTGTGGTAGAACATTGATCATAGAATGACAAATTGCAGGCCCAACTTACAATAACATTTTAACTATGAAAAGAAACAAGCAACAAATATCAATAGAAGCATAATAGAACAGATACGTGACTAATAATATGTAGGCATGAAAGCAAAAGAACAGTAAAATATGTAGAAAGAAATTGAAGTATGCTTAAAGATTGATAGTTTCATGTTCTACACTGTTTTATAAGATGGTGTTACTGATGTTTAAAATACTCCTAAAAGAAAACAGTGTTTGTGACCTGACATGTACATAAATAGCTAGTAAGGCATAGGGTGGTATTAAAATTCCAGGGCTTCATATTTTTGTAGTGGTGATCCATGAAGTGCAGTGCTACGTGGATATGCAAATTTCAGACTGTGAGAATGCATGCTAAGATGTGAAGGAGTTGATGTAAACATGCCCTTGTAAAAATGTAACTTACTTAATGCATAAGCAATAGGGGACAGCTACTACATTAAGGGGCGTTACACATGTGCGTATGAGTTTGATTCATAAACATGAATGCATAATGAGCTCATTCGCATACTAACTGTGTAAATAGTCCTGAACTTATACCAATAAGCAGCAGTTTTCAGGGAGAATACAGAGATGAAAGGCAAGATTGGTTAATAGTTCTGCATATCTGGACATTTTTGCTAAAGGGGTCGCTTCGGTAAATGTTTAGTTTTGGTGCTTGCGCATACTAGGACATGTTACTGGAGTGGTCACTTAGGGAAATGTTTCATTTTGGTGCTTGTGCATACATGGACATACTCCTGAAGAGGTTGCTTGGGAAAATAATGAATTTGTATGTCAGGGAATTGCTTGCGCATACATGGTCAAACTGCAGAAGTGATCGCTGGGCAAAATACTTTATTTTGTCATTTTACTGCTGTTTCATATTTAATACAAATGAATGAAGGAGTTGCTGGGGAAAATAATTCATTTGTGAGTAAGGGAAGTGCTTGTGCATACTTGGGCAAATAGTTTTTTGGAACTTTTTTCCAACTCCAATATCAAAGGCAAAACATAACTTTAACAATGGATGTACATACCACAGGAATGTTGGACTATGAACTGCAAAACTGCATTATTAGCATTCTACACTTTTCAGCATTTCACATTTGCATCTCATTATTTTTAAGGCCTTTTGCATTAGTGTAAATGACCTGTATGAATCTCCCCTTTGATATACTCATTCATAAGCATCAGAAATACCACTATCATATTTGTGCAAGAGACTATGAATACCACCCTTAGACTAAACTGAAGCAGGATAGACTAGGAAGTAGTCAGAAAGAAAGAAAGAGGTGTTAACTCATAGGGGAAAATATATATTTAAGTAATGTCACCCATTTCTTGAGATCGACATGTGTGTTGCCCAATCAAGAACTGTTTGAATTATGTCCTGAACTAGGGATAGCTTGTGTGGTAGGTGAGGTCATAAAGAGATATTGTCACAGTTTTGCCACAGTTTATGGGCAAGAACAGAGAAGCTATGATCTGCACAATGCATTTTGTTTGGCATGATTTGGAGTTATTTATTTATTTACATTTGTTAACCTGGTAGTGTCCAACTGGACTAGTAGCCCGTTTTCAGCGGAGACCCTGGGAGAAAAGCTTCAGTAACAAAAAAACAAATTGCAACAACAAGAGGAAATGTATGCTAACTGTAAACAGCTAAAAGAATTATTTAAGTAAGCAAACAGAGCATTACATAAAGACAGAGGTATTGAATAACTGAGTAATCACAATATTGGTTAGATAGCAAAGCATACAAACATAGACCATAATATAAAACAGAGGTATTAGCATCACTGAGAAATCCGATATCTGCCAGATAGGAAAAAAAAAATAAAATTAGATAAGCAAACGCAGCCTATAGCCTCAAAACCAGCAGATTGGCTTCTGAGGCTATAGGCTGGGTTGGCTGCAATGACTTTCACTGGGAGAGGATATAGAGGTTGTCTCTGGCTTTAACTGTGATAAGGACAGCATAACCCAGGTGTTGGAAACAGTTTGTTTACTTTCTGTAAAATTTTCATAAACACACTTACCAGTTGCTCTACGCATGCATAGCTCTCAAACTCATAGCCCAAGAGTAAGGGACAAAGGCCCAAAAATCAGAGACAGGCTGAAAATATTGTTCTTATATACATAGAAAGTTGCCAGACTAGCAGGATTTGCATTAACCTGCATTTTCTGAATGATATGAAGTTTAACACTGAAATGCATGTAATCATTCCGGGACTGTAATCCTCAATTTTTTGCCAGAAACAAACACACATTTTATAAAAAAAATACCAGATCCAAAAATATGAATCAAGATCAAGGGCTGTACCTGCATGCATTGAATACATCATTGCTGCTACTTCACATGGACTATGCATGCTTTCAATGTTATTTATCATTCTAGTGTATCATACCATATCGTATTACACACACTGCATTGAATATGATGGTTTTGACTCAAACCAAATGTTCTACTTGGGAAATATTTTGCTTTACATTTAAACATCTTGTTAAACCTCATTCAGTCCTGACCTTTACTTTAAATCATTAGCTTCTGAGTGAATAGCAGTAGTTTTGAGAAAATGAGAAAGATAAACCATTTTGGGTTTCTACTTTTTTATTTATAACCCAAAGCAGCAGGACCCAGTGATATTCTATTTTCTGCTATCTGCCAGACAGTAACAAAGTATCAGGTTGTGCTGCAAAAGGAGAAAGATTGAAACTACTCTAAGAGAGTTTTGGAGTCTTATAGTGCAGGGAGGGGAGTGAATATCTGGTGTCATTCAGATAAGACCATTAGCATACACTGTGCCCCAAAACTTTTTTTTTTTAGCTATATTCTGAAGACCAGTGTACCTACTTCATTCAGTTCCTGACTAGGTTTAATGAGTCTCTTCTCAGATAAATTATATAACTGGTATAGTAATTAGAATCACTTACAGAAGTAGTTGGGGAACTTTATTAAAAAAGCCATTTCATCTTGTTATCTGTATAGATGTTGTTATAAATTGTAAATAATATCCTAAATTAACTATTATGGCTAATACGCTTTCCATTTTCTTTGCATGGTGATTTTTCATTCATTATTTTAATACCATGCAGTTAAAATATAAGAAATTGATTTTTTTCATACTCATATTATTGTTTCGTACTTGTATTTTATAAATCTGTGTTCTGTTTACAGCCATTTAAGATTAGTTAATTACATGTGCTTGATTTTAGGACTGATCAGTAATCATTAATATAAATAAATCACTTTTTTGCAGACATTTTATCTTCTGGAGGAAGTTGTAGGAATCAAACCTTCAATTGTTGTTTGCTGCATGTATTTCTGTATTGTTTCTCTGTAGTCAGTAGTGCCCCACCAATATGATGCTTTGCCAAATTGGAACTTGGATTCACCAATGGAGTTTTAAGTGACAAATACTAGAAGAGTGGGTCTTCTATAGGTATTGTCATATGGTGAAATCTAAGATAGGAAATGTGCTTAAGTTATGACAATATATATATTACCGTTTATGCACCATAACAGTGTATTATGCAAATTACTGCTACGCTATGACTCATGCATATGCCACATACCAACTGCATAATAAGATCTAGTTTTGGTTTTTCATGTGTTATTACCTCTGTCCAGCCATTCTGACTAAATCAAATAGTCCAGAAAACCATATAAATGCCTTATAACTAAATGATAATATTACTTCCTCATAAATAGCACTATTTGCATTCCAGAACATGATTATAGGCAAAGGACAAGGCTCAATTTTATTTTCATGTATTGTATGTCATTGCAGATAAGCCTACATTTTTGGTATGGGGGAGATATAAACATAATTCTTATGACACATACATTTACTTTTATGGAAAAACTCAAATTAATTTGCTTCTGATGCAATGCTAACTGAATAAATGCACTTAAATAAGGATATATATTACATACATTACATTTTCTACTCTGAAAATATGTTTTCTTACTGTTACATGTTCCAGAGTAATTACTTGGCTGAGGACTTCATTAGATATCATAACTAACTATTCTTCAGGGCGACAGGTTCCAGAATACCTTGTCCTCACACTTTCTATCCATACTTTTTTACGTTGTTTATATTTTTTGCTAAACTAAACTCACCAGGTAGCTGCATCCATCTTCTGCTAGCTCTGTTTTTAAACAATTCCTTCCCCTTGAGTTATTTGTCCTAGTGGTATAAACAAGTAGATCATCATTTCTTGTTCATGTATCATGCTTGCTAAATGTAATGTCCTGGGTGAACTCAAGTAAATTATTGTGCAGGTATGTATAAATCTGAAGCAAACCTCCTCCTTATAGCTAATAATTCATTGAGAATAGCTTTAGATTCCTTAGGCTCTTTTCATAGCCTAACACTTTTGCAGAGGAAACAGTTTTGTGCAATATTTTTTAAACATCTTTATTAAATTCCTGCATTATAGACAGTGACATAGCTACATATAAATTATCAGAAAACAAACCACAGCAAACATTTTTCATTTTCAAGCAGTATGCATACATACGTTTTTAATAATTATCATTTAATTCAACATTTCATAAATTGCTCAATACCTGCCTTCCTTTAAACCTCATATTCTTGAACTTTCTCTAGTTTCTTAATATGTCATAACTATAAGAACAAAACCTCATCCTTTATTCAAATATGCACCTTACTATACTCATATAATGGCAGCTAAAATCAGTACATTTCAAGCTTATGGATCAAACATGATTTTTAGAATCCTAAAACTTTTCCTAGCCTGCTTATACACACAGCCTTCGCCTCTTCTGTAACCATAACTCCAAGATCCTCATATATCACACATTCTGATATGTTTGTTTGCTATACCATAGGGGTACTCCACATTTCTTTTCCCATTATGAAACTGGAAACATTCTTTACAACTAAAAGACACATCATTTAGTAGGACCAGTTGTGCAATTCTTCAGGACATGCCATGAATTGTGTATAATCTATCATGGAATTCCTCACAGTCAATGTGGATGTAAAGAACTGAAATGGATCCTCAAAAAGATTTGGATTCAAAACAGAATCATGAGGCATTCCACTTAGGATTGTACATTTAAAAAGTACTACATTATTTATTCTTCTACAGACTTTCTACCATTCAAACAATTTGATATCCATATAATAAAGTTGTTAAAAATTCATCCACCAAAGATTAGTTCTAAAAATATGAGGGATAGAACCAAAAGCTTTAACCAACTTTGTACATTATCAAATGTGTTTATCATGTAGGCATTTATAAATCCTAATCACAAATCTTGATAGATAACCTCTGCTAAAAGTCCACTGTCTACTGCATCAATTAAATGTGTTATACATTCACTACACTGAGTGAATCCATGGTGGTAAATATTATTAGTTTGTACATTTCCATAGTTTTAAGTTATTCCATTATCACTTTTTCTTAATCCTTACTCAAATTACATCAGAGAGCAAGTCCTCACCTAACTCAGTGTCACCTGCAAAATATTATCTACAAAATATCATACCTTTTTAAATTTGATGTCATGTATGCTATTACCTTGAATGTAACAAAAGTACTGTTCCATAGCTACACAAACTGAATATGCTACAGAAAAAACAAATACAAAACCCTCAGATTTATTCAAACTGGCCCTCACAATGACTATTACTGCATCACTATTTCAAGATCTGTTTGGCACCAGTCCAGTCCTACTCACCTGAATCATATTTGACCTAATCGGTAGTAAAGATTGCCTACACTCCCAAAATCACCCTTCATTTCAGAACCACCACTTAAATTCTCCACAATTATAATGGCACGCTTTGAGTGAGACTCCAGTCACTCTTGAATTGGAAGAAATGCATTCTCTAGACTAGCACATATGATTTGCAATGCAACTGCTGAAAACATCAATGTAAGCCTTACTTTCTGAGTTTTAGATAACAACCTGTAAACCACCTTATGCAAAGCACACAATGTGCTCTCCTTTGAGCTATTCATGCTTCCAACACCTTTGTGCATCTACTGTTTTTAGGACATTCCCATGACTGAAAGCTTCAGATAATTTTCTCTTTCCACTGTGTTGTTACCACTTTCTTCCTCTATCCATCTTATTCCTCTACTTTGCCAACTATTCACTCCATAGTTCTCTCATCCTCCATGCTACTACTGTTACCCTTTCCCCTTCTTGGCTTGTACTCTGCATCTTTATCAGTCAGAATGAAAGTTATGTTCCTAGATCTCATGCACAGGCTATAGCCCTTAATTCTACTTTCAAGCTGACAGGAACATATTTCACTTATTATCTATACATTTAACATGGCAAGTACTGACTTCATTGTTTCATTGCTACATGTGTTTCTCAGTTTGTGAATTCTTATTATATTATGTTGATTTATTCAAATATTTTTGTTTTCTTCTTGCTGGTATTTCTCAGTTTCTAAATGGCTTATAGACCTGTTTCATACCTTAAGGGGGTCTTGGACCAGTATATTTACCCAGGTGTATAAGTAAAAACTAAATAAGCTTGACATACAGCAACACTAAATGCCTGTGTATGTTAATGTGCAAGAGGCAATCATCTCAGTTACAACTTAGCAGTCCTTCCTTAAACCAACCTGTATTAAACATGTAAACATAAAGGAAACAGCTTAACATCAAATTTACATTGCAGTCAACAATAATATGCATTGTCCCTGGCTAACAAGGTCAGAAAACACTACAAAACATCATAACTTTTTCAAAGGCTGACTTACATAATTATGTCATAGTATTGTTCAACAGCTAACACTGACAATGCTCTTACTTGTCATTTCTATCTGCAGCTGTAGCTGTATCATAGGGATCCATTATCAGTTCAGCGTGTTTAATGTTTGTGTCAATGAAATGTATACAAATTTTAAAACTGCAAATATTCTATAATACAAAGTTATCACTGATTAAAAACTTCAAATTTTAACTCAAAAATCTCAAAAGTAGATGACACAATCAGAACCTTTAAATACAAAAAATAAACTTATTCTATTTGTTTTAGCTACCATGCAACATAATATATTTTAATTTGCGTTCTATCCACTTAAAACATGCATAGTACATGTACTGTAAGAAAAACGATTATGAGTCAACATAGTAGCAAAAAACAAAACCAATTGGCAGAAGATGTGTAAAAACTGTATTTTAATAACAGAAAATAAAACAAACAAACAAGATATAGGTCAAAATTTAAAATATGAGAATCATATCAACTGTATTTCTAAAATGGCAGACCAAAAACTCTGAGATCATGTACACCTAGCAATCACTCAGACACTTCCAAGCCTATGTTATGCTTCAACATACTAATGGGTATCCAAACGCAATAAATGATCTACTGTTAGTAACTTAATGTAGCTATTTGTTTAATTTTACATTTGTTGACCAGGTTTGTCCAGCTGAGCTGATATCCCTTTTTCAGCAGAGGCCTGGAGAGGAAAGCTCCACAACTTTGTAATTTAATTATAAATAAAAATAGTATTATAAACAAAACATTTACGTTTCCATGTTGGAACAGTAAAAAGCATAACAATTATTTACAGAGTGTAAGCTGACATTTAACTTAAGAAATGAGCAGAATCAGTATACAAAGTTGTAAGTACAGCCACGGTAGTTATGGTTAGTGAAGATCATGCAGGTAATATACAAGTAGAAATATATGTAAGACTGAGTGACAGGTAATTGCCTAGATAAGATGACTAAGAGAGTTGACACATAACAGAAGTAAAAATACAAGGATAGGGAGTAAGCTGCATAGGAGAGAAAGACAGTATATGAAAGGTGAGTACAGTGGCATGACCAGCAACTGTGAAGGTAGTCTTTGGTAACTGATTTAAATTATTTGAGTTGTTTAAGTGATCTAATTTCCAATGGGAGATTGTTCCAAGAAATGGTAGGGTAGTAGCTATAGAGGTTTTGACCAGTTTTGCTCTTGGGTTTATAAATTTGTAGTAAGTCTTGGTTCTGCACTACATAGAGTCACAGAAGAAATGTAAAAGGAAATTAGAGGAGACAAGCTAGGGCAAAAAGACGGTTAGAACAAGATAGAGTGGATAATATGAAAATGAGAGAGGAGAGGCTGGAGGGATATTCAAGCCAGTTTAAGTGTTTTAAAGAGAAATAGAGATGAGATCTATAATTTGAATTGCAGCAGATCCAGACATTTTGTTATAGGTAGTTTCTGGCTTAGTTAGGAAAGAGGTTTGGAGGTTGGTGAGGATCTGAAAGCTGTACAATAGGCTTGGTAAGAGATAGACATGAGAGAGGGAGACTTTAGCTTTGTTTTTTCTGTAAAAGAGTACAAGTTTTTGATGCTTTTTTAAATACAATTATTAACATGCAAATTAAATTTCAGTTGGTTATCTATCATGAACCCTAGAAGTTTTGTGTTGGGCTCAACTGTAATAGATGTTTTATTTAGAGAATGGATAGGAAAAGTGGATTTAAGCTGGTTTAGGTTTTTGGGAACAAAAAGTAAAAGTTTATTTTTTTTTTTTTTTTAGAATTCAGAATTAGCTGTTTTATGAGAGGCAGGTTCCAATAGAATTGAACGATTTTTAAGTAATAGAATTTAAGTCAGAGAGGGTGTCTGCCATGGTGATGACTGTAGAGTCATCAGCATATTGGACAAGGGATGACTGAGGGCAGGAGCTATGGAGTAGATTAGTAAATATGTTGAAGAGTACTGGACCAAGAATAGATCCTTGGGGACACCCATTTTGATAGGGAGAGGAGGGGAGAGACACAGAGCCATTTTACCGATTGTAGTCAATCTGTGAGGTAACTAGTAAACCAAGCAATGGTAGTGATGGACAAGTTAAGGTTAGTGGGTCTGTCCAGATGAAAGGAGTAGGAGACTGTATCAAATGCTTTAGAGAGATCTAGGAATAAGCATGACACTAGTTTATTGTTATCTCTGGCCAGAGAAACAGTGTTGATAAAGGATAGGAGGGCAGTGGCGGTGGTGCTATGTTTTGGACAAAAGCCATGTTGTGTGAGGGTGAGCAGATTTTCTTGGTGTCTGTGCGAGTATTCTTGAACATCTATGATCCCACAATCAGAATTAAATTCAGAATCACAAATCCAGCAGTCATCATCATGATTCTTTATACTGAGTACATGTAGCTAATATATGGAATTGGACACCAAACAAAATAAGAAATGAGTCACATATATACATCTAAAAAAAGAAAATACCCTGAAAACATAGCACATGGACCTGTTCTAAGAATTTAAGCTAAGTAAATGATGACACTTACCACAGAAAATATTACATGGGCAACTAGAGTTATAACAATGCCTTGAAAAACATATCATTTTATATGGTTTTCTTTTATCTATCTTTATCATCTTAATTGGAATATATCACACTGCTGTCCTTTTATCAAGATGTTTTATTTAGCAGCCATTGTCCTTGTTTTTCCTCTGCAAAAACTACTTCTGATCTTATGGACTTTTTCTTGAAATTGTGTTAATATCATTCTGTGTCACTACATGTATAATATCATATTTGTGTGACTTTATTTTATAAAAAAGAAATATGTCTAATGTTTCTATATAAGTATGTTTTTATGTTACTGTTTTGTTTCAGACATTGTTTTAGTCTGTTAAAACTAATCTTGTGTGTTAGTATTGTACAATTACTCTATGTAGAACTTACACCCCCTAGCCTCCACTAAAAAGGGGGAAACACCCAGTCAGATTACCCTGATTACCAGACAAAAGTAAATAAATATATGCATAGATAAATAAATAGATAACGAAATGAACCATAAACATAGTTGTGTTTAATAAGCTACAAAAGAATAAAACTACCTCATAGTTTATGCTAAGGTCTAGCACTATGACCAATAGGGACCCCCACCTTATCCTTACAAAGAGGCATCACTGTCCAGTTTCCCATCCAGGAAAGCCATTTTAAGGGTCTATATTATATGAACGAAAGTTCATATACTCGAATTGTGTAAACAGCAAAAATGCTGAACATTGAACCCTTTATCGTGGGGGGCTGCACCCCCACACACCCCACTAATTATATATACCAACTCAAAGATCACACTACAGTGAGGAAAGGGCAAATTTCCCAATCTTCACTGTACCACGATCTCACAAAAAAACACATTGATGTCTGGCATGTTCGCTGTTGACAGCGTTCGATTTTTTGGACTTTTGTTCTTCTAATAGGGACCCCATTTTAAGGTATATAAGTGTGTCTGTTCTTGATGATACTTTGACAGATTTCATACTCACCAAGTCCTGTGGTAGAAAGTAAAGACTCAGAATTACTGGTCTATTCCATGACTTCCATTTATGGGTTATTACTTTCTCTGACACTAGCAAAACGTAAACATATTAATGATTTATAAATCTTTTATACTCAGAAACTGCCCCCCCCCCAAATAAACTGTCTTTGTAATAAAGATACTTCCAGGCAAGCTTGCAAAACAATTCTAGTAACCGAGACATAAACATATATATTTTAAAAATGTGAGACCATGTTCACTCTCCCTATTTATCACAATACCAGCTAGGTTCATCTTTTCCACAAGAAAGGTGGAAACTCTGTTCTTCAATAATAATAAACAAAACCTACCTAGTGATAAATAAGGTAATAACAATGTATATAAAGTCAGGAGAAGCAAAAACATTTGAATAGCCCCACTTACAACTCCCTGACTTAAATCCAGCAGTTGAATCGTCAGTTTTGTAAAACAGTATTTACATTTCCACTTTAAATGCACATATGAAATGTTCACCCATTTCCTCATTTATGAAGCAATATGTATACTTGGATACATAACAGATTTATAATATTTATAAGAAACCTGTCAGTTAAACAGTTTTCACACTATAAAAATAGCCACCCTTTTGATATCAAGAAAAACACAACAAATGGAAAATTAATGCATATCTCAGGAATGTTACTGAAACAAAATTTATGAATAATGCAGCAAGGCACAAAACCACAGGGAGAGCTATGAGCGGAACTTCTCAGTAAGAACGAACTTTAAGGAGATTAACGCTGGCAAAACACAATACATTTTTGTCTCATATTCAACAGACTTCATCAGATACATCCTTCCATCACATTTTACCACATATAAATACCTAATATTTAATTAGCCAACCAATCATAGATTAACATTAATTAGCCATTCTCAATGATGTAAAATTTATATCAATTTTAAAAGGCAATTAAAATAACGTATCTATTAACACTGAGTAACAATATTCCAATATTAATAGACAAAAATGTTAAAAAAATCAATTAAATTGTATAATAAAATCTAAACAACCTGCTGAACCTTACATAATGTAGTCAAGAGCTTCATCTAGTGACCCATTTTAAATAATGCATCTTTAAATAAAACAATATGTTTGTTATTCTTTAATAAACTTAGCCTACCTTCGCAATACCAATATATGTATAGAATAATAACTGTGTTAAAAACATATTTTAACTCTCAGTGTGTATTATGTTAAACAATGCCTCTTACAGGGATATATTTATAACTTTGCCACTCTCAGTTTAAGAACAGGGGCTATACTGATATTTTTATTTAAACCAGGGGAACTACTGGCCTTTAAACTAATTTACCAAAATAACTCCCCGTATTCAAGCCTCGTTTCCCAAGATCCACCCCTTACATCCATTACAACCTTATCAATGACGACAAAAAGAAAACTTTTCCCCACTACATGTTTTCATGTGCTTATATAGGGCATTTCTTTCATTTTGTGTCTTAATGTCGTATTGATGTTCATAAATATGTTTCCTTAGCTTATGTTCAGTTTTACTTATATAGAATGCCCCATATATAGAGCACATTGCTAAGTATATAATGCCTACAGTATTGCAGTTGTTATAGGATTTACTTAATATTTCTTTATTCCTACTAGGAATAAACACCTTATCATTGATAATATAGGGGCATCGGGAACACGCCCCATATTTGTATGTGCCCACTTTTTTCAGGTTGGTGAAACTCTCTTAGTCATTGCCATGTTCCAGCAATTCTTTTATATTGTGTCCTTTCTTATAAATGAATTTTGATGGTTTGGACTTAATAGTTGTTAAGTCCATCAACTCAATGAATTCCTCTCATTCCCTTTGGATAATACTCTTGGCACAAATCGTATCCCAATGAATTCCATAACAAGGGCACGATCGTAGCTGTTTTTCTTCTCCCCTCCTTTGTCAAAATATGTGTCAAGCGTTTGCTTTCCCATGAGTGCGAAAAATGTACCATTCCTTTTCTCCTTGACTTCCTTTCAAATATCCTGTATTATGTCAACAAGATGCCCTCTTTCCAAAATTAAACTTTCTAATCTTTTACATTCTATAAGAAAGTCCTCATCATCAGATGTCATCCTGCTAACATGGACGTATTGCCCTTTGATTATACTCTTCTTTTGGTAAATCCTGTGTGCACTTTTGTAATGTAAATATGAATTTGAAAATGTTTCCTTCCTGTGCACTGTGGATCTAAACCCTGACTTTGTTTTGTAAATTGTCAATTCTGCAAGGGAAATTACCAGCAAGCATCCCCAACCCATACTCTCAAGAACTGGAAATGGTTTCCCTGATCTCCAGAAGAGCATTCACACTTCCCCATGTGCTTCCCAAGGGCCTACTACCCTCCTTACATCCTAGGAGAAGAGAGTGAGCCATGCCCCTTCATCTTTTTTCTCTCCCTGCCTGGCTCTTTAAGGGTCAAGGCCACTAATCAAACACCAGTGGGTTCCAGTAAGGGCTCTGGCCTGCTGAAGCATGAAGCCAAGTTGTTCTACATAGATAAGTTATGAGATTATGTTTTAAGGCTGCATGTCAATATTGCTATGAACACCTTACAATCAATAGCTATTGTATAAGGATTTTGGTTACCATCAGGTTCCTGGACATCCTGAGTAGCATGGTAATCAGACAATGGATTCACATCTCTCTGAACACAGCATGCCATTTTATTTATTTGCTAGAATAGTTGTTCCTTAAAGATATAGCAGATTGTTGAGGGAAAACTAACTAAGCTTAAAACAATACCTGTTCTGCCATTCTTTATAATATTATCAGTCTAATACTGCACAGGGCTTAGTAAGAAATGGGCTTGGCATGATGAAATGTTGGAAGTTAGACATATGGGAAAATATGTAAAGGTGGTGCTATATATTAAGATGCCTGATACATTTGCACCTGCAGATCCCTTGCCCAACATTGGAAGGAATGAACACTTACACCTGAGTGCGCTGCTTACATCTTCTTCCATTTTGCCATTCCTTACATCTTTTTTGGTCTTTGAATATGTCTCAAATCATGCTGCATAATATACTTGGACCAGGACCATCTGCATCTGAATGTTTTGTAAGTACATTTTAGAATAATAAACAAATACTAAAATGTGTTTTGTTGTGCTTTAGAACATCTTACAGGTAATGCTGTTCTTGCTTTATGTTCAGCTCCTGCTGTACCTGATGCTTTGTTTTTTACCACCTTGATCACATTACAGTCAGATTTCCCTTTATTGTATTCAATTTCTGTGTGATTCTAGCTTGGTGACTGTATATGTGCATTAATTTACCAAATAGATTTGTCTTTCCTTAGAACTAGCTCCAGAAGAACTTCCATTGGGTTGTTATCAAAGCATATTATCTCTGGGATTTATTTTACTTTTGAAACTGCTATAAAATTACTGAGTAAAGTAAACATGTATTTAAGTACAACATGACATTGTAAGACATGTTCATCATCTTCTTCTTTCGGCTGTTCCCGTTAGGGGTCGTCACAGCGGAGCATCTGTTTCCATTTCTTCCTGTTCTCTGCATCTTGCTCTGTCACACCAACCACCTGCATGTCCTCTCTCACCACATCCATAAACCTTATCTTAGGCCTTTCTCTTTTCCTGTTACCTGAGCATCCTTAGCATCCCTCCTCAGCACATGTCCAAACCAACGTAATCTTGCCTCTCTGGCTTTGTCTCTAAACCTTCCAACCTGGGCTGACCCTCTAATATACTTATTCCTAATCCTATCCACCCTTATCACACCCAGTGCAAATCTTAACATCTTTAACTCTGCCACATCCAGCTCAAACTCCTGCCTTTTTGTCAATGCCACTGTCTCCAATCCATATAACATAGCTGGTCTCACTACCCTCTTGTAGACATTCCTTTTCACTCTTACAGGTACTCATCTGTCACAAATCACTCCTGACACTCTTTTCCACCCACTCCATCCTGCCTGTACTGTCTTCTTCACCTCTCTTCCACACTCACCATTACTCTGAACTATTGATCCCAAGTATTTAAACTCATCCACCTTCGCCACCTCTACTCCTTGCATCCTCACCATTCCTCTATCCTCCCTCTCATTTACACACATATATTCTGTCTTAGTCCTACTGACCTTCATTCCTCTTCTCTCTAGAGACAGGTATTATACAATGCAAAATCTCAAAAGCTGAAAAACGTGCACGCTGATTGGTCAGCCCAACCAGCATGCCTGTTGTAAATGAAGCATATACCAATGGAAAAAAGTTTTGTTGCCTGGACATTATTCTATTAATAAGAACACAAATAAATTATATCTGATTTTGCCTTTTGTTGTCCCCCCCCCCCATTATGTTTGGCCATGTCCAGTATTCTTGGTCTAAGAGGATGATAGGTATAAATGTTCCTGATTTTGCTACATGTCTTTGATTTAGCCTTACATTTTGCCTTGATCCTCATAAAATGTTTGATTTTTTGTTAAAATCTCTGAAGATTACTAGGTCTGGGTCGTGGCTGAAAATGGTCTTCAGACCAGTCCACTTACCCAATTAACAAAAAGAAAATCAATAAATTGCAGGTGATAATGTCAGGCTCAGGCATCAGAGTTAATGTTTTTTGTTGGAGAAAAGAAGTTGTGAGGTATATGCAGGAGTATGTTATTTACTGCAGAGACAAGATGCACCAGACTAAATGCAAGGGTTCTATTACCTGCATGTATTTTAAGTCAATCACTGAAGTGATACCATGATTTCTTTGCCTAAGACGGCTAATCTTCCTGGTAAAATCTACCTTTTGAAATAAATGATTTGGGGAATAGACTGTCCACAGTGGTCAGTGAATATGTATTATTCAAAAAAGTACATGTTAAAAAAATATGCATTTAGCATTCCTGCCTAAAGTTAACCTATACTTGAGGTGTGTCACCCATAGGAAGAGATGATTTGAGAAAGTAGTGTTCTAGCTCTTGGATATGCAGCCTTAATTGATGCAGACTGAGAAAGAGATGAGCTGTCACAATTTGCATTCCTCCTGATGTGGTCTGCTCATAAAATGGTTGTTGTCATAGTTCAACAGCTGTGTCTACAGATCTAATTCGGCTCAAGTTTTTTTGCCTTTTGACAATCTGTTGTTAAAATAATGCAAAAAAGCTTTCTTTTTCCTTGTTTTTGATTTCTCCATTGCTTCCTTTACATAGCAGTGATGTACTGCAAAAGTGTAGGAAAAAAGTGCCATACACATGTCCAGTACATCAAGAAAGCCCCAAAATACCAGTGAAAAATGTGGAACAGCAGCAAGCCACCGTTATACAAGTGCATTATTTAAGAAAAGTAAATAACTTTTTTTCTTAAATAATGTTATTGTATAATAGCAATAACCCACAGCTGGGTATGGGTAATGCTGGATTTACCCACGGTCATTGTAGTTTGATCATGAGGGCCAAGTAACCAAAGAAAGCCAACTGTGGGTAAATCCAGCATTACCCACACCCAGCTGTGGGTTATTTCTATATTATAACCATTCTCTGCAAGTGTAGATACTGAAATGCATTTATGAAATGCTTTAATGCTGATTGCAGTGCCCAGATAAATGTAACTGGCAAATATCTGCCAACATCCATGTGATCAACATCCAAGATCCTGATCATCTCACTGTTCTGCTTAGGTCAAATGTAGCAATTATTCCTCCATCATTATGTTAGACAGTTTTTTCATAATTCTGATAAAACAGATAAGAGAAGCTTCTGGACCAAACTGTACTATGGACAGAGTATTCTGCAGACTTTTCAGTAGCCTATGTGACCCCAGAATGCATCAGTAGTGTCTCCTTCTTTTTTAAATCATTTTGTACCATGATAAAGGAAAAAACATAATATTTAACAATATTCTCAAACCACTTAAAGTCTAAAACTAGCACAGGCATTTTTCTTAAAACACACCTCTGGGATAATGCAGGATCATCATTTTAGTCAGTATTATATTCTTTATCTGCCTTACTCTTTATATACAGGATCATAGGAGATTACTAGGCTATTGACCCAGAGGTCATTTTAAGCCTAGCCATTTCAACCCAATGTAATACCGTAAAAGTACTAGTCTATACCTAAGATTGCATTTAGTAATGACTGCCCATGTCTAGGAGGGTTGTAGGTGCTATCCCCGGTATGAATTTACAGTGCCTCATCCAATCAATCAGGTTCCTCTTGAATAGTGTCATAGAGGTGTTCTGTTACACATGAATTGATAGCCTGTTCCAAAGTTTTTTATATATATATATATATATATATATATATATATGGGTGTGTGTGTGTGTGTGTGTGTGTGTGTGTGTGTGTGTGTGTGTGTGTGTGTGTGTGTAGAGAGAGAGAGAGATGCCAACTAGTACTCATTCATAAAACACGTATGTATACACACATGCGCGCACACACACAGATATACAGTGGGTATAAAAACTCATCATGCCCTGTTAAAATGCCAGGTTTCTGTGATATTAAAAAAAGAGACCACAATAAATCATTTCAAAACTTTTCCTACCTTTAATGTAATCTATAATCTGCACAATTCAATTGAAAAACAAACAAATCTGTTAGGGGGGAAAAATATAAAAAATAAAAAAGTACAATACACTGGTTGCATAAGTGAGCACACCCTTAAACTAATACTTTGTTGTGCGTGCACACCTTTAAGCTAATACTTTGTTGAAGTACCTTTTGATTTAATTGCAGCATTCAGTCTTCTTGGGTACACACCTGCTATCAATTAAAGAGACTCTGATTAACCCCAAATAAAGTTCAGTTGTCCTAGTAGGATTTTCCTGACATTTACTCAGTTGCCTGCTGCAGCAAAAGCCATGGTTCACAGACAGCTTACAAAACATCAAAGGGACCTCACTGTTGAAAGGTATCAGTCAGGAGAAGGGTACAAAAAAATTTCCACAGCATTGACTATTCCATGGAACACAGTGAAGACAGTCATCAAAAAGTGGAGAAAATATGGGACAACAGTGACGTTGCAAAGAACTGGACATCTCTCCAAAATTGATGAAAAGACAAGACAAAAACTGGTCAAGAAGGCTGACAAGAGACCTACAGCAACACTGAAGGAGCTGCAGGAATTTCTGGGAAGTACTGGGAAGTACTGCTTGTGTACTACGTGACAACAATCTCCTGTATTCTCCATATGTCTGGAATATGGGGTAGGGTTGCAAGATGGAAGCCTTTTCATACAAAGAAAAGCATCCAGGCCCAGCTAAAATTTGCAAAACAATACATCAAGTCTCCCAAAAGCAAGTGAGAAAATGTGTTATGGTCTGATAAGACCAAGATTAAACTTTTTGGCCACAATTCCAAAAGGTATGTCTGGCAAAAAAACAACATTTCACATCACCAAAAGAACATCCCCGCCACGAAGCATGGTGGTGGCAGTATCATGCATTGGGGTTGCTTTTCTTCAGCTAGACCTGTGACTTTAGTCAAGGTGGAGGGAATTATGAACAGTTCCAAATACCAGTCATTTCTGGCTCAAAACCTTCAGGCATCTGCTAGAAAGCTGAAGAGGAAGAGAAATTTCACCTTTCAACACAACAATGACCCCAGGCATACATCAAAATCAACAAAAGAATGGCTTCACCAGAAGAAAATTTAAGTTTTGGAATGGCTCAGCCAGAGCCCAGACCTAAATCCAATAGGAAATTTGTGGGGTGACCTGAAGAGGGCTGTGCAGAAGAGATGCCCTCGCAATTTGACAGATTTGGAGAGCTTTTGAAAGGAAGAGTGGGCAAATATTGCCAAGTCAAGATGTGTCATGCTCATAGACTCTTACCCAAGAAGGCTGAATGCTGTAATTAAATCAAAAGGTGCTTCAATAAAGTATTAGTTTATGGGTGTGCATACAAAACAAAGTAGTAGTTTAAGGGTGTGTACACTTATGCAACCAGCATATTGTACATTTTTTATTTTTTATATTTTCCCCCCTAACAGATTTGTTTGTTTTTCAATTGAATTGTACAGGTTATAGGTCACATTAAAGGTGGGGAAAGTTTTGAAATGATTTATTGTGGTTGCATTTTTTTATATCACAAAAACCTGGCATTTTAAGTGTGTGTGTGTGTGTGTGTGTGTGTGTGTGTGTGTGTGTGTGTGTGTGTGTGTGTGTGTGTGTGTGTGTGTGTATGTATATGTATATGTATATGTATATATATATATATATATATATATATATATATATATATATATATATATATATGTATATATAGGTAAGTACTAAGCTATTTGACCTTGTGGGCTATTTCAAGCCTAGTCAATTTCCCTCAAAGGTGAGAATCAAGCCATAGACCTTGTTTATGTGAGGTAAAACACCTTAACCATTATTTATATAAATATAAATATATATCTATAAATATAAATATATATATATATATATATATATATATATATATATATATATATTTATATATCTCCTATGTTCTGAATGAGTACTGGTTTGCCAATAGCAACATCATTAGAGAGTTTAGGTTAGCTAGCTGAGCTGGGTAATTCTTTAAGATGATGTAAATACTTGAATTTGGGAGTTTTCCCTTTATTCTACTTTTATGCAATGCAGGAGTATGATTACATCATTCTGTCATGGAATTTTTCTTGTATTCGGTGGTGTGGAGTTTGACAAATGGGTGACGGACAGACAGTGAATTGTATATATATATATATATATATATATATATATATATATATATATATATATGTATATATATATATATATATGTATATATATATATATATATGTATACATATATATATTAACACTCACATATACATACATATATCTGTGTGTGTGTGTGTGTCACATATACATGCGTGTGTGTGTGTGTGTGTGTGTGTGTGTGTGTGTGTGTGTGTGTGTGTGTGTGTGTGTGTGTGTGTGTGTGTGTGTGTGTGTACATGTATCATGTGTGTAATGAACAACTTTACAATAGCAACATTCTTCTTGATAAAACAGGAACAGGCAAGATTATCTATCTGTCAGATAGCTGGATGAAGTTTTTCCAGATAGCTGGCTTTGCTTTTACTTATGTATTAGGGACCTGCTTGATCAAGGAGAACAATACTGGTAAATGACTGTATGGTCATAATGTCAACCTTTATCTTTCTTTTTTTCACAGAGTACAACAAAACATTAGATTTTCTTGAAGGCAATATGCTGCTTTACTGTTATTTTGTCTATCTGCACATTACTTAATGAACTGACCTACACACTACTTTTTCTCTCCGACACGCTTAACAAATATTTAAACATTTTGTTGAATAGTAATTTTGGCACTACAGTGAAAACCTATAAATAATATGGAACTAAAACTCTTTTTTTACATCTTTTTGATGCTAAGCCCCACTTAGACTGATACCATTCATACATTACAGTATGGTGTACTCAGTGAAAGAAGTGCATCGAAAAGGCTGTGGTAATTTAATCTCCGTTCATGGTTCGAAGATCCCTAATTCTCATACGGCTGATCAGCAGGATGTGATGCTAGATGATATAATTTCATTGCAGAGCATCCTGTTGCTTGTAGTTTAGTGGGTGCGGCCTTCACTATCAGTGTCTGCACTCAAGACCTTAGATGTGTCAAGCCAGCCTGAAAGACATTCATCACAGTAAACACTAGAGATTTCATTTTCTTGACTTTGCTCATCCTTGGTGACTTATTTGAGTGTTATTATTTGCTTCATTCCTTTCTCTGTGGTTCCTTGTGAGCAGCAGGGTGATGCATGAAGTTTTTGATTAAGACTGCTATTTCTTCTAGGACCTCAGCTTTATTTTTTATTCCTATGCCAAGGAAGAAGCGATTTTCTCCAATGAAGTGAGCACATGCGTTTCCCTTCTACATTCAAACTGCATATTTAGTGCTTCATTAAATGTCATGTTGTGCAAGACGAAATGTCTTTGCTTCAATGGTAATAACAAATATGCACCCATCAGATAGTCGTATCAGGAGGTGAGTCAGGCACTAGACCAGAAGCATCAGTAATATGTCATGACTCATATCCAGTACTCTGTCTAAGGAAGGAAGGGAGTCATTTAGTGATATTTAGCAGGTTTAGCAGTGCCATTGTTAAGTCATGTGTTGAGTGTGGAATCGAGGCCAGAGCGTGAATTACCAACTGATATACTGTCTGGAAAATGTTCATTACACAAACCCAGGGATCAGAATAAGCCTGTTGATATTTATCCCATAATTAAAATGTGAGTAGGACAACAGAAGAATCATAGTATCATTCTCACATGGCTTGAACTTATATTGACTTGTAAGGTACAGTTTGTACAAGTGACTGAGTTCCCAAAGAAATAATTAGGCAACAGTAAATTAATAACATACTTTACCTAAAAATATCATAGTTCATGCCTGATAAAAAGAAATAGAAATAAGAATGTCATACTTATACAATGAGCCAGTGACTGGTACACAGAGTTCCATCCAGCAAAAACCTGAGAAGTACATGTATTTATTTATTTATTTATTTACTTACATTTGTTTACCTGGAAATTCTGACTGGACGCAGGTCCTTTTTCAGTGAATGCCCAGGGAGAAAAGCTCCACATCATGTACATGATAAATAGAGATGCAAAGTTGCAGCAATAGTAAACAACATTACATCAATGAAAGATATACAAAAAAAGATTCAGATCATTCATGTCATGTGGCAATGCCTTCAGCTGCCAAGGTGGGCAAGAATGCAATACAGCATTTCAAAATTAGATCCTCTAGTTATGAGAGTTTTATGTTTAACTTAATGATTAAATGAAACTGCAACTGTCTTCATAAAACAACAATGTTATTACAGAAATATTCATCCGACCAGTTCACAAAATTATTTACTGGTTTCATTTGATAAAAAACTGCTAATAATTATCTGGGAAACAGTTTTTACATTTTTGTAGCTAATACTGATCTGAGTGTAAATGGTTAATCATGGCTTACTGTCTTTGCATTATGTAGCCAGTCATGTTCCTGGCAGTAAAGACTGTTTTCTCTGGTTATGTGCCCATGGGTCACTTTCCTGCACATTTGGAGTAATCAAGGTGCTTCTTTCATTAATTATGCTGTAACCTTCCATTATTTATATAAACTATCACATTGTAAAATGATGGGACAAAATGTAAAAACTGATGATCAAATTATTAGGATAAATATTATATCAATTAAAGTAATTTCAATGTAAATGACATATATTACTTAAAATTAAATGCCTGACTTTGTGATATAAGGTGACCACCTCCTTTTTTCTCAAAAGAGCGTAATAAGCAGAAGGTGAGATTCCTACAGATGCAATGCACAGACACTCAGAGCTTGCATATGAAAGTGCAATGGTGCAACACAAGAAATGCTCATTACACATCAATATCCAGAATGTTGCACCTCAGAGCATAAGGCACTAGTACTCAAAGATGATATGGTAATCAGCAGAGCTAGAACAGAGCAACTGTAACTAATTGCACAGCTCTCTCTGCATGTAACTCAGCAGACCAGTGAGGACATACAGAGGGTACCCACACATCACCAGTATACTTCCTAACCAAAATGTTGTCATAATACAAGGTGAGTTAATACACTGTCTGAAGGGCTGCTTTTGCACTTACGTGATGCTTTGTGATAGTAAACACTGCAAAGCACAGCATTCTAATAAAGTGTGGTATGAATATTGCCTCTTGTATTCAGAATTACATGATCACTGTTAACATTCTCATTGTGAGTAGGAATTGA